>NC_062568.1:87635000-87967500 GCF_022837055.1 Prionailurus viverrinus
TCTCATTATTCCCATTTTACATATGGTGAAATGTAGATTAAGTAACTTGTCCAAAGTCACATATGAAGCGTTGGAGTCAGAATTTGAACCCTAGAATACTAAATCCATTGCTACTGCTCCAGAATCACTAGTATAAGTGAGAAATATCTAAGAAAATGCTTAGTCCAAGAATGTGATCTGAATGTTACATTCTTATTAATCTACTCCATTATTTTATCAGTGATCTTCTACCTTTTTTTATTTATTTTGACTTAAAAATACCTTTCATATAGTACTATTTTATATTAAGTTTATGGTCTATTAAAATACATCTTAATGAGGTTTTCATGAGGTGACAAGACCAGTAATCACCTACCTTCTCTCATTTCATTTCTTTATTGAGAGTAAGGAATATTTGAGTAACCTATTGGTCTTCTTAAAGTCCTTGGGTCAAAATTGCACTTTAGTTTACTTAATTGTTTCTATTTCCTTATCACTCCTTCTTTCTCTGAGACTCAATTTTAGACAACTATGTGCACTACAGATAGTAAGTTCAAAATCTGTAGAACTCAGTTTCTAGAACCAGATTCCAAGAAAGCATACATGGTCCCCATACCAATCATGCAGATATATCCAAAAACTATTCTCCTCTTTCCAGTTTACCCTTTAACTCCAAGAACAATCCAAAGATCCTACTATGAGGTGTTTATTCTCTCCCCTGATTGCCACATCAGTCATTCCAAATTCAGAACTGAGATGATCTTTCAGTCTGTGAATGCAAGGAAAAAAGTTCACTCTTTACTTCTTTTTTCATCTTTCCCTACTGCTAAGTCTAAGTCAAAATGTTATACATTCAATAGGGTTCCAGTATGAGCCCATGAGTAGCTGGCAACTGAAGTAGAGAATGTGTAGCTCTTATGATGAGTGTTTCCCATCCTATTTAGTGGGTGTTGTCTTGTTGGCACTCCACTGTCCAGGGTGGAAAGAGTGAGGGGTAGTGCTTGCCCTCTTGCAATTACTGGAATGGGCAACTCTGGGTAGAACATCTTTCTTGCCTTATGATCTTTGATCTGAGATGTACAAAATGCAACTGTTTTTGGGAGAACAGATTTTCCTACGATTTATGTTCTGTTCCACGTGAGTTTTCCTAAAGAAGATGCTCTTGACTAACAAGGAGACGGAATTTGGCAGTGGCGGCAGACTGCAGAGAAGGATAAATGACTTTGTACACACACAAGTCACCAGAACATGTATAACCATTGAGTGAGCCTTAGCTGTGTCCTCTCTGGCTGAAAGTATTTCCAAAGAGAAGAAGCTCATTTTTGCCACTTTACAACTTGCACTGGCCTCTGTGCTATTAGTCTGACAGTTTCTTGAAGTTAGAGTGATTTAGTGATAGTTTTTAGTGAGTGAATGAGTGAATTTGTCCAGGACCACATATCTAGACATTGTAGAGCTTCTCTACAGTACAGGGTTGTTGGGATCATACACATGCCATTTTTTTGAAAAGCATAAAGTATGAAACTTTAAATGAAAAAAATCATAGTACACTTTAGAAGTTTGTGTTACCCTGCATTACAAAGACATGTCTGCTGGGTGGTAAATAAATAACTAAAAGACTGAGCCACCCCCGGCCCATTAAGGATTTTATCTTCTCACTAGGCAGGCAAGGCTTATGCGTGCTAGAACTCATTGAGAACAATATTATATGGCACTTATAAATGCTGGGGAGAATAATTGGGGGAGGTCCTCCCTCTTTTGCATTCCTTTGCATTGTTGAGGAAGACTACAAATAAAGAAAGGGGTGCCCACCCAATCAACCTGATTAAGTCAATCAATGGAGCATATTATAACTTTTAGCCGGATTTCCAATGTCCTATGTGAAAGCCTCAGCACTGGACTTAGCTCACAAGAGTGTGTCAAATCTGATCCTACAAAATAGTGTCTAATAAAAGAGGTCTTCTCTGACACAGTGTTCACACTGCCTTGCTACTCCCCACCCCTTTAATCTCACTGCTCTTTAACATGCTTTATTTTCTGTCTTCTCACCACCTGACACCATATATTTATTTGTTCCTGTTTCCTTGTTTTGGTTTATTTTCTTCGTCCCTCAACTAGAATGTTAAGTTTGAAAACAATAAAGACTTTGTTTTGTTTGTTGTTGTGTCCCTGGTCAGTAACAGGGGCTAGCAATTGGCAATCACTGAATGTGTTAAATGCATGAATAATGAAGCACTAAGTTGAACTGATTCCATTCTTTTTTTTTTCAATATATGAAATTTATTGTCAAATTGGTTTCCATACAACACCCAGTGCTCATCCCAAAAGGTGCCCTCCTCAATACCCATCACCCACCCTCCCCTCCCTCCCACCCCCCATCCAACCTCAGTTTGTTCTGTTTTTAAGAGTCTCTTATGCTTTGGCTGTCTCCCACTCTAACCTCTTTTTTTTTTTTTTCCTTCCCCTCCCCCATGGGTTTCTGTTAAGTTTCTCAGGATCCACATAAGAGTGAAAACATATGGTATCTGTCTTTCTCTGTATGGCTTATTTCACTTAGCATCACACTCTCCAGTTCCGTCCATGTTACTACAAAGGGCCATATTTCATTCTTTCTCATTGTCACGTAGTACTCCATTGTGTATATAAACCACAATTTCTTTATCCATTCATCAGTTGATGGACATTTAGGCTCTTTCCATATTTTGGCTATTGTTGACAGTGCTGCTATAAACATTGGGGTACGAGTGCCCCTATGCATCAGAACTCCTGTATCCCTTGGGTAAATTCCTAGCAGTGCTATTGCTGGGTCATAGGGTAGGTCTATTTTTAATTTTCTGAGGAACCTCCACACTGCTTTCCAGAGCGGCTGCACCAATTTGCATTCCCACCAACAGTGCAAGAGGGTTCCCGTTTCTCCACATCCTCTCCAGCATCTATAGTCTCCTGATTTGTTCATTTTGGCCACTCTGACTGGCATGAGGTGATATCTGAGTGTGGTTTTGATTTGTATTTCCCTGATGAGAAGCGACGTTGAGCATCTTTTCATGTGCCTGTTGGCCATCTGGATGTCTTCTTTAGAGAAGTGTCTATTCATGTTTTCTGCCCATTTCTTCACTGGGTTATTTGTTTTTCGGGTGTGGAGTTTGGTGAGCTCTTTATAGATTTTGGATACTAGCCCTTTGTCCGATATGTCATTTGTAAATATCTTTTCCCATTCCGTTGGTTGCCTTTTAGTTTTGTTGGTTGTTTCCTTTGCTGTGCAGAAGCTTTTAATCTTCATAAGGTCCCAGTAATTCATTTTTGCTTTTAATTCCCTTGCCTTTGGGGATGTGTTGAGTAAGAGATTGCTACGGCTGAGGTCAGAGAGGTCTTTTCCTGCTTTCTCCTCTAGGGTTTTGATGGTTTCCTGTCTCACATTCAGGTCCTTTATCCATTTTGAGTTTATTTTTGTGAATGGTGTGAGAAAGTAGTCTAGTTTCAACCTTCTGCATGTTGCTGTCCAGTTCTCCCAGCACCATTTGTTAAAGAGACTGTCTTTTTTGTTTGTTTGTTTTGTTTTTTTTTATGAAATTTATTGACAAATCGGTTTCCATACAACACCCAGTGCTCATCCCAAAAGGTGCCCTCCTCAATACCCATCACCCACCCTCTCCTCCCTCCCACCCCCCATCAACCCTCAGTTTGTTCTCAGTTTTTAACAGTCTCTTATGCTTTGGCTCTCTCCCATTCTAACCTCTTTTTTTTTTCCTTCCCCTCCCCCATGGGTTCCTGTTAAGTTTCTCAGGATCCACGTAAGAGTGAAACCATATGGTATCTGTCTTTCTCTGTATGGCTTATTTCACTTAGCATCACACTCTCCAGTTCCATCCACGTTGCTACAAAAGGCCATATTTCATTTTTTCTCATTGCCACGTAATATTCCATTGTGTATATAAACCACAATTTCTTTATCCATTCATCAGTTGATGGACATTGAGGCTCTTTCCATAATTTGGCTATTGTTGACAGTGCTGCTATGAACATTGGGGTACAAGTGGCCCTATGCATCAGTACTCCTGTATCCCTTGGATAAATTCCTAGCAGTGCTATTGCTGGGTCATAGGGTAGGTCTATTTTTAATTTTCCGAGGAACCTCCACACTGCTTTCCAGAGCGGCTGCACCCATTTGCATTCCCACCAACAGTGCAAGAGGGTTCCCGTTTCTCCACATCCTCTCCAGCATCTATAGTCTCCTGATTTGTTCATTTTGGCCACTCTGACTGGCGTGAGGTGATACCTGAGTGTGGTTTTGATTTGTATTTCCCTGATAAGGAGCGACGCTGAACATCTTTTCATGTGCCTGTTGGCCATCTGGATGTCTTCTTTAGAGAAGTGTCTATTCATGTTTTCTGCCCATTTCTTCACTGGGTTATTTGTTTTTCGGGTGTGGAGTTTGGTGAGCTCTTTATAGATTTTGGATACTAGCCCTTTGTCCGATATGTCATTTGTAAATATCTTTTCCCATTCCGTTGGTTGCCTTTTAGTTTTGTTGGTTGTTTCCTTTGCTGTGCAGAAGCTTTTTATCTTCATAAGGTCCCAGTAATTCACTTTTGCTTTTAATTCCCTTGCCTTTGGGGATGTGTTGAGTAAGAGATTGCTACGGCTGAGGTCAGAGAGGTCTTTTCCTGCTTTCTCCTCTAAGGTTTTGATGGTTTCCTGTCTCACATTTTGGTCCTTTATCCATTTTGAGTTTATTTTTGTGAATGGTGTGAGAAAGTGGTCTAGTTTCAACCTTCTGCATGTTGCTGTCCAGTTCTCCCAGCACCATTTGTTAAAGAGGCTGTCTTTTTTCCATTGGATGTTCTTTCCTGCTTTGTCAAAGATGAGTTGGCCATACGTTTGTGGTCTAGTTCTGGGGTCTCTATTCTATTCCATTGGTCTATGTGTCTGTTTCTGTGCCAATACCATGCTGTCTTGATGATTACAGCTTTGTAGTAGAGGCTAACGTCGGGGATTGTGATGCCTCCTGCTTTGGTCTTCTTCTTCAACATTACTTTGGCTATTCGGGGCCTTTTGTGGTTCCATATGAATGTTAGAATTGCTTGTTCTAGTTTCGAGAAGAATGCTGGTGCAATTTTGATTGGGATTGCATTGAATGTGTAGATAGCTTTGGGTAGTATTGACATTTTGACAATATTTATTTTTCCAATCCATGAGCAGGGAATGTCTTTCCATTTCTTTATATCTTCTTCAATTTCCTTCATAAGCTTTTTATAGTTTTCAGCATACAGATCTTTTACATCTTTGGTTAGATTTATTCCTAGGTATTTTTTCTTCTTGGTGCAATTATGAATGGGATCAGTTTATTTATTTGTCTTTCTGTTGCTTCATTGTTAGTGTATAAGAATGCAACTGATTTCTGTACATTGATTTTGTATCCTGCAACTTTGCTGAATTCCTGTATCAGTTCTAGCAGACTTTTGGTGGAGTCTATCGGATTTTCCATGTATAATATCATGTCATCTGCAAAAAGCGAAAGCTTGACTTCATCTTTGCCAATTTGGATGCCTTTGATTTCCTTTTGTTGTCTGATTGCTGATGCTAGAACTTCCAGCACTATGTTAAACAACAGCGGTGAGAGTGGGCATCCCTGTCGTGTTCCTGATCTCAGGGAAAAAGCTCTCAGTTTTTCCCCATTGAGGATGATGTTAGCTGTAGGCTTTTCATAAATGGCTTTTATGATGTGTAAGTATGTTCCTTCTATCCGCACTTTCTCAAGGGTTTTTATTAAGAAAGGGTGCTGGATTTTGTCAAAGGCCTTTTCTGCATCGATTGACAGGATCATATGGTTCTTATCTTTTCTTTTATAAATGTGATGTATCACGTTGATTGATTTGCGAATGTTGAACCAGCCCTGCATCCCAGGAATGAATCCCACTTGATCATGGTGAATAATTCTTTTTATATGCCGTTGAATTCGGTTTGCTAGTATCTTACTGAGAATTTTTGCATCCATATTCATCAGGGATATTGGCCTGTAGTTCTCTTTTTTTACTGGGTCTCTGTCTGGTTTAGGAATCAAAGCAATACTGGCTTCATAGAATGAGTCTGGAAGTTTTCCTTCCCTTTTTATTTCTTGGAATAGCTTCAGAAGGATAGGTATTATCTCTGCTTTAAACGTCTGGTAGAACTCCCCTGGGAAGCCATCTGGTCCTGGACTCTTATTTGTTGGGAGATTTTTGATAACCGATTCAATTTCTTCGCTGGTTATGGGTCTGTTCAAGCTTTCTATTTCCTCCTGATTGAGTTTTGGAAGAGTGTGGGTGTTTAGGAATTTGTCCATTTCTTCCAGGTTGTCCAATTTGTTGGCATATAATTTTTCATAGTATTCCCTGATAATTGTTTGTATCTCTGAGGGATTGGTTGTAATAATTCCATTTTCATTCATGATTTTATCTATTTGGGTCATCTCCCTTTTCTTTTTGAGAAGCCTGGCTAGAGGTTTGTCAATTTTGTTCATTTTTTCAAAAAACCAACTCTTGGTTTCGTTGATCTGCTCTACAGTTTTTTAGATTCTATATTGTTTATTTCTGCTCTGATCTTTATTATTTCTCTTCTGCTGCTGGGTTTAGGCTGCCTTTGCTGTTCTGCTTCAATTTCCTTTAGGTGTGCTGTTAGATTTTGTATTTGGGATTTTTCTTGTTTCTTGAGATAGGCCTGGATTGCGATGTATTTTCCTATCAGGACTGCCTTCGCTGCGTCCCAAAGCGTTTGGATTGTTGTATTTTCATTTTCGTTTGTTTCCATATATTTTTTAATTTCTTCTCTAATTGCCTGGTTGACCCACTCATTCGTTAGTAGGGTGTTCTTTAACCTCCATGCTTTTGGAGGTTTTCCAGACTTTTTCCTGTGGTTGATTTCAAGCTTCATAGCATTGTGGTCTGAAAGTATGCATGGTATAATTTCAATTCTTGTAAACTTATGAAGGGTTGTTTTGTGATCTAGTATATGATCTATCTTGGAGAATGTTCCATGTGCACTCGAGAAGAAAGTATATTCTGTTGCTTTGGGATGCAGAGTTCTAAATATATCTGTCAAGTCCATCTGATCCAATGTGTCATTCAGGGCCCTTGTTTCTTTATTGACCATGTGTCTAGATGATCTATCCATTTCTGTAAGTGGAGTGTTAAAGTCCTCTGCAATTACCACATTCTTATCAATAAGGTTGCTTATGTTTGTAATTGTTTTATATATTTGGGGAACCAGTATTTGGCACATAGACATTTATAATTGTTAGCTCTTCCTGATTGATAGACCCTGTAATTATTATATAATGCCCTTCTTCATCTCTTGTTACAGCTTTTAATTTAAAGTCTAGTTTGTCTGATATAAGTATGGCTACTCCAGCTTTCTTTTGGCTTCCAGTAGCATGATAAATAGTTCTCCATCCCCTGACTCTCAATCTAAAGGTGTCCTCAGGTCTAAAATGAGTCTCTTGTAGACAGCAAATAGATGGGTCTTGTTTTTTTTTATCCATTCTGATACCCTATGTCTTTTGGTTGGCGTATTTAGTTCATTTACATTCAGTGTTTTTATAGAAAGATATGGGTTTAGAGTCATTGTGATGTCCATAGGTTTCATGCTTGTAGCGATATCTCTGGTACTTTGTCTCACAGGGTCCCCCTTAGGATCTCTTGTAGGGCTGGTTTAGTGGTGACGAATTCCTTCACTTTTTGTTTGTTTGAGAAGACCTTTATCTCTCCTTCTATTCTAAATGACAGACTTGCTGGATAAAGGATTCTCGGCTGCATATTTTTTCTGTTCATCACATTGAAGATCTCCTGCCATTCCTTTCTGGCCTGCCAAGTTTCAGTAGAGAGATCGGTCACAAGTCTTATAGGCCTCCGTTTATATGTTAGAGCACATTTATCTCTAGCTGCTTTCAGAATTTTCTCTTTATCCTTGTATTTTGCCAGTTTGACTATGATATGTCGTGCAGAAAATCAATTCAAGTTACGTCTGAAGGGAGTTCTCTGTGCCTCTTGGATTTCAGTGCCTTTTTCCTTCCCCAGTTCAGGGAAGTTCTCAGCTATAATTTCTTCAAGTACCCCTTCAGCACCTTTCCCTCTCTCTTCCTCCTCTGGGACACCAATTATGCGTATATTATTTCTTTTTAGTGTATCACTTAGATCTCTAATTTTCCCCTCATACCCTGGGTTTTTTTATCTCTCTTTTTCTCAGCCTCCTCTTTTTCCATAACTTTATCTTCTAGTTCACCTATTCTCTCCTCTGCCTCTTCAATCCGAGCCATCATCGTTTCCATTTTATTTTGCATTTCGTATAAACCTTTTTTCAGCTCCTCCTGACTGTTCCTTAGTCCCTTGATCTGTGTAGCAAGAGACTCTGCTGTCCTCTATACTGTTTTCCAGCCCAGCGATTAATTATATGACTATTATTCTAAATTCACTTTCTGTTATATTATTTAAATCCTTTTTGATCAGTTCATTGGCTGTTGTCATTTCCTGGAGATTCTTCTGAGGGGAATTCTTCCGTTTGGTCATTTTGGATAGTCCCTAGAGTGGTGCGGACCTGCAGGGCACTTCCCCTGTGCTGTGGTGTATAACTGGAGTTGGTGGGCGGGGCCGCAGTCAGACCTGATGTCTGCCCCCAGCCCACCGCTGGGGCCACAGGCAGACTGGTGTGTGCCTTCTCTTCCCCTCTCCTAGGGACGGGATTCACTGTGGGGTGGCATGGCCCGTCTGGGCTACTTGCACACTGCCAGGCTTGTGGTGCTGGGGATCTGGCATATTAGCTGGGATGGGTAGGCAAGGTGCACGGGGGCAGGAGGGGCAGGCTTAGCTCGCTTCTCCTTAGGTGATCCACTTCAGGAGGGGCCCTGTGGCAGCGGGAGGGAGTCAGACCTGCTGCCGGAGGGTTGACTCCGCAGAAGCACGGCGTTGGGTGTTTGCGCGGAGCAAGCAAGTTCCCTGGCAGGGACTGGTTCCCTTTGGGATTTTGGCTGGGGGATGGGCGGGGGAGATGGCGCTGGTGAGCGCCTTTGTTCCCCGCCAAACTGAGCTCTGTCATCCGGGGCTTCAGCAACTCTCCCTCCCTTTGTCCTCCAGCCTTCCCGCTTTCCGAGCAGAGCTGTTAACTCATGACCTCCCAGATGCTAAGTCCCGCTTGCTCTTGGAACACACTCCGTCCGGCCCCTCCGCTTTTGCCAGCCAGACTTGGGGGCTCTGCTTGGCCAGTGGGCCGCCCCTCCGCCCCAGGTCCCTCCCGCCAGTCCGTGTAGCACGCACTGCCTTGCCGCCCTTCCTACCCTCTTCCGTGGGCCTCTCCTCTGTGCTTGGCTCCGGAGACTTCGTTCTGCTAGTCTTCTGGTGGTTTTCTGGGTTAGTTAGGCAGGTGTAGGTGGAATCTAAGTGATCAGCAGGATGCGCGGTGAGCCCAGCATCCTCCTACGCTGCCATCTTCTGGTATCCTCTCAAACTGATTTCATTCTTTAACTGAGGGACTCTGTTTAGAATGGTCCTTTAACAATTCTCTAATATTATGTATTCTTGACTGGAAAATACCACTAACTCACCTCTCTCAATTTTGAGAACAAACTGCCCTGCCGTTTTACCAAATCTTTTAATTGGAGAAACTGCAACCTCACCCACCTATTTTCCCTGGGGAATATGGCCAAATGCAAGAGCCATGCCCTCTTCAAAAACTCTCTGAGAGTCGCCAAAGGAGGCTATCTGGTGTCTCAGTGGGCCTCACTTTGGGCATGGCTGATTCCAACATAGAGAATCACTAGCTCATTTCCAAATGTTCTGTGTCTGACGACTGATCCAAATAACCACCCCACATCCCAAGAGGCCCCACACTGGCTCCATTCAGCTGTGACAATGTGCCTAAAAGCTACTGCAAGTTTCACTAAAGTACAGAGGAAATGTCAGACTTCCTTTGCATTATCAGACACACGTCTTACATGGTTTCTTTATTGGGTTTTATATCTTGAGGGGGGTCTTAATAGGATGAAAGGGAGGCTTGCTAGGTGCAAATGAGTGCCGTTCAACTATTTAAAGGCACATTTAATTAAACTGGATTCATTGCCTGCATGGGGCAAGTTAAATGAAAACTAAATAGATGGAGTATGATTACATATTATTAAGAAGAGAGACAGCTCTGGAGACCAAATTCTTTTAACACAACATTAAGCTGAGCTCATTTCATATGCACAGTTTAGCACCGGCCTATAAGGAGAACGTGTTTTGAGAAAATCAGCAGAATGGTTATGAGCTCTAAACAGCTTTTAATAAAATGCAGTGTTTCAGGGAAGGAGCAGCTTCTAAACTTCACTTAAATATGCTAATTAAAGAAAATGAAGTTTCCCACTGATTCCAGGTTCTCTTTGTTTTCCACTTTTTATGCTCATCTCATCCAGGCTACTTTCTACCTTATTTTATAAACTCCCAGAAATGCTCCAGAAACCTTATTAAAAAGGTGTCAGGACTTGCTGAGAGTTGGGGGGAAAAAAAAGCCAAACCTGAGTCTGGCAAATTGATTACTTTAATTGGCTGTCTGTGTCTGTTTGACCGTAGACTAAAATAGCCCCAAGCTTCTAGCTGGTATCTAGACCATTTTGACGAAAAAGCCTCCATTAAGTTTAGCAGTAATAATAAAAATAGTTATCTTTTGAGTCTCTTGAGTTGGGCAGGTACTTTGCAGACATCACCTAATTTGGTGCCCACCATCACCCTAGGAGATAGGTATTGATATCCACAGAGATGGGAAGGAAAAGGTAGTCAGTGGTATTGCTGGTATTCAACTCAGGTGTGGCTAACTCCCAAACCTCCACTCCCTCACTGGCAACACCTAACCTGATCCCATCTAGGGAATTAAACCATGTAAGAGGGAGTGATACTTGAAAAGCACATAAACTAGTCAACATAATTTTATATTACAAAATAGGAAAAAAAAAACTTGCAATGACTTTCAAAGAATAAAACCCTTCAAAGAAAGTTTTACAAAGTGTTCTTGGTTGCTGGTCTATAGGTTAAAAAAAGATGTTGAGAAAGATCAATCTGATTTACTCACCCCTTAGTTATCTTGACTGTCTCACTATTCCTGGCTCTTCTGGTTGTAACATCTAGGTGTAACTTCATGAAATCACCTCTCCCTTTCTTTCCATTCCTGTGGCCTGAGCTGTGTCTATCCTATCCTTTAATTCCATGAATTTGCACATGTCCTTGGTCTGGTCAACAGAGCCCCAAATTGGCTTATTCCAAGAAATGAGCATCAGCCCTCATACTTTTGGCTCAAACTATTGAGAAAGATACTGTCTAAGGATGCTAAGTTGGTAGAATATATGTCTGGCATTGCTTCTCTTCATGAGGGTTCTCTTCATGAGGGAGAGCCTGTCTGAGAATGAAGACAGACCCAGACATGGAGAGGCACAGAATCCTGACAACATTGTTTGAGAACCTGTGTCCAGCAATGTATAAAGTCAAACACTATACGTGGGCTTTCCAGGTTCACAAACCACTAAATTCCATTATGCTAGTAAACCAATCTGAGTTTTTCTATCACTAGCATCTGAAAAAGTATACCCCCCCATCCCTACCAATTTTAGAACCTAAAGCCCAGAGAGGGAGAATTATTTCTCAAATGTTTACTACCAGTTAGTAACATATCTAAGCTTGGAACCTAGGGTCCCTTCATCCCAAGCCAGTTTTGTCTCTCTAGACCATTCATTCTTTAAGTGCGATTAGCAGATCAGCAGTGTCAGTGTCATCTGTAACTTGTTAGAAATGCATATCCTCCAGCCCCATTCCACAGCTACTGAATCAGAAATTGGGGGTAGGGCAGAGCAACCTGTGTATTAAAAAGTCCCTTCAGGTAACTTGGATACTTGCTCATTTGAGAACCACTTCTCTAGATCAAGGTTCTCAAATTTTTGAAGTGGCAGAAACAGTTTCTTTAAACAAAATTTGGCTAAAAGTTCAATATAGATACAGGCAAGTGCAAGTCATTTTGCTTGAAATGGAGATGAGGAGCCTAGAGATCTACTCGTTCCTGAAGACATATGGCAGCACCTGAAAACATTTCCAGGGACCCTTTATGACCCCAGGAGATACAATTCAGATAAGGATTGGTGACATGCTATGGTAATAAGCACCTGCCCCAATTCACATCATGTTAAGATACTTTGCCACTAATGTTTACGCTCAGGTTTTCTATAACCCCTGAAGCTGTTTTAGGGTGAGCTATTCACAAATCTGTACATAAAAAAGAGACTTTTGAATATTTACAGAATCAGAAGGGGCAGTTGGGTTTAGGGAGTGCAAAGTAACAGAGATGTGCCTTGGGAAGTCCCAGCTCCTGCCCCAGCTCTCCTGCAAATCTACATGTGGCTGTAAAAGAGAAAAGGCAGCAGCTCTTTTAAAAGAGCTCCAGACCCAAAACTTTTGAGACTGGAAATGCTGTAGGAAGCTATGAATATTCCCCTTAAACATGTATTACTCTAAATGTTGTAAATTCAGTAGGCCTATTTTAGACAAATTTATGGAAAATTGGAATGTGTTACGGAACCTAGCTTGCCTTGCTGTATGCTTATGTAGCCTTGCCTGGAGGGTCAGGGAGTTGGTCTCTTCCACAGGAAACTGTTTCTGAACTACCCATGCACACTACAGCCTCAGACACTTAGTGTTCTACCTTTCCAGGGATATTTGCAGGGGACAGGGCACTGTTCAAAAGAAAGGGAACCGTCTGTTGGGAAAAGATTTGGGGTCAAGGAGATTTTTACAGCCCTTCTAGGAACACTGATAATTGCTTTTGTGTCATGGCAATGATTAGCTATTATCCCTGAAATACTCTGTGACCTTCAAATCAGTCCATTTCCAAAAATTCCTATTATTATTATGTTATTTCAGGTATCACTAATAAGTTTAACTACCCCTCCCCCCATGAAAGTACCCCTGTTTCCCTGTCTTCCTGTCTTCTCTGACATTTTTTCTGTGTTCCCACTTATCCTTGTGCATGGCTATTAAAACATTTATCATATTTTAATACCAACAGTAACATTTTTATAATAATAGATAATACATTTTATACTTATTATTTACATTTTAAGGATATATGTCTCCACTATGTGGTAAAAGTAGAAACCCTAGTGTTTCATCTGTATCTCAACAGCCAGGCATAGCATCTGTCATACCATGGGGGCTCAAAATACCTTTTCTGTGAAAAATACAAATCCCTTGCTAGGCCTACTCTCCCAAGGTCAGCTATGGAGCTTACCATCGTGAGAACTTAATAACAGCTACCATGAATTAAATGCCTAATATAAGCCAGGTCCAGTGCTTGGTGAGTTTCAGATGAGAAAATTGAGGCTCAGACATGTTATGAACCTTTCTGGGATCAAGTAGCTTGTGGAGCAAGGACTTAATCCTAGCCTTGTTTAATTCCAAAACCTTTATTCTTATTATTATGTCTATCTTTGCCTCTTATTCATTCACTCATTCACTTAATCCACACTTAAGGAGAGCCTCCTTTGCTTCAACAGCATGGCAGGGAACGTGGACATTCTGAGGCTCTGTTCTCAGGGGTCCCTGACTTCCCTAAGCTCACAGAATGGCGAAGAGAAAGTCCCCAAAACTGCAACAAGCAAACAGACAAACAGAGTGTGATAAGGGGCCCTTGTCTTAGATTAAGTATTACTTTTCTTCTCTAGAATACAAACCTCTGAGTACATAAGCAGTGAGATCATAAAGACATCGCCCTTGTTTCACTATATTTCCCGACAGAAACAAAGCCCATTCCTTTACAACGACCTCAGGCTTGGAGGAAGATCAAATTAAGAAGGTTGTCTTGGTACTGTTCATTATCCCAGGCTGCTCGCCTATCCCCTGCTCTAATTGCTAGCTTTCCTGGGCAGAAATATTTCCAAGCTGCACACTCTGCACTTTCTCCTTTTTTTAATATCATCAGATTTGAAATAGACATACGCTGCAGCAGAGTTGCTGGAAATATTATAGAAGCCCAGTAGGAGATATTTGCATATTTATGAAAATAGTTTACCTTCTGCTCTGACAATAACAAATGTTCACAATCTCAGCAGTTTGTTCACTTTGTCCAAGGAAAGAACCAGGAGTGTATTAGCAATTTAAGAATAACTTCTAGAGGATGGTTACAATATGATTTTCTTTTTCTTAAAGTTATTCTAAGAGGTTTTTTGGGGCATAATTTCTCATGCAGATATAACCTTCTTCTGACCATGAGAGGAATGGAAACTTTTGGAATCCTCCCCAAATTTTTCAAAACGTCAGACTTTGCCAAATTTATAATTTTTGTCGAATTTTTGATAATTACTTAGGAGTGACCTGTCAGTCTCATGAGTAATTTTTAGCTTTCTAAAAATCTTGCAGAAGACATTAAGCAAAGGAGGATGTAACTCTGACTCACCAATACTTCATTTGTAGCCTTTTTCTAGGAAGAGAATGAAGATTCCCCAAAGAAATATTTTAAAACCGAAAGATGAAAATTATAGTACCTTTAATGACACTAAATCTCTGGTGGTTGGTGTTTGTGTTAGACTACCTGCAGCTATACAACCAGCTTACTGTAATTTTGAGATGGCCTAAAATCAATGATTCCCATGTGGAACAGGCTGAATGATATATTAGAGCACAGGTTTTGAAGTTAGACAGACTTGGACACAAACCCTTACTCTCTTACTTTCTTGCACTGGTCTTTGGGAAAAAATTTTAACCTCTTTGACCCCAGTTTCACCAACTGTAAAATCAGGATGGGCTTTCCCACCTTATATGGTTCTATAAGTTTGACATTACAGAGAAATTGTGGATAGTTCTGGGCACAAAATGCTTCCAAAATGTTAGCAGGTGTTCAGTAACATTACCTCTTGTTCAATAACCATACTCTCAGAGTCTGTATTCCATATTTTACATTTGTGTTATAGTTATTGTATAGTTTCAATGTTGCTACCAGTTTTATTTATTTCCTGTGGCCACTGTGACAAATTACCATGAATTTGGTGGCTTTCAACAGTAAGAATTTGTCGTCTCACAGTTCTGGAGGCAAGAAGTCTAAAATCAAGATTTTGACCACACTTGGCTTTCCTGGCTTCTCTGAAGGCTCTAGAAAATAATCTTTCCTTTCCTTTTCCAATTTCTACTGGCTCCGTGTGTTCCTTAGCTAGTGTCTGCTTAAGTCCAATCTTTGCCTTCCTATGGCCTTCTTCTCTTTGTCTCCTCCTGCTGTAAAGTGTTATCTTTGTGGGGACCACCATTCAGCCCAGTGCACTGATATATTTTGAAATTATAGTGAGTTAGCTTTAGAAGATAAACTCCTTTAGTAGCATGGGATGATAAGGCAAAAACTTTAAGGAAACCATCACTTGAATGGAAGCACAGAAGTTAGTGGATTCACTGAGATAATAATGAGAAGTTGGTCAGGAAAATAGTAGAGAATGAATTTAGGCTAGATTGTCCTAGTTTGTAATAAGCTTGGGTGAAGGGACTATTACTAGACATTGATTATAACCCCATGTAAAATAATCTTTTTTCTGAGTACAGATATGATTGTTTTAATATTAATTTCCATGTCTGACTAGCTCTGAACTTTCCCCCCGCGTATCTGCAGTGAGCACAGTCTTCCTAGAACCATCCTGACTCAAATATTTCTGTAAATCCCCAAGTAGGAATGGGGACATGGCAGTGAGTTGACTAACACAGTGAATCAGTCTTATACATTTTGAAGACCTGCTACTTAAACAGGAAATCAGATGCCCCTTAAGACTAATATTAATAGGAATAGTCCCAGGCAGCTAGCAACTGAACCTCATAAATATTGGCCTCCACTTTAGTTCCTTGGGAAAACCACTACTGCATCTAGCATTTGTGAGTATTCTAGTATTGGAGAATGTCATCTGTTTTTCCCTGCACCCTAGGTCTAGGGGTCCTCATCATTGCCCCTCTGTAGTGAAAAGAAGCAAGTATTCCTGTATTGGAACAAGGCAGAAGAAGAGTGCATCACCTGTGTTATCCACAGCTGGGTCCTCAGTTAGATAACCCAAGCTTCCAAGGATTGTAGCTCTTCAGTGCTTACCAGACCAGATATTGGTAATAAGGTTCTGGTATCAATGGACACTTTTTTTCCACACTTACTAATTCCAACAATTTCAGTATTGGTGGGGAAGCTCATGCAAATATCCAGCCTCCCTACTCTCAAAGAGTCCTGTTTTCCTTTTCTGCAATTTAATATTTAAACGCAATTCCCTGCTTTTCAGGCAATCTGTTATATCTCTGGGTATAAAGCTTTGGAGGTCAGAATTCCATTCCCCTTTGTCCAGATCTGTTTCAACCCTTTGCAAAAGAGGAATACAAATAGACATAAATAAAGTTATATGCCATCACTTGGTATCGTTCCCTACCCACATCCCCGGCACCTTTTGTGAATTCCTTGGAAAAATATATGTCTCAGTAAACCATGCTTAGACAAAGAAGAGTCCATCTTTACATTATAGGGACAAAAAGAAGTACAAGGACCAGTGAATCATGACTTGCTGTGAGGTGTTCCCATGGGGAGAGAGTCAAAGACTAGGCATGTAGAATTCACTTTTCCACTGAATGTTATCTCTGGATTTCGTTTCTGTTGCAACACTGAAGAAACTTGGAACATGTATTGATCATGATTGATCTTGGTATGTGAGAAGTATGAGCCTTGGAAGCAGAGGGACCTAGATTGGAGTCTTAATATATCATTTACTAGCTTTGCTTCCTTAAACAAGTTGCTTAGCTTTTTTGATTATTTGGGCCATCATTAAGTTGAAGAAAACACCACTTAGCTCAAAGTATTGCAGTAAAGATTAAATGAGAATTGAGAGCTTTGAGCTTTTTCATAAGAATTCATTTCCTTATAACTTAGTATAAAATTTAATTATTTATAGATTAACTGTCCATGAAATATTTAACTCAGAGCATCTTTGTTACTAGACCTACCTCTTTGGCTTGTTGTCTCTTCATTTTTTGATTCTCTGACCTGCCATAAACTTTGCTCCCTGATAAGTTACTTAATGGGTGCTGAAGATTCAGATGAAAATACTTTCACTTTCAAAAATCTGTCTTTAAATAAATACACAAAATCCATATTTTTATCTTTCATTTGCCTTTAAAAATATACCAATATAGATAGAACTTTCTGACACACTAAAATGCTAGTTTGAGATCACTCAACTCATTTGCATGGATGACCTCTACTTGAACTCATTTCTCTGGAAATAAAAGTTTAGTGCACTACTAATTCAACTTAGAAAGTAATTGGAAGACTTCAGCAAATGAGGAAAATTCTAATTTTATAGGGACTTGGGACTTAATTCAAATGAAAAAAGCTTCATTGATGACATGAGTTAATTGTGCAGTTAACATGAAATAACCTTACCTAGCATTATGAAGACTCTAAAAGCATCAGTTTGCAGGTACCAATGATTAAAAGATTCTGTAACAGAAAATCACATTTCTTGAATTTTCTCCATGTTGTATAGCAAAGGAGACAGTCAGTGGTCACTAGGGAGTCTGATACTTTCCATTATATTATATTGTTGAACCCTATTAGAACCCTATTATAAAGTTACGGTTTCTTCAGATTCCAAGATATCATGTTTTCTCTTTGCAGGATCTTCATTTTCTGCCTCTAAATGTTGTTGATCTCAGGGCGCAATCCTAGACTGTCTTATATAATTATACCTGTTGGGAGATTTCATCCGTTGCTCTGGCTGTTAATACCATTCATATGCTACTGATGTCCAAATACTCCATCTCTCCAAGGTTGAGTCATGTATCAACCTGCCCACTTAGCATTACTACTGGGATGCCTCAAATTCATATCAAAAGTAACATGTTCCAAATTAAATCCTCCCTCAAGTTGGTTCCCTAGAAGAAGAGCCTCAGACAGGGATTCTCGGGTGATTTATTATATTGGTATTGATTTAGTGATAGTCCAGTGACTTATTTAGTGAGTGCCCTCAGGAAAAGGGGAGGAAAACAAGAGAGGGCTGGGTAAAAGAGCTCAGTGAGAGTAGCTTCAGCACAGTCCCACAGGGAAGCTCTGGAGTGCAAATTTTACACTAACTTGTTTTCATCTTGAGGCAAGGAGGCTGGCTTTTTATAAGTACATGGCAGGTTTCTGGATCCCCACCAATGGGAGGTTAGAGGACATAATTTTCAGAGTACTACAGCTACTGTTTAACTTGTGAAAATTCTCTGGAGAAGATGGTAGCTGTGAGCAATTGGTGGCTAACACTCATGGCAGCTGGGGAATGGCTATATCTATCAATAAAGTAGGTAATCGCAGGGCACCAATAACAGCCACTAAAGATTAGTTGACCCCCTCAATGCGTGGCCTAAGTTCTTCCTACAGCTTATATCTGAAATCTCTCCACATCACTTCAACTCCACTTATACCTAGGCCAAGGTCCCATCATGTCGTAACTAAACTAGTAAAATGCTTCCAACAGGTGCCCCTATGTCAAACTTGACCCAACAGCATACATTGTCCTCACAGAAACCAGTTGTTTTCTTTCTTGTTGCTGTTCCTTGAATACCAACATGATCACCTTCAAATCCTTTAATAGCTTCTTATTGCCTTTATTATTAATTTCAAACTCAAAACCAAGATCTAAAAGGCACTTCAGAATTAGGCTTCTGCCTCCAGTGCCAACACTATCAAGCCTCTTCTCTCTGATGTTTTTGATGCTGTCCTTTGGTCCATGCCTGGATTATTAAAGCTTCTGCCTCATGGCCTTCATTCTCATTGTTTTCTCTAGTGAGAATGCTCTTCCAGATCTCTTTGTTTGGTTGGCTCCTTCTCATCACTCAGGCCTCAGATTCAAAGACACTCCCTGAGAGAGGCCTCTCCTGACCTGCTTAGCTCATTGACAGCACTGATCACAATCTGCAAAGTTATTTGTTCTCTAAAATCCTGACTATTGAATGAGCCGGATTTGGTATATATAAGCAGAAAACAACTTTCTATTAACCTTGATCCCTTGACTCATTATCCTCCACAATGGATAATCCCATAGCTTCTTCTATTCCTGTCAAATATTAAAATTCCAATCCAG
Source organism: Prionailurus viverrinus (assembly GCF_022837055.1). Lineage (NCBI taxonomy): Eukaryota > Metazoa > Chordata > Mammalia > Carnivora > Felidae > Prionailurus > Prionailurus viverrinus. The sequence continues at coordinate 87,654,091 of NC_062568.1, forward strand.
TGAAGCATCTACACTTTAGTTTCTTTGACTTATACTGTTGAAAGCTTTTTAGCTCTCCCAGATTGGGCCTGCCTCAGGCTGGGAAGACTGCATTGGACAAAGAGGGGGACATCAGCTTCTTTACTATTCCCCTTACCTTGCATTTCCTTCCTCTTCCCACCCAACTGTGTAGGCTCCCTGAGTCTTCGGAACTGGAACAAGGGCAGAGCTAGGAGAGATATAAAAAGACTTAATTCACTTGAATCATTGTAACCTGGCATCAGGCCTTCTGTGTTGTAGGCCTAACTACTGATTCTTTCTCAAGTTGCAGATTCCCCATCTGCAGTTTTCTCACACAGTTAATACTTTTGATACTGGTTGATTACACTCCTGGCTTCTTTTGGCTTCCTCCCCCAAACAACCATTTTAGGGTAGCCTCAATCCTTTGAGCAGTCTCCTTTTGAGATAACATGATACACGGATCCCTTTTGCAGAGGCTATATCTGGAGCAGGGACAATAATTCAGCTTTGTATTGCCAAAGTGAGGGTATACAGGATGGTCTCAGTCCATTCAGGCTGCTATAACAAAAATATCGTAAATTGGGTGGCTTATAAGCACCAAATATTTCTTTTTCACAGATTTGGAAGCTGAGAAGTCCCAAGATGATGGTGCTGGCCGATTTGGTGTCTGGCTAGAGCCCTCTTCCTTATTGATGGCCACCTACTCAGTGTTATCTCACATGATGGAAGGGGCAAGGGAGCTCTCTGGGAGCTCTTTTATAAGGGCATTAATACCATTCATGAGGGCTCTACCCTCATGACCTAATCACCTCGCAAGATCTCTACCTCCAAATACCATCACATTGTGGATTAGGTTTTAACATATGAATTTGAAGAGGTAGACACATTTAGATCATAGAAAATACTTTCCAGTGAAACCTGCTACCAGATGTTACCCAAAGTTAGCTGGAGGCTTTCAGCCATGACTAGTAAGGTATCAGACCCTATGTCTCCCAGACTTCTGCTTTATGAGGATTAAACTTTCTGAGGATGAAATAATCTGCTCCCTTATACCCTGAGCTGCTTGCTAACAACACCCTGTCCATCACTGGTTAATTTCAGGCCTCTATTCTTTGTTGCTCTTTATAGCCAGGAGGTGAGTTTTGGCAATATATGGTGGAACCAATTCTATCCAACCAATCCTCTTACATAGGCAACCTCAAAGATCTAACACTTCAATTTAGAATTTGGAGTATATTACACCTACTGTTCTTAGTCTTAGGAACTCAGTTAAAACTCCCAGATGGTGAGAGCCCCATTTAATACCCTGTTATTTTTTCCCACTTTTTTTCTGTAACCCTCACTAGAATATACACAATGAAAGCTGGGATCTTGTCCATCTGGTTCTTTGATGAATTCCTAGCTCTTAGCCCAGTTCCTGGCCCATAATCTGTGCTTAGTAAGTATTAGCAGAGGAAATTAATCTTTGCTATGTATATACATTTTTTTTCGTTGTTTAGTTCCTTTATCTATAACATTTGTTTCCAACTTAACTTTCAGCATGAGGGACACAAGAGAAAAAATATGTAGCATACAGAGAAAAGAATAGGGGACTGATATGTAGATTATAACCTTTATTTAGAATTTGAAGCGTCCAAGAAACCAGTCACTATCAGGGATTTACAAATTCCCACTGTTACCCCATGGGTCTTTTGTTTAAAATGTAGTATTTAAACTGTCTAGTACTTTTTTTTTTTCTATTTCAGTTCTTGGTAAATTATTTCCAAGTCACTCATCACCCCACTTCCTCTCCCCAGAAGAGCTATTCAACATAAAATGGCCTGCATAGTTCTAAAAGGTAAGAGCCCTGGCTCTCACCAGACAGGTATTGGTCTTACCAACATTGTCTTGCTTCACCTACTTCGCCTCCCCCTGGGACTTCAGAGAGCCTCAAGTAATATCTCTGACTTCACATCAGGCAGAAAAAAGAGAAATACCTGGAGAATTTTCTGTTATTGGGTGATCAACACATCCTACTTATTATAAGAATTGCCACTATCATTAGGATGTATTAGCAGGCCACCCTACCAGGATGTTTTATGTAGTACAATTAGTGAACCTTCTGTCATCACCACTTTGTCAACACATTTTATTTCTCCAACTAATTAAGCAAACTAGTGTGTATTTGCATGGTTATAGTGAACAATTAAGTTTTGCAAAGGAAATGAAAGGAAGGGTGTCTGTCCAGAAGAACTGAGGATTCTACTCTGGAAGGTCAGCCACCTAATGAGAAGACATCTAGCTTCCCTGAGGGGCTCCTTATGTGTTAGTAATGATTTTGCCAGGTCAGTGCAGGTGAAAGTGATGTGATTGGATGCTTTGGAAAAGGTCAAGAGGAAAAAGTATGTGGACAGTTTAATAACTTAAACACAACACACGTAAGACAAGGACAAAGCCCAGCTCTGAACTTTTTCCCCAAGTTTCTCCAGAACTATTGAAAAGAAAAAGAGGAATGAGGGGAGAATTATTTCAAAGAGGAATGAGGGGAACGTTATTTCAAGAGACATCTGTGGAGACTGTCAAGTTTATTATCAACATAAGTGAATGTTAGGCCTTTTTTAGGGGGGGACAAGCAAGATCTGAAATAAGGGTAGGAAATCACCACTCTTCCATAACAAATGGAGTGCCCAGGCCATAAAAATTAAGTTCTGTGAGTTCTGGTAAAATATCTAGAAATAAAGGAGCACTATAGTTCTGCATTAGTACAGAGATAGTTTCTTCTTCCCTGAAAAATATGTGGCAACAACAAATGTTTATGCTTTACATATGGTACCTTATTTTGTTTTCACAATTTAACTTGAAGTCACACATCTTTCTAACATACTTCTAGCATTTCCCTGGAGTCCGACTGCCCAGATCTGTATCCTGGTTCTACTCAATGCCTTTGCTGGCTGCCCATATGGCAAATTTGTGCAGGCTTGAAAAAGGTGCACTTTTTAAAAAATGCTTTACTTCCATCTGTCAAAACTGTCATAATGTACTGATTTTGTTAGGATAAAACACTGTACTGCCATCTTCCGGAAAATTGCCCTATCAATACACAAATCTACCATGACTATAATCAGAATGGCAAACCCTGAGGTGGGACACCTTTTGTGGTATACAACATATAAAAACCACCTTATTTCTGCTCCTTTTTAGCTCTGTGAGCTTGTGCAATTATTTAACCTCTCTCTATTTCTGTAAAGTGAAGCCAATAATGGGTTTCTGGGGACTAAATTAGTTAATGCATATAAAGTACTTAGGTACTTGGCAAATAGGAAACATTCAGTAAATATAAATTATAATCATTATTACTGATGAAGAAATACACTTTGATTAGACAGCTTCCCCAAGGATATCCAAATAGTAAAAGGAAAAACTGGGATATGAATTGGGTCTGGTTTCTCTCCCCCAGCGCTCATCTTCTTGCCCCTGATTCATGACATCTCCTGGGTCGGGCATGTGTTCTGTTGTCAAACATCAAAAGCTTTGCTTCATCAACATTGACTCTTAACCAAATGGAAAGTAGCTGTGCAATTATCTGTTACTGGTAGGAATGGCATAGACATACATTCTATTGTTTGTATTTAAATTTTAAAAATGTAAATAGTTTCCTCCAGAAAATCATGTGATTCTGCTTGGTATGCACTTCCTTTCTGTTACCTAACTTCTTGTAAAGAGTATCCTTTGTTATGTGTACTAATCTGGGACTTAATGTAATTATAGCCTTTAAAATAAAATCTTTTAGAACTATGCCCTTTTGAGGGTTTGTGGATTCATGAAATTCAGAGCCCTGGTCATGGGAAAAAAGTTTGCAAACAGCTATGAACCCTGGGATGGGATGGGAAACTGGTGTCCATGTTCTAGACTAGACCTCTTTCTCATTTCATGTTCCCCTTAGAGACATAGGAGATTGCCTCTGTGGGACCTGAAACAGCCTTAGAACATGGGAGACTCTTCCCTTCTCACTCTTCCTGCGCACTATGCCCCTGCCAGCTCCCCCTATAATAAAACCCCCCCACCTCCTTCCAGCCTGTTAAACATAAGCAAGCTTGGCTGTAGTTCGTATCCTGAAGGCCCCCATATGCATCTTCAGATCTTTTGGAGAAATTAACTTCCCCAAATTCTGATAGCTTGGAATGAGCAAAATCGCATCTTGTGTGGCTGTTCATGGAGCTGGAGGTTCATGGAGCCTCAGATTTGTTTCTCTGCTTTTTCTTTGCTCTACTCTGCAGCACGAAGGGTGGGGAGGCTTTGATGGAGGAAAGTTGACTAATCCCCCATAGGCTAGGTTTTCAACTCCTATTCTGCAGGCACACACTTATGGTTGGGTTTGGACGGGAAGGCACTGATGGAAGACTGGACATTGGTGGGAAGAAGGGAGAAGCTGCCATTTCTCTGCCTGTGGTAGGATTTCCAATATCAGCTGCTTCTCCTCTGTGTCTCCAGCAAACTTTGCAATGACCCATCTTGGCTCCAGCTCACACTGGGTCACCCCCTTCCCAGGGCTCCAGTGACAACACTCTTCTCTTGTCTCTTCAAACTTGGGATTATAGGGGTCTCCTGTTCTTGATCATCTCTGGGTTGCTTCCTCTGTACCAAATAGCTTTATAGCATGTTCCCTGTCCCCTGTATAGCTTTGGAACCAATTCTCTGTGTTTGTTTTACATACTTGGAGTGGTTTCTGCCTTTCTGGTTGGGCCCTGACTGATAAAGGCTGATTTTAGAAAAGGTGGTTGTGGTGAGGTAGAATCAAGCATAAATTCATGAATATGGTATGCAGAACAAAGATTATGCTATGAGGAATGTATATGTTGTGGGAAATGATTCAGATTAAAAATAAGATGTTGCTGGCTTGTAAATGCTATGTTGCAGGAAGAAAGGAGGTTCGTACTCACCAAACTACCATACAACAAATCACACTCAGACCTTAACCCATCAAAACCATAGCTTTCTTTCATACAAGAATACAGTTCTGGGCTTTTCCTTTGAAAATTCCTTTGTACTCATCAGGGAAGTAATAGACTCCTGCCACTAAGGCAGTGCATAAGCAAACTTCTGATACTCAGGATAGCTGGTGGGGGTGCAAAATTCAAAATACTTACTTGAAAGGATGATAGGGTGACAGTGTTTGTCCAGTAAAGCATTAAGGACAGCTGTTTTGTTCAGTCATTCTATTACTATTAGTGAATGACTACCATGTTCCATGCTATTTTAGGTACTGGGGATAGAGCAGTAAGTAAACAAAAAAAATACTCTGTCTTTATGGAGTGTATAATATAGAGGTGAGGGACAGAGGAGATAGACCATAAACAAAATATATAAGTAATATGTAAAAAATGTAATATATTTTATAGAGTAAAATAATGCAGGGAAATAGATAGTAAGTTTTGGGAGTAGAGGGTTAGAATTTTAAATAGGAAGGTCAAGGAGGGCCTCACATAGAATGTTATTTAAGTAAAGACCTGAGGAGGTAAAAGAAATAGTCATGGATCTTGTGAGTAAAGAGTATATGGGCCGAGAGAGGGAAAGGACTTACAGCATCATATTTGGATGAGGTGGGAGTAATAGGAGAGACTCAAGGAGGAATTCAAGGTTTCTGATCAGAGCCTGTGGAAGGACAGCATTTTTATTAACCGAACGGAGCAAAAATGAGATGGGGGAGGTTGGGTTGAGTTTGGGGAGATTAGGAGCTTAATATTTAGATATATTAAATACGATAAGCCTATTGCACATTAAAGAAGAGATGCCACATAGGCAGTTGCATCTGTAAATCTAGAATTCAGAGAGAAATTTCAGAGTCGTCAGCATATCAAGAGTACTTAAATTAAATTTAAGGCCCCAAGGAAATGAGAATAAACATAGATGGGAAAATAAAAGGCTGAAGATCGAGTCCTCATCACTCCAAAATTACGAGGTCAGGGAGATGAGGAGGAGATCAAAAAGAAGTTGTATTAGGGTTCTCCAGAGAAAAACAACCAATAGGATTTATATACAGATACAAGATACATTTAAAGGGATTTATTATAAGGGTGGAACCCCCAATTATGGAAGCTAACACCCTGACAGACACTCTTGGAAATGATTTTTTACCATTTATCTGTGCATCTTTCAGCCTGATTAAGTTGGCACTAAAACTAACCATAAGAAGAGACTTAGAAGTAGTGGCAAATGAGGTGCAAGGCAAGTGAAGGATATGTTTGAAGATAGAATGTGCCAAATGCTACTAATGGATAGAATACAGTGAGGACTAGGGACTTACCATTGGATCTAGCCATCTGGAGGTCACTGGTGATGCTGAAAGGAGTAGTATCAGTGGATACAACACAGAGTGGGCTCAAGGGAGAATGAAATGACATGGCAGGGAAGGACAGATTAGAAAATAAGAGGAGAGGTATATAGTAGAAAATACCTGGAGAGTTTCTGTAAAGGGAAAGACAGAAATAAATGGTAGCTAGAGAAGGAAGTAGAGGTAGTTATGAAGAAATTTTTTTAGGTAGGAGAATAAACAGTTAGTTATTGTGTTGACAAGGAAGATGTAGTAGAGAAGAAAAAATCACGGTTCAGGGAAAAAAGGGATAATTGCTGCTATGTAGTCTTTGATCAGACTGGAGGAGTTGGTGCCTAGGGCACAAGTTAGTTAAGAACATGGACAGTGCATCCATAGTACCAGGAGAGAAGGCAGAGTGTATGGGCACAGATGGAGGTAGGTGAGTAGTTGTGGTAGGAGTTTGTGAAGTTCTCTTCTGGTTGCTTTTATTTTCTCAGTCAAGTATGAAGCTGAGGAGTAGGAATCAAATCATCAACTAGGAAAGGAGTCTGGGGGAAGAGGTATTGGAGATTTCAAGTATGAAATAGTCCACTAGAAGAGTAGAAGAGAAATAGATGTGGAAATTCAATTTCCAGTTAGTGTTAAGACCCCACTTGAGATTAGTGGTCATGAATTTAAATTGAGGGCCTTTATCATGGTTTTAAGGTTTTTCTTTTGTCCAGTTCAGTTACACAGTTGCAGGCATAGAGTTGACAGAGTTGGATTTAACTAGGGATGTGTTTTAGCCTATGATGAAGCCAAAGAAGGACACATAAGTCATTAATAAATGCAAAGGAAGGATTACAATTATTGGTTACAGAATTAAGGCTGGATAAGAAGGGGAGTGAATCCAAGATGGGTCAGAAAAAGTAAAATATCATGGATGAATTTTAGGTCCTGACAGGTCTAAAGGGAGGTTAGAGAGAAGATCACGGAAGGGAAAATGGCAGGTGGTGGTCAAAGAGTAGGATGCTGGAAATAGAGAATATGGGGGGGATGTAATTCAGGTAATAACAAAATCTATGGTATAATCACAGAAAGAGAAGATCATAGGAAGCAGGGAGGTCAGGGACTGAGAAGCCAGGATATCAGGATCATATTAGATTAGAAAGACATTGAAATCAGCAAGAAGCAATAGTGGTATAAAAGAAAATGGCAATGAACCAGGATCAAAAATCTTCAAAGTATGAGTTGATAACTATAACGAAGAGGACTGGTATGTAGAAGCACCTGATCATTTGAGATTCAAAACTGAGTGTTTTCATGGAGAAGGAAGGAGCAGTGAAGAGGTAAGAGGACACCTCTCCCTCCTGCAAGCCCAGTGTCTGAGAATACAGAGGGACCAACAGCTATTATTAAAGGGCTATTGGGGAAGTGGCATTCTCAAGAAAGAGTCAGGGACTAGAACATAAGATGTCTTTCATTATATGGGACCAGCAGTTCTATAAGTCATACCCGAAGAGTTTTAGGAACTGGCTACATACAGTTGGAAGATGTGATCAGAAAAGGATTCCATGGTGATAAGTATATGGAGAGTATAGACAATGAAGGATTCTATATGATATTTATAATGATGGAGATTTGGGACTTCTTAACATGGATTTCTTTTGTTGAAACTAGCTTTTTAAAACTATTGACCTATAGTTTTGCTTAATTATGGAAGGACTAATTTCTTCTCATGGGGCAAGGTGCACAGACTTGAATACATATGAACTGGACTGTGTTTAAGAGATAATCTTCCATGTGCTATGATGCACTATACTTGAGATAATGTATGGAAATTGGGTGAAAACCAGAGTTTGGGTCAGGATGGTGAGATAACTACAGATTAAGAAAAAACTGAATGGAAGTGGGAAGGAGTTGTTAGAATGTTAAATCAACCCTGACTTACTATTATGGGATGCTCCTTCCTCTGTCATGCTACAGGCAATGTGTCATGCCCTGCTATTGGTAATATAGATTTCAAGGGTGGGAAGAGGAAGAAAGTGACTGACAGATTTTGAACCTTACATGAATGATTGATACATATCTTGAAATCCACAAAAGTAAATTTTTATTGTACTTTTTCATCAATTGGACTTACTCTTTGTTGCTTTCAACCTCATTCCCACCTAATGGTGGAGAGTATAATCCATTCACTTTTAGGTAAATTCAGATAAATAATGGTTCACTTTGTCCTTTCAAGTAAAAGCTCAAATTCATACTTTTTCTCTACCCATTCTTCTCTCCAGTGTCAACACTGTAAGTCTAGGGTAGAGAGAAATTCATCTTCATTCAGGGGAAGGTCAGTGCTTACATTTAATCTGTAACATGACAGAAGGTGATCAAACATGGTGGCACAGTCTCTGTCAGCAATGCAGTGTGATCACTGACATCTGCTGTGCTCTCACTGGCTTCTAATCCCCTTGCCCAAAGCTGCCCTCTGTGATTACATCTCCTTGTCATAAACATGAGATCTGATGAGGACTAGTGGCCATCTTTTGGCTTTTACACACCCATTTGTGTGGTAGTGGGCAGGTGGATAGGGATCTTGAAAATGTTTTTTCATTCCACTCATAGGTCTATGAGAATATACCTTGAGGTGTGGTGACCTTTGTTTTTCTCTTTGCCCTTACAGGCATAGCCATGCTATACTAGAAGTGATAGTTTTACTTTGCAGTAGCTACCTGTGACTGCATAAAGATTTCTCTAAGAGGTTTGCTCTCCCTGGGCTTGACTTAGGACAGAAGACCCAGATGCCCTGTATTTTCATATCTCCAAATTTAAGTGGATTTTTTTTGTGTTACCCCACATATTTGCTATAGAGTTGGACATGTGTGTTTCTTCCCCAGTGCTCAACAATGAGAAGAATTCTCTTTTATGTCTAATATTCCTGTTATTCTAATAATTGTATTTACTATTCTGAATTCAAACCATCTTTAGTTCATGAAGACATGGGAACTCGGTCAGGACAGGGAGAGGAAATCATTACTTACTGAAGTCACAGGCTTTATCCCTGTAGTAAGACACTTGATACTCTTGTACTGTGTGGTTCCCCATGAAGAGAAGCCTTGAGGGCTATCACTGGATAAGATACATAGTAAGTTTTTATGTTCTCCTGGATTATCTATTTTTACTTTAGTGAAAAGCTTGGGTTGATAAGTGAAATAATATGTATAGCAATAGCCAAACTTTTTGGAAGAAAGGTGCTATGGAAATGGAAATAATTGTTTTAAATTTTTGAGACTGAGAAAGAAAGAATGAGCAGATGGCTCGTCATGCTTTCATTGGTTTTCAGGTTGGTTCCAAATGGTAAACTATTGCCTGGGCAAATATTTGGAATCAAAATGACCCTACTCCATTTGTTCAGAATATTTCAGTACTCTGTGTACTATGCAAGTCATGTTCACCATTATAAAAGGACATAAAACTTGCTAGGAAAAAAATTTGTGATTTATTAGAGTACTGGGATGAAGTTTGAAAAGAAAGCAAGTGAAGAACAGATATCCATCACCAAATGGCAAAGATGCTAACAGAGAAAGAAAAGATTCTGAGAACATTGTGGAATTTGAAGTTAAGGTGGTAGAGCTTTTATCTAGGTGTGTGCAAAATGTGCAAACTCTATGTGCTCCATTGTCGTAGAGACCAGGAGTATTTTGAATTATAAGTCAAAGAGAATATTGTGCAGTCTTGATGGAACCAATAATATTTGTAAGTAAATGACATTTTTTAAAACTTTAGTTAAATATGACATGACTGTATTTTGGAATAGCTCTTGAGAATAAAAGTAAAGCTAAATGATATATGACTGAAGAACATCAATCAAATTACTTGGACCAAAAATAAAGAAAGAAAAATATTGAAGCATATTTAATGAGTAATATGAACTAAATTTTAGAGAGTGGGAAGTGGCTCACTCAAAGTTCTAGTTTATTACTTGAGATTAACTCAAAGACAATAGTCGTGTGTCAAGGGTAGAGTGTGGCACAGCCTATACCATCAGACCTGAATCTGATCTCCCATTGTACCACTGCCTAAGTATCAGTTTCTCCTTCTGTAAAATCGAAATATTAAAATATACTTCATAATTTGCAGAACTGAGGTAAAATACATACATCACTTAGCATAGTGTCTGGAACGTAGATTGAGGATTTTGCATCTCGTCCCTCCCAGTAAACTTGCTGTGCAACAGATTGCACTGATATCACCTGAACTTTTCAATGTTTCTTTAAAAGATATTTGAGAATAAATTTAATAAGAGAAGCCCGTTTGCTCTGCTTTTTCCCCTCTTAATGACTGAGTAAAACTTAATGCCTAGAGTCCCATGGGAAGAAGGCTAGAAAGACCTAAGTATTAGTTTTCCTTAAATAGAAAGCATATTTATTCCTTCTGGCTATGCTTTTGCTGCTGCCTGTGTCTCTAAGCAATTGATATGTTTTGGCTGTGATTTGTATTTGTCATTATTAGAAGTTGGGCAAGTATAAATTAGTCTACCCCACTGCAAGCCAATGGTCATTCCTGAAATAGGAGTCTATTATCCCCCTCATGTTGTGATGTATTACAAAAAAGGATATTGCACTGGACAGTGCGGGTGGGGGTGGGGGAGGAGCCTTGAAAGAAAATGGAAAAAAAAAAAAAGGATGGCACTCTTGAAGATCTTGCTCAAATGTGTCCTGTCCAAGAAATCTTTAATCATCTAGTAAGAATTGTTTTATGTTTCATCAAGTGATTTCTACTCTTTGATTTTTTACTTATGTCTTTCTTTATCCTACATTATGTTTATTTTCTTACCAGTCTCTTTTAGCTGTCTGTAACTGCTATGAGAGCTAGTCTGTCTTCTCATTCACCACAACTTTTCCATTGTACCTAGCATCCAGTCCTGTGCACAGGTGTCCGAACAAAGTCAGCCCCTGTCAATGACTCCCTCTCTGCAGTAACTCCAGGCCTTGAGGGCCTTGGGTACTGTGATTATATCCATGGAAATTCTTAATTTGGGAATTGGAAAGATTTTTCAGGTAACTGTAATGATCTAAAACCCCATTTTGAGGCAAGAAAGGTTGTGCAGTCACCCTGTAATGCAGAAAGGCCTTTCTGATCCTGCTGTCTTCCAGCTCCTTGGCTGAGAAATGGCATAGACTCGTAAAGCTTGTTTCCAAGCCAAAGGCACACCCATTTACATAGTTGTGGCTATTTATTTCAATATTACTTTTCCTTCTCCAATGCTCTTCTCCCTTCTCAATGTTTTCTCAGTGCTCTATGGAAATTCTTTTATTTATCAAATTACTGATCTGAAGAGGGTAGTAGTGGGGGATATTGCATGAAAGGACCAGTCAATTGACATATATGATTATCCTGAAAACCTGACATTTCAGTTTACTTGTTACCCTCCTGAAAATTAAATAACGTCTTTTTAGGGCACAAAACTGGGACTGCTAAAAACTCTGATTTTAAATATTCATCTGTGTCTGGGCCAGACTTAAACATATTGTTCTTCGTGGGAAATGATTATGTCTTATAGTTCCCTTCAATACTATCATGCACAAGCCAGCAGATCTCTATTCTTTTTGATTGGAAAATGTAAATCATATTTAAAAATTGTTCCAAAACAGAGTCTTGAGCTGAGTCCTTGGACGCAAAGTTGCAGCTCACTGCAGATTCTGATAGTTGAGTTACAACTCACTGAAAATCAGGGGTTTAAAATGGAAGCACTGACAAGCCTTCAAGCCAGGGCAGCACAAATGGCGCCTTGATAATTTATAGTCTACAGGCAGCTCTTGGGTTTATTATCACAATGACAAATGCACTGTCATTGTTAATAGGATATTTCCCAGCAAGGACTTCTTGTTATGCAAGCCAGGTTCGGTATGTCATGCAGCATGATAGCAATAAAGTCTACAAGAATTTGTAATGAACTTCAATTACTAATAGATTATGGTTAATGGGAAATATGTGCAGTAAAGATATGGGTTTTTATATGCGCCTTCTGGTATTCTACAAGGCAATGATTTATGCTACAATTTATGTTAACATTTTCTGCTATGAAAAGGCCCAATTTGGTAGAAAGCCACTTCATCCATAACAAATATTCAAGATAATTTTGCCACATAATATAAATGAAAGTATAAAATTAGATATTAATCTATTTAATTTTAGCATTTTTATTTTTATTAAAAATGGAGACTATTTTCTCTCCTGAGTAGTACCGTTGGGTAAAAATTCTTGCTATAAAACAAAAATATGAGATATATTGATGTCTTTGAGTTAAATGTAACATTTTGTATGTTAATTTCTTTGTTTAACTTCCTGCTGTAATGAAGGACCCAGTTAAGATTTGATATGTGCTGGTGTCTTTCTTATGTAAGTATTATTTTAAATTAAGAAAACCCACAAGTATTCATGTTAAGCTAACATGAATTTATAATCCACATCATGATTCCTCTCACTAGGGAGATTGACAGTTGTGATAATAAGTGTGGAACTACATATATAAATGATTTATGTTTGCACGTGTGTGTGGGATAAACACACAGACACATACATATACAGTCTATATACATATAAACCTTGACAGAAACAGACAAAATTGAAAAATGTGAACTACAGTTTAGTCAAGTATAGACCAAAAATAATTCAATAAAATTAAACAATAAAAAATGAAACAATTCACCAAAAGATTTTGAGTTACATGATAATGAGTTTAAAATTACGAATGTAGAGGGGTGCCTAGGTGGCTCAGTCGATTAAGCATCTGACTTCAGCTCAGGTCATGATCTCACAGGTTTGTGGGTTCCAGCCCCACATTGGGCTTTGTGCTGAAAGCTTGGAGCCTGGAGCCTGCTTCAGATTCTGTGTCTCCCTCTCTCTCTCTGCCTCTCCTCCCTCTTGTGCCTTCTGTCTCTTTCTGTCTGTTAACAATAAATAAAAACAAATAGTAGGCATTAAAAATTAAAAAAATAAAATTATGAACATAGAGCAGGCACAGTCTTGGGAACCTACTGAAAACGTTTTACATCTATAAGATGTGCATGTGTGTGTAAAAGCTAAGATGTTTTTAAAAAGATGAATTTCAAAAAGCTTGGTCCTTAAATTCAGAAAACATATTTTTAATGTTCTACCTTTTCTTTTAATCCCTGAAATCATTTTTCCATAGGTCCTCTGTGATATCTTGCAAATGGCAGGTACACATGTAATGAATACATTTGCATTCGCTACTGTCCTTACTTGAATAAAGTTTGAACTGTTTTTTCTCTCTGACCCATGACTGTGCTAAGAATGATGAGTGGCCTTCATGTTCAAGAGTTAAGTTCTTGGCTTCTGGAGAAGAGACCTAGCTTTGCCACTTCTTAGCTTGGACTGTGTGCAAGTCTATCTAAACCTATCAAATATCAGAGTTTTCACCTGAAAAATGAGAATAATTAGTAAAGAATGCCTTTTGATTTTGAAAATTAAATAATGTCAAAAAATTTGCATAGTGTGTGACACATAATGAGTGCATAATTCATTTTAGATATTATTTTATTTGCAGCATTTAGAGAAATAGTGTTCTAGATATGTCAGTGAATGATTTAATATTTCTATAATTATTACTATCATCATTATTATTAATATTCCTTACAAGTTTCCAGATCTTGTAGGTTTTGAGGCTCTAGTAAGCCAGAGAATCACCTGGTTGATTCATAAAATAATAGATTTCTGGTACTCACATGTGGTTCAGATCTAGGATAGGACCAATAAATTTGCATATCCAACAAGCCTCCCAGATGATTCTTCTGCCAACTGAAATTTTAAAAGCAATGCATAGGTATAGTTTACAGATTTTGTTGATGTTCACATCTCTGTAACTTGTTGAAACAGAACTAAAATACCATGATGAATGACTAAATCATCTAGTAGGTGAGATTTGACATTGTGCTGATTAAACATCTAGAATCCAGGTGATCGATAAAATAGGTACACTTCTCACCTTAATTTTTTGGCCTATTTGGGGGAAAATGTTTTTTCCCTAAAAATATACCCTGTGTTGTATTTTTCAATTTTTTTTGTCTTATTTTCTTCTTGGTCTGCTTTACAGATTAGAAAAATGATTCTGAGAAACATGGGAAAGAGTTTGGTTAGATTAACCTATTTGTGGTAGTTAGGGTGTTAACTTACTCCAAATAAGTTAACATTGTACACGAAAGGTCAAATATTGTTCCTATCTCATGTAATAGTGTGAGGATAAACAGTACACCCTGTTATGGTAACTCCATCAAGATTCAGCTCCTTCTACCTGTTGCTCTGAATTCCCTATGGCATTGCTGCTCTTTCTGAACAGTCTAGATAGCTCATTAGCATATCCACATTCCAGTCATCCAGAAGGAGGAGAAGCAGAAGAGGAGAACATATGTCTTACTTTGTCAGCATAATCCACAAACTGTTACTTCTTCTCACATCCCATTGGCTAGAATTTAGTCATATGACTATATGTAGCTCACAGGGAGGGTAGGAGACACAGTCTTCATCTGGGGAGCCATGTACCTCATTAAAAATTAGGCATTATGTTACCAGAGAAGAAGGGGAGGACTGCTATTAGGAAATAGTCTCTGCCACATTACCTTACAATTCTCCACTCAGCTGGAGTTACATAGGCCTTATCATTTGCCATTACTAAGTCTCTTTGTGATGGATACTCAAGAACTGATAACATGTTACACAAGACCAGAATACTAGATCAATTCACTGGGATTGTCCTCCCCTGCCCCAGAGGGCAGGCCACAGTTATATAGGACTTGCCTTGTGAAGGTAATACATTGTAGCATCAAAGTTGGCTAAGTCCAACAAGTGCTGTCTTTATACCAGAGTCCCTTTATATTCACTTTATACCAAGAGTCCCTTTATACTCACTTTATACCAAGTGAGAACAGTCCACAGGAAATATAGTGAACATTTAGAAGCTAGGAGTTAATTCCTATCATGAAGTTTGGAGGGTTAAGAGAGACAGGAACAGAGAATCCACAAGGATCAACATTAAGAACACCTAGGATGTGGTGGTTAAGAACATGCTCTCTGGGGTTCATCTATGTGGCTTGGAATTCTGGTCCCACCAGCTGTGAGAATGTGGGGGAAGTGATACAAGCAATTTACACCTCAGCTTCCTTTGTGAAATTGTGATAAAAATAGTAACTAACTCATCAAGTTGTTAGAAGGATTAGATTAAATAATGTAACACCGTGTCTAATACATAGTAACCCCTCAATAAATATTAACTATTATTAATATGGAGTCCTTAAAACTCTTTAAGGTCTGCTTTATTTAGCACAAATCCTTTCTGCATGATCAACCCTTTTTCAAGTTGGAAATCTATAAATTAGACCAAAGAAAACACAGGGAAGCAGCTAAGCCTGGGAGCCAATGTTTACTCCACCATTCCTAGGACACACAGATGGGAAACCCATGGGTTGCCAACCTTGCCCAAACAAATCCATCTCCTGAGGTTTCTTCTGAAGCAGAAAGCCCTGGCTAATTTCCTTGTCTCACTTTCTGGGGATTTTTTTTTTATAAAATGAGAAAGAAGTCCAAAATCTTCTCCCAATCAGACCTAGAGAAATATAAAACCTAATAAAAATAATAATAAACAAACCACAAAGACTGTAAAGCACCTCCCATTAAAAGCTATCGTGGAGTAGATTAAGCCTCTTGGACAGCGTGCAGAATGGTAGCAATATCTTGATAAATAAGCCAAGGCTGCAATGTGCTTGTGCTGATAATAAGTAGCATGGAACAACCGTCTCTTCTACAAAACCCTGGGATTTATGTCCAGTCTGCCTGCATCGGAAACTAGAGAATTAACTCATGAAATCCATCTATCAACACTTGTAGAAAGAGGAATCACAGTATAGAAATGAAATTAGCATGAAATTAGTTCGCTGTAGGACATAAATAGAGGTACTGACATTTTCCTGCGTCTTCTGTATCAAATATCTTTGGAGAACTCTCCAAGCTTGGACTGTAGTTGATGGCCCCTATGATTTATTTCAACATTTTCTACCCTAGGCAGGTTGTTTGCAAAGTCCTTCAAGTATCATTAAGATGAATCAGAAAACAGATAATTCTTCAAGAGAAGAATATGATCATGGTAAGACACTGCTTATACAGAATATCCACAATGTGTCATTGCAGCCTCCAGAACAACGCATCACTGTATTTATTAATCCATTGCTGTAGAGATTACAGCAATCTGACATGGAGCCCTAATGAATTTTTGGCACATTTGGAAATTGTGACTGTCGTAGCCCACGGAGCCTCTTAAATCAACCCTTACCCCTTTACTGCAGTTGCCTCTTCATGGTGTATATCACATTGAGAAATGGATTACACAACCCGTAGCTTTAACTACCCTGCATTAGTTGATTGTGTACTATGGAAGTGTATTGTATGGTGTATGAATCATTAGGGAGCTAGGATATGGGTGACGGATAATTTAAACATGAAATTGGTGATGCCTGGGACCTGGTAGGAATAGAGGTAGAGAAATGAAGGCAAAAATCAAGGCAAATGGTTGGGAGAACCCAGGTGTTTGGGACTTGATTAAAACAAATTTATTAGTGAAGAATAGTGTTTAGAAAGAGTGCTGTTTTGCCATTCAAGGAGGTTATTATTTTTTATACTACCCTCTGAATTTCTGATGCTTCTTCCTTTCTGCAATAAGATCCCCTTCAGTTTTCAGATGGACATTTGGGAGCAGAGGCAATTTAGTTCCATGAAGTCTTACCTTTTATGACAAACTGCATCTAAGATAAAAGAGCATCATTAACTTAATTTGTCCACGTATAGACACATAGTGTGAAGTTAGAAGGTATAGAGTCTAGCTTACCCCCTGCTACAAACTTGCTTTGAGAAGTAGGCTAAATTAACTTATTAGTATCTCAGCCTTCTCATCTTCAAAATGGGATAATATTCACCAATCTTTCCAATTAAGTGAGAATCACATGAGATGTTATATGCTGTTCTGTCTAGGACATCTGGGCAGCAAGAAGCAAACACCCACCAAGATACTATGAGGGAAAGGGTATTTGTTTTCAGGAAAGACATGGACAGGGATTGGAAATGGCAAGGAACATTACTTGAGACAAACAAAGCTCATTTCCTGTTCAAATGCCATGTGATTTTACCTTCCTGGCATCTCTCATTTCCTGTGTGTGCCCCATTCCTGTCTTTCTAACCAACATCCTATGAGGGCCTGTGAGGCCCACATGGCCCACAGTGGCTACTCTGGATTGACTCTGTCTCAAGACCTTTCATCTCAGCTACTACAGAAAGCCACCTACCCTCCTGACAGTCCTTTGAATATGTCAAGCTCATTCCCACATCAGGGCCTTTGTACTCACATGTCCTTCTTTCTGAAATGCTCTTCTTCCAGCTCTTTGTATGGCTGGCCCTTGCACTTCATTTAAACTTCTGTTCAAATCTCACCCCCTTAAGGAGACCTTCCCTGACCACTCCAGCTAATATTGTACTTTCTGGCAGTCTTTTCTCCTTATTGACTTTTATTTTCTTAATAGTGCCTATCCCTGTCTGACATGTATCTATTTTTCTGTCTGCAGTCCCACTAGAAATCAAGCTAGTGGCATTGGGCACTTTCTTTTCTTCACTTCAGTACTCCTCTTGCTTAAAACAATGCCTTACACAAAAAATATTGGTTGAATGTATATTTCATGAGTGAGTGACATAATAAATCTCAAATTTATAATTTCAAAAATTTTTAAGAGAAGAATTATTAGAGGATCAATTTCATATTTTTTAAGAGAAACCACTCCAATCAATTTCTGGCCAACTGGTGAGTTGCCTTTTTGTGTCAGCTGTCCACCCATTGGTCTACCCAGACAGGGTTGAGATGGGACCACTTCAGATGGAAGCACAGGTACTTACACAGGTACAAAGCACAGGTACTTACAGCATCAGACGGGCAGACATCCCAAAGTGGGGCTAGAGTGGTCCAGCCCTGATGGCACTGTAGACTTCATGAAGTACCAGCTCAGCTCTAGTCAAGGTCAAGAATTAGGTTGTCTTCTCTAGGTACTAGCTCTCTAGCCTCAGTCATAATTTTCCTAATTTTTTTTTATCTTCTGTGCATTTTATATTGAATTTTTATGAGCAATTAATAATAATCACTGCTAATATTTTTGAAATTACCTAAGTCTGCCACTTTATGAGCATATTTATGTAGCTTAACTCCTGGAATCCTCATGACCATCCTCTGAGGTAGAAACTATGATTATCTTCATTTTGAAGGTGAAAAAGTATGAGAATCGAGAGAAAGTAAGTTACCTGAGATCACTTAGTGACTAACTAACAGAACCGGGATTTACACAGAAGTCTGGTTCTGCCTCTCCATCTATCAAGACTATTTATTTTATGCATTAATTCCCCTGTGGGGCTTAGCAAGAGGTCCTTGTTTTCTTAGAAATAACATTCTGATGGGCTAAACACATGTAAATATGCATGTAAAATGACAAAATATTCTGTGTAAGCTATCCTTATTAAGCACTTAAAATACATTAAATATACATTTAAGTCTGTGCAGTTTCACTGACTGAAGATGTAGTATTCCGTGTGACGTTTTTTATCTGTTTTTATGGATATACACCAGAAATTATTACTTTTTTTTTCCCCAGACTGGCAGAATTTTTTTACTAAGAAAGTTGCCAATTTCTATAATAAGCAACTACCAAGGCCCTGTAATACTGTGCCCCACTTAATGTTTTCTCTGGATTTTGGCAATACTCCCTAACAACAAAATAAAAATGTGTCAGAACTAGTTTAAATAAATTAAGGTTTATGCTAAGAGCGACAAACACTTTTAATGGGTTCTTGAGTTATGCTTACAGTAACAATATAAACACATACGTCAAAGCAAAAGAATATAAACACATAGGTACAAGATGGATGCTTGAGAAAGAAAGAACTCACTAAATACCTGTTATTTAGTATCCATATGCATGGCACCATATTAATCACTGGGAAATGTATAACTTTGTAAAAAATAATATTCCTAATTCATGTTGCAGACTTTTTTCTGAGCCACAAGAACACACTTGAGAAGTTAATATATGATTGCCCCTAAATCCTTGTAGTATCATGCAGCTTAGGCAGAAGCCAAAAATTTCACCCCTTGTACCTAAATAAATTTGCACCACTATATGGTAGGTAGTAATGAGGATTATTTTTTTAAGGCTCAAATATTTCCATGACACTAATAAATTTAAGCAAGTGAAAATTTATTTATTTATTTATTTATTTACTTATTTATTTATTTATTTTTAGCAAGGCCTGTTTATAGGGGTGAGAGATGAGATGCATTTTAATAAATATCCATCTACAGGAGTGCTATTCTTCTCTGTCTATAAGTAGGATGTTAATTCTATTCTTGTTTTGTTTTGCATGTGTGATTTTCAGAGAAGGCCATAATTTGCTCAGTAGAGTCTTGATTTCTCTTCTTTTGGGGAAATTGTTCAAGGTCGTCATGGCCCATATCCATCAATTATGCCTGCCTCACAGACTTCCTTTGTCAGTAGTACATATCAGTATGATTAATGGTTCAGGGTTCATATGAGAAACCTGATTGGATAACTGTCGTTTCATTTGTTGTCACTGATAATTCAGAAAACATTGATGAAGTTGTCCAAGAAAAAAGGACAGGGCAAGTCAGTTTTACTTATAATGAACAACAAAGGTTGGTCTTTTGTTAGCAAAAAAAGGCTATGCACTTCAGTATATTAGGGAGGGATATTAACTCTTTTAACTGACTATCATGCAGCATTAAGTGGTGGCTCTGTAATATGAAAGAGTGAATACCACACTATGTTGAAGGCTTCATTGCTGGAAGAATGAGGGTAATGAGCCCTTCGGTAAAACCTAACTTTTGTTCTATATCTAATAGACTAGTATTATTCACTTACTTTAAATATATCTTGATTTCTTATAAATTACTGAATTATTTACTTATTTAAAGAGACATGCTTTTTATATAAGAATGATGGATGTTTACCATTAAAGATAAAATTTAAAACATTAAATAACTTTCCAAAAATCCCCTGAAATCTTACTGTCAAAGGATGGCTCTTGGTCTCAGAGGAGATACTAGAGGAATGTAAGAGACTCTAGAGTATTGAAATAGATTCAAGTTTTTCTGGAAATTTAATAAATAATACAAGGTGCATTTTAAGTCGGCAGAGTTTTTTCTTTTTCCCCAAGTAAATGATGCTGCTATAGCTACCTATCTTTTTTAGGGTAAAAAGCTTGTTCTCATTTTCACTCTCATTTTATACTTATGTAAATTCCTTTTTTAAATTAATTTTTTTATTTAAATTCAAGTTAGTTAACAAACAGTGTAATATTAGTTTCAGGTGTACAATATAGTGATTCAGCAATTCTATACATTACTCAGTGCTCATCATGATAAATATACTCTTAATCCCCTTAACCTATTTCACCCACCCCATCCACCTCCCCTCTGGCAACCATCGGTGTGTTTTCTATAGTTAAGAGTTTATTTCTTGGTTTGTCTCTCTCTTACTTTTTTTTTCTTTGTTCATTTGTTTTGTTTCTTAAATTCCATATATGAGTGAAATCATATGGTATTTGTCTTTCTCTGACTGACTTATTTTACTTAGCATGATAATCTCTGGATCCATCCATGTTGTTGCAAATGGCAAGATTTCATTATTTTTGATGGCTAATATTCCATTGTGTGTCACACACACACACACACACACACACACACACACACACCACCTCTACTTTACCCATTCATCAATTAATGAAACTTGAGCTACTTCCATATCTTAGCTATTGCAAATAATGCTATAAAAATAGGGGTACATGTATCTCTTTGGATTAGTGTTTTTGTATCTGGGGGTAAATACCCTATAGTGCAATTACTAGATTTCAGGTTAGTTCTATTTTTAAGTTTTGGGGGAACCTCTATACTGTCTTACACAGTAGCTACACTAGTTTGCATCCCCACCAACAGTGCAACCGAGATTCCTTTTTCTCTAAATGTGTGTGAAGCGATATCTCATTGTAGTTTTGAGTTGCATTTCCCTGATAATGATTGATGTTGAGCATCTTTTCATGTGTCTGTTAGCCATCTGTAAGTCTTCTTTGGAGAAATATCTGTTCATGTCTTCTGGTCATTTTTTAATTGGATTTTGTTTGTTTTGTTTTTGTTTTCTTGGTGTGGAATTGTATACATTCTTTATATATTTTGGATACTACCCCTTTACCAGATATGTCATTTGCAAATATCTTCTCCCATTCAGTAGGGTATATTTTAGTCTTGTTGGTTGTTTCCAACCAGTTTTGCTGTTCAGAAGCTTTTTATTTTGATGTAATCCCAATAGTTTATTTGTGCTTTTATTTTTCTTGCCTCAGGAGACATATCTTGAAAAATGTTGCTATGGCTGATGTCAGATAAATTACTAACTACCTGTGCTCTCTTTTAGGATTTTTGTGGTTTCAGGTCTCACATTTAGGTCCTTAATCCAGTTTGAGTTTATTTTTATGTATGGTGTAATAAAGTGGTCAAGTTTCATTCTTTTGTATGTTGCTGTCCACATTTCCCAACACCATTTGTTGAAGAGGCTGTCTTTCTTCCATTGCATATTCTTGCCACCTTTGTTGAAGATTAATTGACCATATAATTATGGGTTGATTTCTGGTTTGTCAGTTCTGTACCATTTGTCTATGTGTCTGTTTTTGTGATAGTACTATACTGTTTTGATTACTACAGTTTTGTAATGTAATGTGAAGTCTGGAATTGTGATACTTCTGATTTTTTTTCTTTTTTGAGATTGCTTTGGGTATTTATGGTCCTTTCTAGCTCCATACAATTTTAGAATTGTTTGTTCTAGTTCTTTGAAAAATGCTATTGATATTTGGATAGGGATTGCATTACATCTGAAGATTTCTTTCAATGGTACAGAGATTTTAACAGTATCTGTTCTTCCAGCTCATGTGCATGGAATGTCTTTCTATTTCTTTGTGTCATCTTTAGTTTCTTTCATCAGTGTTTTATAGTTTTCAGAGTACAGGTCTTTCACATCTTTGGTTAGGTTTATTCCCAAATATTTTATTGTTTTTAGTATGTTTGTAAATGGGATTTTTTCTTAATTTCTCTTTCTGCTGCTTCATTATTAATGTATAGAAGTGCAACAGATTTCTGTACATTGATTTTGTAACCTGTGAGTTCATTGAATTCATTTATCACTTCTAGTTAATAGTTTTTTTTTATTGAGGCTTTATGGTTTTCTATACAAATTATCATGTCATCTGAAAATAGTGAAAGTTCTTCCTTACCAAGTTGAATTCTTTTCTTTTTGTTGTCTGATTGCTGTTGCTAGGACTTCCAGTACTATGTTGAATAAAAATGCTGAGAATGGACGGGCATTCTTGTCTTATTCCTGAACTTAAGGGAAAAGATCTCAGTTTTTCCCCATTGAGCACGATGTTAGCTGTGGGTTTTTCATATATGGCCTTTATTATGTTGAAGTCTGTTCCCTCTAAGCCTACTTTGTTGAGGATTTTTATCATGGATGGATGTTGCAGTTTGTTGATTCTGCATCTATTGAAATGATCATATGGTTTTTATCGTTTCTCTGATTGATGTGTTGTATCACATTGATTGTGTGAGTATTGAACCACGCTTGTATCCTGGGAATAAATCTCACTTGATTGGGTTGAATGTTTTTTTTAATGTATTGTTGGATTCTGTTTGCTAGTATGTTGTTGAGGGTTTTTTCATCTATGTTCATCAGAGATATTGACTTATACTTCTCTTTTTTGTGGTGTCTTTATCTGATTATCAGGGTGATACTGGCTACATAAAATGAATTTCAAAGTTTTCTTTCTTCTATTTTTTGGAATAGCATGAGAACAATTGATATTAATGCATCTTTAAATGTTTGGTAGAATTTGCCTGTGAAGCCATCTGATCTTGGGTGGACTTTTGTTTGTTGGAGTTTTTTGATTACTGATTCCATTTAATTGCTGGTAATCTGTCTATTCAAATTTTCTATTTCTTTTTGCCTCAGTTTTGGTAGGTTATATATTTCTAGGAACTCATCCCTTTCTTCTAGGTTGTCCAATCTGTTGGCACATAATTTTTCATAATATTCTCTTACAATTGTTTGTGTTTCTGTGGTATTAGTTGTTACTTCTCCCATTTCATTTGTGATTTTGTTTATTTGGTTCCCCCCCCCCAACTCTTTTTTTGATGAGTCTGGCCAGAAATTTATCAATTTTTTTTATCTTTTCAAAGATTCAGCTCCTGGCTTCTTTGATCTGTTCTATTAGGGTTTTGTTGTTGTTGTTGGTGGTGGTGGTGGTGGTTTTGTTTTTGTTTCATTTTGTTTTGTTTTAGTTACTATATTCTATTCTTTATTTCTGCTGTAATATTTGTTATTCCCTTCCATCTGCTGAGTTTGAGTTTTATATGTTGTTATTTTCCTAGCTCCTTTAGATGTAAGGTTAGGTTTTTTATTTGAGATTTTTCTTGTTTCTTGAGGTGGACCTGTATTGCTGTAAACTCCTCTCTTCGATCTGCTTTTGCTGCATCCCAAAGGTTTTGGACTGTTATGTTTTCATTTGCATTTGTTTCCATGAACTTTTTCTTTTTTCAATTTCCTGGTTTACCTATTCATTGTTTAGTAGCACATTATTTAACCTCCATGTATTTGTGGTCTTTCCAGATTTTTTCTTGTGGTCGAATCCCAGTTTCGTGGGGTCATGGTCAGAAAGGTTGCATAGTATGACTTTGATCTTCTTCAATGTGTTGAGGCTTGCTTTATGGCCTACTCATATGGAACATTCTGAATATATCTGTTAAATACATATATTTCACTGTATCATTCAAAGCCACTGTTTCCTTGTTGTTTTTCTGTTTAGATGATTTGTCCATCATTGATTAAGGAGGATTGTTAAAGTGTTGTTAAGGATTGATTAAGTCCTTTTCTATATTTGTATTACTATTAATTGCTTCTTTTATGTTTGTTATTAACTGTTTTATGTATTTGGGTACCTTCATCTTGGGGGCATAAATATTTACAATGGTTATATCTTTTTGTTAGATTGTTCCCTTTAATATTATTATAAAGTGTCCTTCTTTGTCTCTTGTTACAGTCTCTTTTTAAAGTCTATTTTGTCCAATATAAGTATTGCTACCCTGATTTTCTTTTGACATCCATTTGCATGATAAATGTTTCTTCATCCCTCATTTTCAATCCATAGGTGTCTTTAGGTCTGAAATTAGTCTCCTGTAGGCAACATATAAATTGATCTTGTTTTCTTTATCCACTCTTTCACCCTGAATCTTTCGACTGGAGCATTCACTACATTTACATTCAAAATAATTATTTATATATATGCATTTATTGCCAATTTGTTATTTGTTTTGTGTTTGTTTTTGTAGTTTTTTTTTATCGTCTGATCCTTCTCTTGCTCTCTTTCACAGTTTTCTGGCTTTCTTTAGTGAGACACTTGGATTTCTTTCTCTTTATTCTTTGCATATGTATTAGTGGTTTTTGATTTGTGGTTACCATTAGGTTTGTACATAACATCTGTATATAGCAGTCTGTATTAAACTTAATACAGTCACTTAAACTTAAACCTATTCTTAATTCCTTTCTCCCTAGTACTTTTGTTATATAGTATCACATTTTGCATCCTTTTATCTTGTGAATCCTTTGACTAGGTTTTACAAATATATTTTTTACTGCTTTGTGTTTCCTACTTTTCATACTCTTATGGTCTTTCCTTTGTACATAGAGTCCCTTTTAACATTTCCTGTAGGGCTGCTTTAGTGGTCATAAAGTATTTTAGTTTTTGTCTGAGAAATTCTTTATTCCTCCTTCTTTTCTGAATGCTAGCCTTGCTCGATAGAATATTCTTGGCTGTAAAATTTTCCCATTCAGCACTTTGCATATATGCCACTCCTTTCTGGCCTACAAAGTTTCTGCTGAAAAATCCACTGATAGCCTTATGTGGTTTCCCTTATAAGTAAATGTCCTCTGTTGCTGCTTTAAAAATATTTTCCTTATTACTTCTTTTTCCCATTTTAATTACTATGTGTCTTTGTGTGGACCTCCTTGGATTGATTTTGTTGGAGAATCTCCATATCTCCTGGATCTGGATTTCTATTTCTTCCCCAGATTCAGGAAGTTTTCAGCTATTTGTTCCTCAAATAAATTTTCTGCCTTCTTTTCTGTCTCTTCTTCAAGGATCCCTGTAATGCAAATGTTATTATGCTTGATGGAGTCATTGATTTCTCTAAGTCTAGTCTCATTTTGTATGTTTGTTTTCTTTCATCTGCTCAGCTTGATTCTTTTCCATTACTGTCTTCATTGTCATTAATTTGTTCCTCTGTTTCCTCTAGCCTGATATTTATTTCATCTGGTGTATTTTTAATTTCATTTATTGTGTTCTTCATCTCTGATTAGTTCTTTTTTATCTCTTTGTTAAAGGTCTCACCGATGTCCTTCACTTATAAGGACATGGGATAGTACAGTGACTATCTTTATGATCATTACTTTGACTTCTCTATCAGGCATATTACTTACATCCATTTTGCTTAGGTCTCTTACTGTGGTTTTGTTCTGTTCTTTTCACTTGGGACATGTTCTCTGTCTCTTCAGTTTGTCTCTCTGTCTTTTTCTTTGTGTTGGGAAAGTCAGATACATCTCCTGCTCTTTAAAGTAGTGGGCAGGGCATACACTTTTAATAAGTTGGTGCTGGTCATCTTCCGTAGGGTACGTACAGCAGCTGGCCAGTACAGGACTGGCCAGTGCTGCTCTGCAAAGCGCATGTGGACAAGGTTTGTGCAGAGATGACCCACTGCCAGGAACAAGCCCCCATAAAACATGCAGATTGTGAGACTCGGTGTTAGCAAGGTTTATGCCAGTCTTCTAGGGGAGGGCATGCAGTGCATGCAAGTGACTGGGAAGGGCGGATCTGCTGACATATGGAGAGGTGCTTGGTGTGAGCAAGTTAGGTAAGGAGTGTGAACTCTGCTAGTTTCTGAAGGTGGCCAAGTGTTTATGCTGAGGCATGGGGGAGGAAATAGTGCCTGCCAGCTTCTTTGTTTCTGGAGGAGTTTCCCAGGGAAATCTGTTTCTCTGGGACATGCTCTGTGATCGGTAAATAACTCTCCCTCCCATAGGCCAGGTGCATTTCAAACTGCTGCTTCAATGCTGTATTTCCATGGGCTATTTGTTATGCTATCTTTTTAGGGGTGAGGACTCAGTTTCCTATAGCTCACTGGGCTCTCCCAGAGCAGAGCTTGTTAATTTTTAAAATTCCAGGCTTTAAGTCCTTCTGCTTATAAGCACTCATGAAATTTGGCCCCTCTTACTTTCAAAGCCAAATGTTATGAGGATTCACCTTTCCCATCCAGGTTCCCCAGTGTGACAGTGTATTTCTCACCTTTCTCTGTGTTCCTGATTCCCTCCAAACTTCAGACAGCCAGGGACCTTTGAGCTCTCCACTGCATTCACCCTTCCTACTCTCCTTGATATGGGTTCATCTCTACCTTTAGTTGTGGAGTTTGTTCTACCAGTTTTTGGGTCATTTTCTGGGTTATTTATGCTAATGTGAATGTTACCTGGTTGTATCCATGGGATGACAGGAGCTTAGGGTCCTTCTATTCTGCAATCTTCCCAGCTTCCTACACAAAGATTTATTTTTAGAAAAAAAAGTGAAATTGTAATTTTTTGTAATTAAATATGTTAATATTCCAAAAGCTTGGTTTAAGAAGGCCTTTTAAAACGTGTCAGAAACCCAGAAAACAAGAAAGGAAAAAACTCTGAAAGCTGACTGAATAAAATAGAAAAACTTCAGCTTTTCAAAAAACAAAACACTATAAAATCAAAGATAAAAAGGTAAACAATAAAGATAAAAGAGAAAACAAAATGGAAGGAAACAGAACACATGAAAAAGAATTAATTTTGTAATATCCTAAGGTGCTAACTTTTAGTAATCAATAACAACAAGATAGAAACTACTAGAGGAATGTGCACAGACAATTCTTCACAAAAGAGGAAAAATCAATAAACATATACTTTTTCTTATATATCAATAAATATATACTTTCTTAGTATATAAAGAATCCACAGCACATGTTTTATTAAAATTTTGGTAAATTCCAGTACAATCAACAAATAGAAAGAATTTTCTGGTCAATAGGCCAGTGAAACTTAGTTGGCTCATTTTTCCAGCTTATCCTATATTTAGCCTGAATGTGGCCTCTTGACCTGGAGAAGGAATGGGGTAAGACCAACAGTATCATATATGATTCTTCATGGAAATCTGAGAATTTCTTGGAACTCTCTAAGTTTTATATATAAGACAAAATTGTCTATTTATATTAGAAGATGTGCTTGTAATTTTAATATAGAAATAAGTGATCAACATTATTTGAAATACAACTTTTTGAATACAGTTTCATAATTGATATTTATGCTTCAACCACTATGAAACTCAGACTGTTATTAAAAAGAACCTTTCCCTCTTTCTTTATACTGAATTCAGACTCTTGCAGATCTTTCATAATTTCTGCTTTGAGATCAGGTGGTGCTGTTGTATTAAAGTTGCAGGTTTCTGTCAAAAAATCCCAAAGCAGGTCACCATTTTCATTGCCATCAATAAAACAATCAGATATGTCCATGGTGGACAGAAGGTCATAACATTCATACTTAATCCCCAATTTGTCCAGCATCTGAGAGAGGTCAGACGATGTAACATATTGGCAGAGGTCATATTGGGGTAAGCGGGATCGGTACTTTTTCCACAGCTTGTCCCAGCCACTGGTTCCTGTGTGACAGAACAAAGTTCATGCTTTCATTTATTCTTATTTTCATTTACCTACTTTAGCAGGCAGTATAGTAGATGTTTAGAATAAATCAGTCAAATAAAGAAATATTCTTTCCTTTGGGTAGCTTAATTTAAGGAGTACACAGCAGGGAGAAAGAAAGTTAAATACACAAGTAAATAAATCACATATCAGATGCTGCTAAGTGCTAATAAAAAACAAATTAGAGCAAGGAATAAGGAAGGTCAAAGAGTTGGATGGATTGCTGTTTTATATAGGTGGTCACAGAAAGTCTCTGTAATAATGTGACATTTGGGCAGAGACATGACAACTAACCATGTATTATTATTTTTTTAAATGTTTATTTTTGAGAGAGAAAGAGACAGAGCATGAGCAAGAAGGGGCAGAGAGAGAGGGAGACACAGAATCAAAGCAGGTTCCAGGCTCTGACCTGTCAGCACAGAGCCTGATGCGGGGCTTGAACTCATGAACTGTGAGATCATGACCTAAGCCAAAGTTGGATGCTTAACCGACTGAGCCACCCAGGCACCCCATGACAACAAACCATGTAGATATCAGAGGGAATAATCTCTCTACTTTAGGTAGAGAGAAGAGCAACTACAAAGGACTTGAGACAGGAGCATGCTTGGCATGTTAAACACTAGTCAGGGAACCAGTGAGATTGGAATTGAGTGAGCAAGGGGGAGAGTAGAAGGAGACAGGTTGGATGAGTGGTCGGGGGAGTAGATAAGGTGCCAAATCATGTGGGCAAGATGTGAAGCCATTGTAGTGCTGTTTGATAGAACTTTCTGTATTGATGAACATGTTCTATATCTGTGTTGTCCAGTATGGTAGCCACCAACCATCTGTGGCTAAGAAGCATTTGAACTGCAGCTAGTGTGATCAAGGAAATGATTTTTAAGTTTTATTGCATTGCAGCTCACTTAAATACCAATTTCAATAGCCAAATGTGGCTTTCATATTGGACAACACAACATTAGAGTGACTTAACCTGATTTACATTTTAATAAGTTCACTTGGTCACACACATGAGAATAGATTATAGGGGGAATATGGGCAGAAACTGGGAGAACAGTAAGGAGGCTATGGCAATAATCTGGGTGACAGATGATAGTAAGTTGGAGGCGATGAGAAGTGGTTCGATTTTTTTTTATTATTATGCTCCTAGATCCAGTGAGATTTGCCAACAATTTGGATACTGGGTGTGAGTGAAAACAAAGAGTCAGTGATGACCCCAATGATTTTGACCCAAGCACCTGAAAAGACAGAACTGTCATTGTTGGAAATGGGAAGATTGAAGTAGGAGCAGTCTAAAATGTATCATCAGGGTCTGGTTTTGGAAATGTGAATTTGAGATATCTATTGATATCTCTATTGGATATTCCATTGGTGATTGGAGGAAGGCAGTTGTTTATGTGAGTCTTGCATTCAGAGGAGAGGATCTAAGGTTAATAACTGAAATAGAAAGAAAGAGCACAATAAATACAATCATGATTTTCTCAAAAGGAAGGTGAGGTAGCCTCTCATGTCTCCACTTCTAAGATGCTGCCTTGGACTGCGAAAAATGAGGCTGATTCTTAGAAATTTTGTTGCCAGCTTTAGAAGATGTTTTAGCAATGTCTATTATGTTTAATTGAAAACCCAGTCCAGTGTAGAAGCTAAAAGATACAGCCTCTGAAAGAGAAACACAGGTTGGAATGTACTTTTGACACTTCATGAATAAGATGAGATTCATTATTTAGTCTCTCAGAACCTTAGTTTTTTCATCTGTAAAGTGGGGATAACCATACTTACTTCACATGGAACGACAGTTATTAAATGAGATAATTGAAGTGAATTGCTGCACAACATTAAGCACGTGGCAGATGAGTAATAAGTACTTACAAAATAAATGAATATTATATGGAATTAGTTTGATAATGTATTTTCACTGGTTGTAATCTTGAAAAAAGCAAGCTTGCTCTTTGGAAATCTATACTACTAATAAATTAACACAAATGAGCATCTATTTATGGAGCCTCTAATACATGCATGTAATAATGGGATGTTATATATACAGTTGATACAGTGTATAGTAATTAAGAAGGTCTCTAAAGCCCAACTGCCTAAATATGAAGCCTGGCTCTTCCTCTGAGTAGCTTTATGAAACTTTGCCTCAGTTTTATTATCTGCAAAATAGGGATAATAATAGAATTTATTTATAGAATTGGGGCAAGAATAAGTAAAGATACTGAGAACCATGACAGGCACATAACATAACATAACATAAATAAACATCACTGAAGTGTTAGGAAATTAAGTTGGACCTGGCCAAAGCAATGTAAGGGAAAGCCTATATTTTCTGTGAGCTTCCAGGATTATTAGTGAAGATTTCAAAGGCTTAAGGTATTTTGGTTCCCAAACCTCTTTTGTGGTCTAATGAAATGGTTAACTCTCCAGAAAAGTACACAAACAATATATATGCATATTCTGCATAAAATTATTGGATGCTCAAAGACCCCTGGCCTTCATCAATGGACTAGTCTAAAGTCTCCTAACTGACTTCAACAAAAGAGACTATCCAAGGCAGGAAATGGTAAAATTTAAATAGTCTAGATAGTTGACATTCTACTAATACTTCAGAAGAAGGAGCAATAATTGCAGGGTATTCTCTACAAGGTACAACTGGAATTAAGCAGGAAAAAAAAAAGAAACCTCAGTCCAGTGGGGAAAAAATTAGGGTCACAATTATGTATTAAAAATTCTTTCATTCCAAAGAGAGTGATCATCTGCCCAAATAAGAATTTGCCTACCAATAAGACTTCACAAGAAAGTAAATATTTCAGTGGTTAAGGAGAGGCTCTATTATCATTATTTTTTATTTTTAACCTGCCAGAGGAAAAAAAAAACAAAACAATCCAAACACTGATTGCAGAAAATTTGCTGGTGTCAGTGTTGTGTGAGTTGGTGCCATTTCTGAGCTGAGCAATTATACAGTTTCTAACTGATGGGTTATCATAATGGCTCTTGGTGGGCACAACATATGGTGTTACTTTTGTCTCCAACATGATATAAATGAGATTCTTTTTTCCCCATTGTATTAAAAATAACATACCATGATTTGCCTCCTTCCTTAGTCAGGTATGGAGAGGGAAGGACAACAAACAAACAAAACCCAAAACTGTCTCCTTCTGGCTAATACTCCTTAACCAGAAAAGTTGTGTTTTAATTAGCAACTCTCTCAACTAATGCCTGGCTACTATATTTGAAGAAAACTGTGCTACTGATATCATTAAAAAATTTTTTTGAATGATTATTTATTCTTGAGAAAGAGAGAGAGAGAGTGTGCATGTGTGAGTGGGGGAGGGGCAGAGCAAGAAAGGGACACAGAATCTGAAGCAGGCTCCAGGCTCTGAGCTGTCAGCACAGAGCCCTATGGGGGCCCTGAACGCAGGAGCCTTTGAGCTGTGAGATCATGACCTGAGCTGAAGTCAGATGCTCAACTGACTGAGCCACCCAAGTGCCCCCGATATCATTTTAGTGTGAGATACTCACTTTAAAAATCCACTTTGTCCTTATTTCTCTTCCTTTTCATACCCAAATCAAATATTTTATCTTTGTATAACCAGGAACTTCTGCTTGTTATAATTAAATGAATATTTATTGAGCTGGGCTACTAAGGAACACAGAGGAAAGCCTCTCTTCCCTCAAGCAACATGTATTCTAACAGGGTGACCAGTAAACTCTGTCATTTAATTATGATATCAATTTCTCTTTCTTTTCCTAATGAGTTTCACTTGCCTACCTTTCATCACTTTTGTCTGCCTGTTTCAGCATACACTGTAGTATGTGTGCGAGTATGTGTGTATGTGTAGCTTTTTTGTTGAGTCTTTTATTCCTGTTTATTAAACATATGTTTAGATCTCCAGAACTTAATATATCCTCTGATTCCATGTCCGTCATGTAGTAGGTTTTAGCTAAAACATACTCTCTTTTGTAGAAAGACATTCAGAACTAGTAGTTTAGAATATTATAAGGCAGCTCTAATAAATTGTTATTAAATAATTTATTCAGGGGGCGCCTGGGTGGCTTAGTCGGTTAAGCGTCCAACTTCAGCTCAGGTCATGATCTCACAGTCTGTGAGTTCGAGCCCCGCATCAGGCTCTGTGCTGACAGCTCAGAGCCTGGAGCCTGCTTCGGATTCTGTGTCTCCCTTTCTCTCTGCCCCTCCCCTGCTCATGCTCTGTCTCTCTCTGTCTCAAAAAATAAAAATAAAAACATTAAAAAAATAATTTATTCAGTTCAATTCAGATATTTATTGAGTGTCTGTCTTCTAGGTGCCAAAGAGACAGAACTCCTGCTCTCAAGGAGCTCTCCTGAAACTCCCCATATGTCTCTGATAACACACTTAGCATACTGCTCCAAGTATTTCCATGTCTCAATTCTCCATTAGTTAGGAGCCATTCAAAGGCAGAAAAAAAGTAATAGTCATCTGCATCCTTCATAGCCTACCAGTGACTGACTGTAAGAACTCAATACAAGCTGCATGAACCAAATCTACACAACAGCTATACTGTGCAGCCAACAAGGAACTGAGAACACAGGCTATGTACTGTTTTGAATATGGCTGAACGCACATAATACCTTGGTACACATGGTGCATATAGCCATCCTAGGTCTCTGTATAATTAAATCTAGAAACTGACACCACATTTCATTATCTTATGATCTAATAAATTGCAAAGGTGGGTGTCTATGGTACTCAGAAAACAGTAATTCAGTCTATTCAGAGAAATACATTGTCAATTTAGTAACAGGTCAGTTGTCTGACTGAAATAGACAGGAAAAAGCCTTAGTTATGTAGCATATTTAAGGCAACCCTTTGGAGCAAGATAATAATCCAGACATACCATTATCTGCCTAGATATTATCTAGATGAGTATTCTTAGAAATTTAATTTAGTGACTAGTTCCAGGCTTGTCTGAATCTGTCTATAATGAGCAATCAATTTTCTGCATTGAAGTGTAGCTATGGATGTACTATGGGCAGCTATAGTACTGCCCTGAAACAAAGATAATACGCAAACAGGCTTTTTCACTTCCAGGTAATTATGAAGCAAAGTCTACTTAGAAAGTGACTGCAAGAAGCTAGATAAGAACAGAACTTAATGTGAACCATTTTGATGTGTGTGTGTTCCAAGTTTTAGGGCAATATTCGAATTTAATGAATGTTTTCATGAGGCAAATATGGAGAGTGGGGCTTCAAGAATCATAGTTTGGACTGAGAAGGGCAGTTTAGAGCAATGGTTTTTATACAGGGATGAGGGGGTAAGTTGCTCAGTCACCTCATATGACCCATTGAGCATTCTCAAACCTAGCTGCTAGCCACAAAAAAAGAAAAAAGAAAAAAAAGTGTATGTGATAGAGGTAGGGGTCTTTAGAGTCCCTTTAATAGTTGGACATTTGTTATTTGTTACATTCTTATGTTTAGGAACAGTATCTGTGAACAAGTTTTTCTTCTTTGGGATACCTGTCTCCCATGCTTGGTACAGTAATGAAGAGTTGTTTACTGCATAAAGTAAAAGGTAGTAAAATACAAACTTAGTAAAATCAAACTACACAGACTGAGTAACTTTTGATTCAAAATACTTTTTTAAGAAAAAGCTCAATGATAGTTGAGTCTTTACTCCCTTTCTTTGATTTTTTCCCCATTAATGTACATACACATAGTACATATGAACCACATATATACATAGATGCAATGTAATGTAGTTATGATTATCCAGAAATAGCCCTGGAATAAACGAAGGCTAACAGACCAAGTTCACACAGCTAGGAAGTGCCTCAGCATTCTTGCTGCATGTGTCGTCATACATTTCACTGTGCCTGTTTTGGTTTGCATATTTCTTGATGCCAACAAGCCATGGATTGTATTAATATATTCATGAGATAGTGAGCAGAATACTGTATTTGTAAGGGCACTTAGTCAATTCTCAGTTGCTTGTAGGCTACTCATGCCACTTTCTAAACCTTAGTCTGTTTTTTTCCTATTGGTAGAAATAGACTCATAGAAAACTGCTTTCTGACGTTAAAATACTTCACTTCTGAAAATATTTAAGAGTAAACAAAATATAAATAAGAGTGGATATGCTATTGATATGAAATATATCCTAAAATCAAACATACATGACTTCTGGATACATTGCTGTTTCTGTCTGTAACACTTTCTCTTCACTATTGACACAGATTATCAAGAATAGACTGCCCTCAATGGTGACAACTAATTTTTACATTTCCTAAATGTACTATAAAGGCTTTATCCAAGTGTCTTAATTTGGAGAGAGGTTAGCAGGAAGCATCCGGTTTACATAAGCCCTTCTAAATGGGAAGATAGAACTCTCCCACATAAATGGGTATTTTTAACCAACCAGAGATAAAAATAGTTTATCAAAATGTTCCTTTGGGGAAGAGATTGTATGGCGGAGCTCTCATTTGCAAAACTGCCACATGAGTTCAAGCCTAGGATTACAAGCAACAGGCAAGCTTGCCATCTTTAAAGTCATTCCTCATATTTAAGAATAGATGAATTTTGTGAGTTATTGTTTTGAGTATGGGGTCTGATATAAGTTTAGGAAGATAAAGACTCTTGTATATGTAGAATCAACCTGACTCCCACTGTGTGCACAATCCACAAAGAATGCTGAATGAAATAAGTGGTGAAATAATGAACTCGACAGTGTCAGTGTTTCATTTATTAACATGTTTGCTTACATTTTCTGTGTGGTACTTATTATATAGTGGGAGCAACACGACATGATCAAATGCCTTCTTTGGAAAATAATAACACAAAATAAGTGAACAATTTTTGGTTATTTGAGAAAATATATCATGAACAATATTGGCAATAGCTCTAGAAATGCAAAATAATCAAATATGAAAGCATCCCAAATATTTAAGCCTGTATTTATGTATTAATAAACACCATAGAAGGAAAAGAGATATTCAAGAAACAAAAAGGAGGTAAACAGAAATATTTACTATTTTTGGTCTCATTAAAAAAATTCCTATTAGTGCTATTTGCTCCATGTTATATAAAGAATAATTTATATAGAGACAATAAAGACAAATTTTCCCCAAGAGAAAGGTGTAAATAGACATTTAATTCCATTAAACTCCCTATATTGAGAACCATCGTGAAGGACTTTCTGAATACTGTATTAATTGACTATGATCAGAAGCCAAGTCAAGAATTTCATAATAAAGACAAAATATAGCAGCTGCCTTCAAATACATATATCCAAGCACATATGCACTTTTGCTGTTTAAAAATTCAGGATGAATGTAAAAAATTTACCTGACACAAGAATAATGAGAATCTTAGCATTGGTAGCTAAGAGACTATGGAAGAATTTCAGGGTAGCTGGGATATCTTTTACATAATACAGCATCTAGAAATGAAGGAAAAGAGAAATTAGACACTTTTCTATATCAATGTCTTTGTTACTTGGGTTAGATATTCACTAGAAAGTTTGATTTTCAAATTGAGTAGATTTTTACTCAACAAAACACTTTAAATATTAAAGAGGTTATATGGAAAGAGAGAGTAATAATGTGATAAAATATTAGGGAAAAGGGAAAACTATGCTATTTGCTCAATTACAGCCAAGTTGTTTTAAATTTACTCTTTCTGGCTTCAATAACACAGACATTTATAGCTGGAGATACTTAGTCTCCTCTCCACATGGGGGCATTGATTCTATGCATTCTCTATATTTTGTGAATTATAGTTCTTATGGGAGAAGATAGTGCTGGCACCATAAAAACAGACCCCATTTCATGGAACGTTGCTTTAAAATTAAGCCCTTTGCACTAGCTTCACCATATGCTCACAAATGCTTTTTTAAAATCACAGAAAATATGGCAGGCTCTGATGTTGACAGATTCTCTAGGAAAATGGACTGAATAAAGCATGAGGTTACATGCTTGGTCACAAGGTGCTAGGGGTCAACCCACCACTTTTAAATAACTCTGGAATATATCTGGTGAAGCACAGGGAGAGGCCTTTTTATTCAATACAGGTAGAGCTTGGAATACACTGACGGTGGAAAATTTCCCCCAGAGCTTGCATCCTGGGAATCTACTCCCACAGACACTTACTTCTTATATCTCATCTCCATCTCTCTTGGACAAGAATTCAATATATTATGTAGATGCCCATGACAGAATTTACTGCATAAAGCAAATACAACTTAAACTGTGTCCCTCTCACATGAATGAATGAGATAAAATGGACCTGCACATGGCCAATGCTGCTTCGGGGCCATATTTAGTCTCATGTCATTCCATGCTGTTCACAGGGGGAGAGATACCCAGATACATAATCTAATCCATAAGATGCCTAACAGTCTATGATGTGACCTGGCTAAAAAAGAGGAGGTGGCTCATAACAGATTCTTTGAAATTTGATCTAATAGACACTAAGATCTCTGAAGTTAACTGTGAGTATTAAGTTGAAAGAATGTCATGAGAGTGTTAAGACTATAGGGAGCAATGAAGAGACAAAAATATAACCCATAAAATGAAGAGTAGACAGAGAAGAAGACAGAGAAATAGAATAGTATAGTAATGCAGAGCAAGCAGAATTGCTCTAAGAAAGAAGACATGTGCAAATTTTGAGAGAAATGGGAGAATGATCTCTAAAGCTGTAACATTTTATAACAGGTAAAGAACTGAATCCAGAGCACAAGTGGAGAGATTGGCTTTTGATAAAAAGACACTTTTATAATAAGATGAAAGAAAAAGATGGTAGGTACAGGAGCAGCTATGTTTGTAAATTTGGAGGGTAAAAGATGACTTTCCATCTAATGATTTCACTTTTCACTATACAGTATGAAGTAAGGTCATCAGTTAGGAATGAATCATGAGGGAGGGGTTACAGGAAGTGTAAGGAGAGAGAAGGAGGTATGAAATAGATATATGAGGAAATAGGAAAGTAAGTCTGATAGAGAAACATTATATGCTTGCTGGACAATTTACGTGCTCCCTTATAGGTAAAAGATTTTGTCAGCTAGGAGAGCAGAGGTGTAGGACTGCTTGGATATGCCAATGTTAGAGTCATTTCTTCCTTGGGTTTCTTATAAGTTTATTCCCTTGGGATGACTGAATTATGGACTATAGAAAGAAAGAAGTCTCTTGCTGTTAATATTGGTATTTCTAAAGTACACACATTTTCTAATGGTAGTCAGTACCCAAAGATTATACATCCATATGCTATCCAGAAATATCAGTGATTCTCGTAATTGTGTCCCCATACCATATAATGAATAGTCATGTCCTTTCCAAGACGTACTCTAGTGTATTTCTAAGAAATACGCTATCAGTGCTGGATTATGGAAATAAATTCCTACTGAATGGCTGACTGTATTAGTAAACTTTATTGACATGACAAATCACCTAACATGCCCCTTCAGTTACATGCACATTAGCCAGGTCACCAACATAAGACAAAAGCAAGAGGATTCAGAAAAACTCTGGGACATCAGAGTCCCATCCAGACCATTAGAACTACTGAAGGACTATGCTAGGATATGTTACACTCTACTGTCCTCAAACCTACCTATGAACTTTCAATCCTACAAAGTTAATTAAACCAACATTGAAAAAAAAACTATAAAGTATTTCAAGTATAAAAAACTAGCTTTTTGAGTGTTAGAGTGAATCTCTTAGTATTATAAACATTTTTATCCTCATTTTGGACAGATAATGTTCACTTGTAAAATCAGAAATCAGATTTTCATTTTTCTTCCTAAAGGTATAATATTAGGCACTCTTCATACATATTTCTGAAAAATCTCCTTTCTGAGAATATACAACAATAAATATTTCTTACCTGAATCATATGAATAAAGTCCCACTTCTGAATTTCTTTTTTCTCTGTGATTCTGTTTTGATATTCAGATGATGTCTCCTTATGCCAAACAAACTTTATGTTCTCAAGGTTTGATGTCTTGGCTACAAGCTCTAAAATACAGGGAAGAGGTGGCACACCACCAATTTTAATTGCAAATGCAGAATCCATTTCCATTTCGAATTTTAATGCAATCAATGTTATATACATAACAGATATAAAGCACATTTTTCTTTTTTATGTAGCTCTGGAAGACCAGAGTTCATACTGATTTTTTTTTCTAGCGTTAAATGAAATTAGAGATGAAAGAAAGAGTCAGTAAGAAATAATGAGAACACTTATCAGACATAGGTTACATTATCTCTGTGTTGATGAGGAATCAACTGGTAAATTTTATCAATGGAAAACAAGTGATATGATTCTGTAACCCAGGAGTCAGCAGACGATGGTCCGTGGACTATATCTGTTCCACCACCTATTTCTAAATGGACTACAAGCTAAAATATATATACTACTGTACTTCCTGACTTTATGCCTATCTTTTATATCTCATGTCGTTACACTTTAAAATGGCTGAATAAAATCAAAGGAAGAATAATACTTCATGATATGTGAAAATGATATAAAATTCAAATTTTAATGTTTATAAATAAAGTTTTATTGGAACATATGAACACTCAGTTTATCAGTATCATCTATGGCTGCCTTTGTGCAGAGTTGATTAGTAGAGTTTATTAGTGGTGACAAAGATCATGTGGCCTTCTATGTCTAAGATGTTGACTGTGTGTTTTTTCAGAGAAGTTTGCTGACTCCTGTTATAATCCATTAAACACAAGTTCTTTAAGAGCAAGGATTCTGTTTAAATATTAATGAATTAATGACTCTGTCTCTAAGAAAAAACATCAACGATAATAGCTGATAACCAGGGAATAGATGAAAAGTCGGTAAAAAAGGAAGTCTAATTATTCACTGTTCATATTTCTGAGGTGTTAGTCATGTCTGTCAAGAAAAAAAATTAAATATATTCTTTTCCCAGTAAGCTTACAAAGAATATATCACAGCAATTATGTTGTTAATGATTGAGGGGACATATTTGGAATGAAAGCCATTTGGGATAGGATTTGACATACAACACCATGGGTTACAGGTACCTTTGTACTTGGCAATTTGCTCACCACTTGGCTCAACAACTTCATTGTTGATATGAATTCCTGGATATTGAGCCTGAACTTTGGAAAGAATTTGAAGATCAATTTCACCTAAAAGACAAGCATATGGAACAAATCATGTAATTCCAGAAAGAAATGCTTAGGAATAATTTGAGGTAGTTTATTGCCTGTCTTACTTGTACTAGGAAAGTTCAGCATAAGTAAAGAACGATGCTCAACTGTGGCCCTGCCACACTGTCTGTGGTGCTAGGTTGTAAGTAGGAATAATAATATGATTTGAGGAGGGCTATGATTGCTATTCATTCCTTCATTCGTATAACCTTTATTTATTATCTAGTACTGCATTATGTTAACTCGAAGCTGCCATTGATTATAGGACTCAATCAACTCTTCTTTTTCTACTAAGTCAGAAAAAAACACTGTCAATTATAATTTTAAGATTCCATCAACTGAAAGATATATCCCAATTTCAAAGATGTTAAAATATGAAAAAAAAGCACCTTAGAATTGATACACTTGGCTAAGCCAAAACCATATAAAATATGTCAGAAGAGGGGCACCTGGATGGCTCAGTGTCTGACTCTTGGTTTTAGCTTAGGTATTATCTCATGGTTTATGAGTTTGAGCTCCGCGTCTGGCTCTGTGCTGACACCATAGGGCCTACTTGAGATTCTCTCTCTCCCTCTCTCTACCCCTCGCCCATCTCAAAACAAATAAATAAACTTTAGAGAAGTGTCAGAAGAAAAATATGTTAGGTGCAAAAAAATGATACAGAAATATGCCAGACATCTACCTTCAAATACACCATGGTCTAGTGGAAGACACAGACATGGAAGGAACCCTGTCAAGTTGGGCCATGGTGGCAAGAGGAAAGGAGACAGTGAGGAAGAGGATAGGAGGAGAGGTCAGAGAAATGGAAATATTTATGGAAGTAGACCACTCCTGAGCTCTGTGTTACAGGCTCGGTGGAAGTTAACTGAGAGACCTCTGGGGAAAGGAAGAATTGCAGGTGGATAGGACAGCAAGTTAGAGATATGAAATCAGGAAACAGAATGGTGTACATGGACTACTGGAAGCTCAGAGTTTTGGAATATTGGACAAGGGAGAGCCTCCAAGCAAAAGGTGATTCTAGTAAGGTAAATAAAGAGGAGGCTATGATAGAATAGATACCTATTCATTAATTCATGCACCAATAATTACTGTTTATTATGTGTCAAGCACTGCACTAGGCTCTAGCAAATGATAGGAAGAGCACAGAGCTATCTGTCTTCATGAAAATTTAGCTTGTAAGTGATTGCATGAGAGAGATAGTGGTGTTTGATGGACTTGAATTCCAAACCTGTCTTCTCTACTTACTAGGTGTATATAACTCACATCAATTTGCTTTACCCTTTCAAGCTGCATTTTCCTCATCAGAAAAATAGCAATGATAATAGTACAGAATTTATTAGTTGTGAGAGTTCAGTGAGGCAATGCATATAAAAACTCAGTGCAAAATAGACACCCAATAAATGTTAGCTGTTCGTTAGTTTTATTGTTATCTTTGAGTGCTATGCCTCTCTTTGAAAATACCTCCTCTGTCCCTATTGCTGATACCTCCAACTTATGTTCTGCATTTGTTCTCTAAGGTTATGATGTTGACCTTTACTAAAGTAGACCTATGTGCTGGCAAGACTAGCATATGAAAATGATGTTAGTCTTTAACATTTTGGCATAAATGACATTAACAGAACCTTTACAAGGTTAGATATAGCAGGCAGCAGCAAAAGCATAAGTTATAAGACTAGGAAGTCTGGAAGAAGGGAAATGAAGAAGATAAATCAAGAACAAAAGATGCTAGACCAGGAAAAGAGGATAGTTTAACCGTATCATGAAAGCCCCAAGTACTGGTAGTAGGAGCTGGTGCGGGTCGGGAGGGGAAGGAACGGGAAGGAAGCTGAAATGGAGGATAAAGGAGCCTATGTGACAGTTTTCTGGCCTCACCAACATGAAGCCTTTTATACTTTCCTTAATAATTCTTCTAGCTCCCACTTACTGGCCACCTACTATTTGTCAAACACTGTGCTAGGCAATTTACTTGGATCATCTCACTTAATCCTGCACACAATGTCATCACTCCACAATATTATTCCCAACCACATAAGGTGATTTGAGTAATTTGACACACAGGGGATATTAATATGCCTTAAAGTTAAGGCACACTTTTCTGACTCTGAAGTGTTAGTTCTTCTACTTCATACTAAGAAATAGGAGGACACCAAATACTAAAAGGGCTTAAGAAATTTTTTCCCTTCTTTCCAGTAACTATTTTTGAATGATAAAAAAAAATAATAACTAGAGCAAAAAGCTGTGGACTAATGAGAAACAGATTCCACCTTGCCCCAAAGAATCAGAGGCCCAAAATTCTATTCTTGCCTGTATCAAACTAGCCATATACTTTAAACAAAAAAATTCTGAGGATTCATCAATTCTGAGGATCCCTTGAAACTCAGAAGGTTGCAGTAATTTCCTCTTGGGCCTTGATGAGCTGCTTCTCCTAAGATGGACCCCAACATTTTGGATCTGCCCAAGTGTCAGAATGTATCCAGCATATATCCACGGTATATTCCTATATTGTTACTTTCCCAACCAGCAGAATGTTCTACTACAGTCAGAGCCAGCCAGTGTCTCTTTTTAGGGCAGTGATGGAAGAGACAATGCTAGAATTACAACTGAAACATGGAAAGCATGGGTTTACATGACAGCCTCTAGAATGTGAGCCCTTGAACATTTGTGCATTCACTGCTGGATCCCTAGCAGAAATGAATGAATGAATGAACAACAAAAGGAGATAATGAAACTATTACATCAGGAATTAGCACATAAAGTCCATTTCTGACTTCATAAGTTGAGCAACCAGACTTCTCGTTTGCCAGGGACAGTTCCACTTTTTGCTTATTGTGCTGGTGTTCCATCTGGTTTTGTTTCTTATTCTAAGATTTTTTAATTATTATTATTATTTTTTTTTAATTTTATTTTTTGGGACAGAGAGAGACAGAGCATGAACGGGGGAGGGGCAGAGAGAGAGGGAGACACAGAATCGGAAACAGGCTCCAGGCTCTGAGCCATCAGCCCAGAGCCTGACGCGGGGCTCGAACTCACGGACCGCGAGATCGTGACCTGGCTGAAGTCGGACGCTTAACCGACTGCGCCACCCAGGCGCCCCTTAATTATTATTTTTAAACAAATATTGTTAGAGTTTTATTTTTGTAAATAGTTTTTTAAATAACTATTTTATAGTGATAGTATTCTTAGTATTTCATTGTACTTATAGTATTTTATACATAACTATTTTATAAAGAAGTTTTATAATAAAAATATCAATAAATATTTTTAAAAATTATAATAATTTTAATTCTTTACTCACTACAACTCTCATTAATAAAAGCATCCTGAGTTTGACAGTAAGTAATACCATCATGCTTATGGTGATATGGGGACACTTACTTTCTGTGCTATGTTTATTATTTATAATGGACTCTTTTTTCTTATTGCAAAAGATAGATAGATAGATAGATAGATAGATAGACAGATAGATGTAGAGATCACCCAAAATATAAAATATTCCTCAATCTCATACCCTACATAGTTTGCTTTCTGGTATCTCTCAGAAATAGGAGACATGCATTTTAAAAAATGATTTATATGAACATCTTCAACAAAAAGTGTACAGTATTATGTCCTATAGTCTAGCCTAAACATTTAGCAATTCTTTATGTTTTTAACAAATCACCAGTGCTGTTCACTATCCATCGAGTCTTTCAAGCTTTGCTCTTTGCTTCATCCTTCCCTAGCCATGTGTAAATTTTCCTGCCAAATGTTTCTTTCTTTCTTTTTTTTTTTTACTCCTATTAGCAATCCTTGTTCAGGCCAAAATTATCTGTCTTGGGATACTGCAAAAAATACCCTAAAAATCCACCCTATCTTTGCTGAACTTTATGTTCCTTCAAAGCCATCACTACAACAATTATCCAAAACTCTATGCTAAGCAAACCCATCATTTCCCTGCTTAAAACCTAAGGACTAATCAACTGGATAA
The DNA here is from genome assembly GCF_022837055.1 of Prionailurus viverrinus. Taxonomy (NCBI): domain Eukaryota; kingdom Metazoa; phylum Chordata; class Mammalia; order Carnivora; family Felidae; genus Prionailurus; species Prionailurus viverrinus. Next base: position 87,697,392 of record NC_062568.1, read on the forward strand.
AGTCCAAGCTCCTTAACTGAGCATGGACCACCCTGCCTGATTCCTTATTCTCATCTCTCACAGCTTCATATTTTGAAACTTTTAGCTCTAGGAACTTTGAATTTCTTGCATTTTTACCCTTCTCTCTGCCCTACATATACACCATGCTCTTCCATGCCTTTAGTCTTTTGCCCATGTTTGCTTCTCTGCCAGGAATCCTCTCCCTTCACTTCCTTATATCATGTAACTCCTATGTGTCTTGCACTCTTCTACACATGACCAATTACCTTGGTGGTCTTTCCCATAGACTCTGGGATAGCATCAAAATCCTTCAGACAGAAACCACCCATCATTTGACTAGAGTTGCCAACAAAGATAAAACCTTGTGTGTCCTGATATAAATTATTGCTTTACTTCACTTATTTTATTCACTAGCAAAGGCTTGATTCCAATGAGTTTGTTAAAAAGTATCAAGGATTCTAAAATGCTAGATTGAACAACTGAGCAGGTTTGATCATCAATCACTGAAAAGCATGTGAGGGATTATCAGACCCTATAGTATCATGAGCCAGCAGTAAAGAGATTCAAACAAACAAAAGCAAAGAGAGAGAGAGAGAGAGAGAGAGAGAGAAGGAGACCATTTGTTCTTTCTTAACTGAGTCCTCCTGAGTAGGAGCTGTAACATTATGAATGTGTTCCAGTATCAGGCATTAAGCACCCTATAAATGCTTTTAGAGAGCACACAAGCCAAACTAATGTGCCAAAAGTAAACTAGAAACGAATCAATCAAATAATTCAGAAATTGTCAGCAAATTCAGGGGTAAACAAAAGAAATGTGGAAGCCAGTAGCCTATTTGTATTGTGCATTGAAAAGCCTCCTGGCGGGGCGCCTGGGTGGCACAGTCGGTTAAGCTTCCGACTTCAGCCAGGTCACGATCTCGCGGTCCAGGAGTTCAGAGCCCCGAGTCAGGCTCTGGGCTGATGGCTCGGAGCCTGGAGCCTGTTTCCGATTCTGTGTCTCCCTCTCTCTCTGCCCCTCCCCCGTTCATGCTCTGTCTCTCTCTGTCCCAAAAATAAATAAATGTTGAAAAAAAAAATTTTTTTTTTAATTAAAAAAAAAAAAGCCCCCTAGGAACCTTAACTTTGAGTTCCAAAACACAGCATTTAAGGGGAAGAAGGCATGCATGTCTATCTCAAAGTCAGTTTCCTTTTACATATGATCTCTCATTAGGCATTGCTTGATTATAGTTCTGACAATAGTAGGCTACTTATTTTTTTAATGTTTATTTATTTTCGAGAGAGAGAGAGAGAGAGAGAGTGCAAGTAGGGGACAGGCAGAGAGAGCAGGGAACAGAGCATCTGAAGTAGGCTCTGCACTGACAACATTAGCCTGATGCAGGACTTGAACCCACAAACCGTGAGATCATGACCTGAGCCAAAGTCAGACACTCAACCGACTGAGCTACCTAGGTGCCCCAGTAGACTATTTTTAATATCCTAACCTTTAGATAAATAAATGCCAACAATTGTTTGGGTTAACTAAAGCCTTATTATGTGTTTCCCCTTAAAGTTTTGGAAGAAAATCTGCAGTTTCCTGCGACAAATGGAAAAATTATAATGATTAAACAACTCTATTTCAACATACCATCCTTCTTTGGAGTCTGTGCATGTTATTCTGATGTAACTGATTTTCTCAGTTGGTTAATATGTGAAATTTTAGCAAAATTGGTAAAATCCAAACATGTCAAAATGTTACAGAGTATTTCATTTCAATATACAGTGTTTGGAAACATACACACCAATTTACAATCATTGGTTATTTCAGGGTGATGGAATTATAGGTTATTTTTCATTATTACCCTTTTTACCTTTTATTCTTGTGACTTATTCATTCCAGAATTGGAAGCCTGTATCTCCCACTCACCTTTACCCATTTTGTCCATACCCCCAACCCTCTCCCCTCTGGCAACCACCAATTTGTTCTCTGTATATATGAGTCTGTTTCTACTTCATTTGGTTGTTTGTTTTGTTATTTTTAAAATTTTTTTGGTAATGTTTATTTATTTTTTAGATGGGGGAAAGAGAGAGAGAGAGAGAGAGAGCACTAGCGGGGAAGGGGCAGAGAGACAGGGAGACAGAATCCGAAGCAGGCCCCAGGCTCTGAGCTGTCAGCACAGAGCCCAATGCAGGGCTTGAACTCATGAACTGCAAGATCATGACCTGTGCTGAAGTTGGACGCTTAACCGACTGAGCCACCCAGGCACCCGATGGTTGTTTTGTTTTTTAGATTTCATTTATAAGTGAAATCATGTAGTATTTGTCTTTTGCTGACTGACTCGCTTCACTTGGCATAATACCCTCTAGGTCTATCCATGTTGTTGCAAAATGGCTAGATTTCATTCTTCTTAATGGCTGAGTAATATGTGTGTGTGTGTGTGTGTGTGTGTGTGTGTGTGTGCCACATCTTCTGTATCCATTCATCAATTGATGGACACTTAGGTTGCTTCCATATCTTGGCTATTGTAAATAATGCTGCAATGAACATAGGGGTGCATATATCTTTCCAAGTTAATGCTTTTGTTTTCTTTGGGTAAATCCTCAGAAGTGGAATTATTGGATTGTATGTATACTTCTATTTTTAATTTTTTGAGGAACTTCCATAATGTTCCCCACAGTGGCTGCACCAATTTGCATTTCCCACCCAGGTGCATTTTCTTCTCCACATCCTTGCCCACAGTTGTTATTTCTTGTCTTTTTTTTTTATGTTTATTTATTTTAGAGAGAGAGGCAGACAGAGTGCAAGCAGGGGAGGGACAAAGAGAGAGGGAGACACAGAATCTGAAGCAGGATCCAGGCTCTGAGCTGTCAGCACAGAGCCTGACACAGTACTCAAAACCACGAATTGTGAGACCATGACCTGAGCCAAAGTCGGACCTTAACCGACTGAGCCACCTCTGGTCTTTTTGATACACTCTATTCTGACTACTGTGAGGTGATATCTCATTGTGGTCTTGAATTTCATTAACTTGATGATTAGTGATGTTGAATATATTTGCATGTGTTTGTTAGTCATCTATGTGTCTTCTTTGGAGTAATGTCTATTCAGATCCTCTGCTCATTTTTAATTGAATTGTTTGTTTGTTTGTTTGTTTGTTTTGGTGTTGAGTTGTAAAAGTTCTTTATATATTTTGGATATTAGCCCCTCATCGGATATAGGATTTGGAAATCTCTTCTCCCATTCAGTAGGTTGCCTTTTTGGTTTTTCGTTTCCATCACCATGCAAAAGATTTTGTTTTGGTGTAGTCACAATAGTTTATTTTTACTTTTGTTTCCCTTGCCTGAGGATACAGATCCAGAAAAATATTTCTAAGACCAATGTCAAAGAGATTATTGCCAATGTTTTATTCTACGAGTTTTAGGATTTCAGGTGTCACATTTAGACCTTTAATCCATTTGAGTTTAATTTTATGTAGGTGTAATAAGGGGCTCGTCTTTTGCATGTAGTCCAGGTTTCCCAGCACCATTTACCTAAGACACTCTTTTCCCCATTGTATATTCTTGCCTCCTTTGTTGTCAACTAATTGACCATATAAGTGTAGGTTTATTTCTGGGATCTCTTTTCTGTTCTATCGATTTATGTGTCTATTTTGTGGCACTGTGTGCCAGTATTGTACTGTTTTGATCACTACACTTTGTCATATAACTTGAGGTCCAGAGTTGTGATGCCTCCAGCTTTGCTTTTCTTTCTCAAGATTGCTTTGGCTATTTGGGGTCTTTTGTGGTTCCATCTAAATTTTAGAATTTTTTTTCTAATTGTTTGAAAAATGCTTTTGGTATTTTGATAGGGATTGCATTAAATGTGTAGATTGCTTTGGGTAGTATAGACATTTTAACAATATTGTTGCCTCCAATCCATCAGCATGGAATGTCTTTCTATTTCTTTGTGTTGTCTTCAATTTCTTTCATCAGCGTTTTATATTTTTTGGAGTAAAGGTTTTTCACCTCTTTGGTTAGGTTTATTCCTAGATATCTTATTTTGGGTGCAATTGTAAGTGGTATTGTTTTCTTAATTTCTCTTTCTGCTGTTTCATTATTAGCATATAGAAATGCAATTTCTGTACATTGATTTTGTATCTATGAATTTACTGAATTCATTTATCAGTTGTAGCTATATTTTTGGTGAAATCTTTAGGGTTTGCTGTACAAAGTATCATGTCATCTGCAAACAGTGAAAGTTTGACTTCTCCCTTATTGATTTGGATGCCTTTAAGGTTTCTTTGTTGTCTGGTGGCTGTGGCTAGGACTTCCAGTACTATGTTGAATAAAAGTGGTGAAAGTGGACATCCTTGTCTTATTCCTGACCTTAGCAGGAAAAGCTCTCAGTTTTTCCCCATTGAGCATGATATTAGCTGTGGGTTTTTCATATATGCCCTTTATTATGTTGAGGTCTGTTCCCTCTAAGCCTACTTTGTTGAGGATTTTTATCATGGATGGATGTTGTAGTTTGCCAAATGCTTTTTCTGCATCTATTGAAATGATCATATGGTTTTTATTATTTCTCTTGATTGATGCATCACACTGATTGATTTGTGAATATTGAACCACCCTTGCATCCTGGGAATAAATTTCACTTGATTGTGTTGAATTTTTTTTTTTATTGTATTGTTGGATTCTGTTTGCCAGCATTTTGTTGAGGTTTTTGCATCTATGTTCATCAGTGACATTTGGCCTATAGTTCTCCTTTTTGGTGGTGTCTTTATCTGGTTTTGGTGTCAGGGTAGTGCTTGTCTCATAGAATTAATTAGAAAGTTTTCTTTGCTTTTTTTATTTTTATTGTTTTGGAATAGTTTGAGAAGACTAGGTATTAGCTCTTCTTTAAATGTTTGCTATAATTTGTCTGTGAAGCCATCTGGGCCTGGACTTTTGTTTATTGGTAGTTTTTTTATTACTGATTCAATTTCTTTGCTGGTTATTACAAATTTTCTACTTCTTTTTTGGGGGGTTTTAGTAGTTTATATGTTTCTAGGAATTTATCCATTTCTTCTAGGTTGTCCATTTTGTTGGCATATAGTTTTTCATAATATTCTTTTCTAATTGTTTGTATTTCTGGGTGTTGGTTGTTATTTCTCTTCTCTTACTTGTGATTTTGTATATATGTGTCATTCTCTTTTTTGCTTCCTAAGTCTGGCTAGGGGGTTATCAATTTTATTGAGGTTTTTCAAAGAACCAGCTCCTGGTTTCATTGGTACATTCTGTTGTGGTTTTAGTTTCTATATAATTTATTTCTGCTCTAATCTTTATTATTTCCTTCCTTCTGTTGTTCTTAGGTTTTGTCTGTTGTTCTTTTTCTTGCACCTTTAGGTGTAAGGTTAGGTTATTTATTTGAGATTTTTCTTGCTTCTTGAGGTCAGCTTGTATGGCCATAAACTTCCTTCTTAGAACTGCTTTTGCTGCATCCCAAAGGTTTTGAACTGTTATGTTTTCATTTTCATTTGTTTCCCTGTACATTTTTATTTCTTCTTTTATTTTCTGGTTGATCCATTTATTGTTTGGTAGCATGTTATTTAACCTCCATGTATTTGTGGTCTTTCCAGATTTTTTCTTTCGGTTCACTTCTAGTTTTATAGTGTGTTAATCAGAAAAGATGCAGAATGTGATTTCGATCTTCTTAAATTTTTGAGGCTTGTTTTTTGGCCTTTTATGTGATTTATTCTGGAGAATGTTTCATGTGCCCTTGAAAAGAATGTGTATTCTGCTGTTCTAGGATGGAATGTTCTGAATATCTCTGTTAAATCCATTTGTTCCAGTATGTCATTAAAAGTCATTGTTTCCTTGTCGATTTTCTGTTTAGATGATCTGTGCATTGATGTCAGTGGGGTGTTAAAGTCCCCTACTATTCTTGTATTATTATCAATTAGTCCCTTTATATTTGTTATTAACTGTTATATAAAACAGTTATATATGTGGGTTCTACTATGTTGGGTGCATAAATATTTACAATTTATTATATCTTCTTCTTAGATTTTCCCCTTTATTATTATATAATGTCCTTCATCTCTTGTTAGAGTCTTTGTTTTAAAGTCTGTTTTGGGGGTGGCTGGGTGGCTCAGTTGGTTAAGCATGTGACTTTGGCTCAGGTCATGATCTTGCAGTTTATGCATTCGAGCCCCATGTCAGGCTCTGTGCTGACAGCTCAGAACCTAGACCCTGCCTCGGATTCTGTGTCTCCCTCTCTCTCTGCCCCTCCCCTACTTGCACTCTGTGTCTCTCTCAAAAATAAATAAACATTTTTTAAAAGGCTGTTTTGTCCAATATAAGTATTGCTACTCTAGCTTTCTTTTGACATCCATTTTTCTCCCTCCCCTCACTTTCAGTCTGCATGTGTCTTTAGGTCTGAAACTAGTTTCTTATAGGCAGCATATCGATGGGTCTTGGAATTTTATACATTTTGTCACCCTAAGTATTTTTACTGGAGCATTTAGTCCATTTACATTCAAAATAATTACTGATAGATATGTATTGTCATTTTATTATTTGCTTTGTGATTGTTTCTGTGTAGTTTCTCTGAACTTTTGTCTTTCTCCCTTTCATGATTTGATGATTTTCTTTAGTGATATATTTGGATTTCTTTCTCTTTATTTTTTAGGTATTTATTAGTGGTTTTTAACATATGGTTACCATTAGGTTTGTATATAGCCTTTTCTGCATATAGCAGTCTATATTAAGTTGATAACCATTTAAGTTTGAACCCATTCTTTACTTTTCTCCTCCCCATGTTTGAGGTATATGTTGCCATATTTTACATCCTTTCATTTTGTGACTTCATTGACTGACTTTTTATAGAAATATTGATTATTACTGCTTTTGTGTTTCCTAGCTCTATATGGTTACTTTTGGTATCCTCTTTCTATTCAAAGAGTCTTTTTATATTTCTTGCAATGTGGTTTAGTGGTCATGAACTCCTTTAGTTTTTGTTTGTTTGGGAGACTCTTTATCTCTCCTGTATTCAGAATGATAGCCTTGCTGGATAGAGTATTCTTGACTGCAGATTTTTTCCATTCAGCACTGTGAATATATCATGCCACTCCCTTCTGTCTAAGAAACTTTCTGCTGCAAAATCTCCTGCTAGCTTTATAGGTTTTCCCTTGCATGTTATTGTCTTCTTTTGTCTTTCTACTTTTAAAAAACTTTTTCCTTATCACTATATTTTGCCAGTTTAATTACAATATATCTTGGTATTGGATCTGTCTTTCTTGATTTTGATGGGAGTTCTCTGTGCTTTTAGATCTGAATATCCTTCCCCAGGTTACAGAAGTTTTCAGCTATTATATCTTCACATAAATTTTCTGCCCTCTTCTCTCTCTCTTCTTCCTGTGTTATTTTTTGTCAAACAAAACATGCTGATTTTGATTTACAAAGTTAAATGAAAAGTCATTTCTTAAAATCCCCCTCCTTGCAAATTTTTTTCCTTTGTACCACCCTGTCCCTCAAATCAGCCATAAGTATAAAATAACTTCTCATGGTTCCTTTTGGGCTATGTTAAATGCTTTACTTAATTTTACAGTCAAATATCATGATTTCACATGAGCCATATTTTAAATTCATCATGCCTATATTTAGAGGGATATATATTTGAAACCTATGACAGTGGAACTTATAAAAAGCTCAAAACAAGGAAAGGAGGGAATCTCATCTTCTAGACATCTTTTCTCACCCTAAACTTCCATGATATATTGAGATAGCAGAGGAATGTTGTATTTTTGCTCTAAACCCAAGGTCAGCTGATTAACAATGGAAACAAAATGAAAAGAAAAGTTAGAGGTTATGGACAGACAAAACTGGGCTCAAATTTAGTATTTACCAGAATTACTTCATACAAATTTATTAATATCTCTGCCCTTTAAAGTACATATCTTTAAATTAGGGATAATGTGGTTTATGCTACTGGGTCATTGTAAAGGTTGAAGGCACTATATGGAGGTAATTTACTTCAGTTCATAATTATATAGTAATTGTTCAATAAATTGAAACTATTATACATTAATTCAACAAATATTTTTGAGCATCTACTAACTTCCAGGTTCTAATCAATGGGTATATAGTAATGAATAATGCAGATGAAAACATTCAACTGTTGTGGATAGTGATAAGCCCCATGGCGAAAACCAAGGCAAATAGGAAGGAGGGGAAGCCATAGTGGGGAGTTTGTGATTTTCAACTGCATGGTCAAGTAGGCTTCATGGAAAAAGTGACACTTAAGAGAAAGTTGAAGGAGGCTGGGAATGAGGGAATGAAGATTTGTCTTCTAAATGGGCAGCCCCATAATAAAATGACAACTTGGAAGAGTGCACATCACATATTCATTCATATTGTCTGCTTTTTTCTTCTATCTTAGCCTACATCAAATGAAACACAAATCCCAGCTTGAGAACCCTGGGTCTTCCCCAAATGAGAAAATCTGCAGATCAAGAAAATGGAGTATTAATAACTGTGGAGATATCTCTTGCCATTTGATTTCCGTCTATTATTGCTTCATTTCTCATATCGAAATACGTGTGAATTCTTTAGATTATCAGTAGGAAAAATTTTATTCTATTATATGTTGCATTAAGATTATTATCTTCCTTTTCTCTCTACCAGAATATCGAGCACAAATAAAATTGTTTGTAGGGAGAAAAATTGCCCAGATAACTCTGTGCTTAGTGATGAAAAATAATTTCAGCTATGGGTTTGCAACAAGAGCAAGAACAATCTGATTTTGAGCAGCAATGGGAAAGATAGAAGATTGTTGACAAGATCACCTCATCTCTCTCCCCTTCTCTCTCAATCTCTCTTTCTCTCTTTCCTGGGTAAGTATTGAGTATTCACCACTGAGACAATTCTGTCAGTATGGAAATATGAGAGTAGAATATTAAAATAGCCATAGGGTCTCAGGAAGGGGATTATAAACATAAATTCTGAGTCAAAAGGGCATTGCCATTGCTTTCATGTGTCTTCTGGCTGTTAGCCCAGGAACAAAACTGCCTGGATGCTTTGCAATTGCAGGAAGCCTAAGAAAAGCCATGCTACCAAAATGTTGCATGAAATACAAACTTAGAGAAAATTTCCCAAAGGGTGTTGAACATTGAAGTGTAGAGATATTTAATAGCTCACATAAAAGACTGAATTTTGCCTTTTAATTTTTAAATTTTAAACATATAGATATTTGACTGCTACTTTAGCACATACATAGAAAGTAGCAAGTTCTATCTATAGAATATTATAATGTTTAAAAGTTATACTGAGTTACCCTTAATGAAGTGCCAACTCTCTCCTACCTTCCTCAAGCCCAAAGACAGGATTTATAAGATGAAAGTACTTGGACTGGCAAAGACAGTCCAAGATAATCAGGTAGATGGTGTGATTTCATTGATATTGGCACGCATGCATGCTTTCTCATTCTTCTTCTCTCAAATAACTTTCATAAGCTCTCATAAGAGCCTGCAACATTAATGATTGTTAGAACACAAATGTTGAGGAAAATTATCAGTGATTTATACCCTTTATGAGTAGAGACTGAGGACCTGCTGTCCTCATGGAATAAAAAGCAAGAAATGATCAGTATTATCAAGAATCTTAAGGAAGATTGGACAGTGGACAGCCACCTTCTTTTTTGTCCATCCTTACCTCATCATCATGGCTAACATGTACTTCGAGTAGGCATGATAGAATCTGTGTACTCTGAAGAAAATCTCTGCTAACCTACAACACAGATGAGATAGTTCTTCAGATATTTATACAGGTATAATGCTATCGCCAGTGGGTAAAAAATGGCCAAAGGAAAACTGTCCTGAAAACATATGTGTGGGAGCAGTGCTTTGGACATGAGCCACATAGCTAAAGTTGCTATCAGAAGTCAGTCTACTCTTTACCATCATGTCTCATCAACTATAAGATTATAGTTTTAACTAGGTTTATTTTTTCCTGCACCTAGCTATAAACAACTACTGTAGAAAACTTGAGAAATAGACAAAGGTATAAAATAGAAAATAAAATAAATGTCTCACTACCAGAGAAAACAAAAGTTAACATTTTGGTTTATTTCCTTGTAAGTTCTTCCTTTTTTTTTGTTCACTTTTAAACAAACAATTTTCTTTATTCTACCCAGGTGAGATTATTATGCATATGAGTTATTTTGATTTTCTTACTTGAGGGTTAAACCACTAATATATCAAAAATTTGTTTAAATGAGTAATTATTTGTGGCAGCAACACTATATCCTCTAAAATGGGTATGTGGAATGATTGATTTAATTATTATCTTTGATATTATAATATAAATACAATATAAATTTATATAAATGCATACATTTATTTGTGGAAATATATAAAACATTTATATATGTAAATACATTTTTACATATAGTTACTATATAGTTAGTTTTAAATTTTTCACTATTATGAAGATCCTGAAAATAAACCATGATTTTTGTGAAAAAAATCTTAATTTTTTCAGTTTAATTCCAAGGACCAGAATTAATGGTTAGAATGAGACCCTTTATCTTTGGTGGTATTAAAAATAAAAATACAAAACAAAAAAAACCTTAAGGACAAAGGTGCCAGATGCTGAGAAAGGATGCAGACTGATGACCTGTGGCACATTCTTAGAGGCCCTCTCATTGGATAAGACTAATCTAATTGCTGGAGCACTTGGAGATGGTGGGGGTAAGGGGGCAGGGGTACAGAATGGATGCAGGGATGTCCAGGAGTCCATGAGGAGGGGCTGAAGCAGCAGCTAGGGTGTGTTAGGACAGCAGGGGAGTGGCTATTTATTAAGTATGTCAATATTTTCACCACCAGCATGACCAGGCCTGTGTGTTTTAGATGAACATCAGAGCTCTTCTTGATACATAATGTCACATTTCTTTCAGGAAAATTTCATTTCATTTCATGTTTTTACCTTTTGTACATGAAAGCTTCCATATCCCTATCATCTCATTGGTACTACATATTGGCTCTTTAAATCTTCTCAAAAACTGTTCTCAGTAAAAAATTTGAACTTTTCTCCAAATAGGTTGCTTATTTTTGTATTAAATATAATTATTAGCTAACTAATCCAACATTTTTTCATCATTTCTATCAGTCTGTTATTGCTAATAGAGACAAAGCTACAGAAGACCCTGTGCATTGACCCCAATCTCTCTATATTTTTAGGCTTACCATCTATAAAATGAAGATGATAACAGACCCCCTGCACCAGGGTTGCATGAGGGTGTATATTAAATCACAAAGTTTTATTCAATAGTAAATGTCAAGTGGAAGCCTATTCACTAATTAAGAGATTGTCCGAAAGTGTCATAAAAGGACTGGCAAGATACAAATTTTTTCTTCAGGGAAATTACAGATAAGCACATGCTAAGGACTTCCAAGTACATTGTAGGTACTCCAAACTGTGAATGAAAACATTCATGTGTTAACAAAAAAGAATGTGGATCTGCCATACTTCTTTTTATCTATTTTACCTGTATCAAGGCATTACTGAATTCTTAATTCTAAGGCTGTCCAACTGTGTTTATTTGCTTTTCTGAGTATACAGTCATTTAATCTGCAAATAATGGTAGTTTTGTCTTCACTCTGCTCATTATCCTGTTTTCCTGTTTCAAGCCTTATTGAATTAGTCAAAACACTCTTGTTTACTCTGGCTTTAATGCCAATGGTTCCAATGTTGTAGCATTAGTTTGCTTCTCTCAAATTGGTAATGTACCTGTTGTTAACAATACTTCTATGTTCACTGAAAGGTTTTTTTTTTTTAATTTTTTTTTAACGTTTTATTTATTTTTGAGACAGAGAGAGACAGAGCATGAACAGGGGAGGGTCAGAGAGAGGGAGACACAGAATCTGAAACAGGCTCCAGGCTCTGAGCTGTCAGCACAGAGCCCGACGCGGGGCTCGAACTCACGGACTGCGAGATCATGACCTGAGCCGAAGTCGGCCGCTTAACCGACTGAGCCAGCCAGGCGCCCCTGAAAGTTTTAAATACAATACAATGGGGTTAATTATCTTGTTTAAATTATATATGGAGAAAAGTTTATTTTTGAATGATATAGTTATGGATGCCTTTAAAAAATGCCTTTATATCTGAGGCCCCAAACTATGATTACACAAAGTAGACAGTCCTAAATTCTCTAGTCAATCAGTAGAGTCTCTATCCTTCTATCGAGTTAACTGTTAGCATGCTGCATATTAGTAAAATAGTACTTACTCATTTCAAGTTATAAGCAATAAGAATACAGATTAAAAATTGTCTAGGTATCTACAAGTCACAGTTAAATTCCACCTCCTTAATATAGCCAAACACAGTGTTAGCCATTCCACTCTGGAGAAATGCCTACCTTTTTTCTAGAAGGTTACTCATGAAACCATAGATTTTCTGGACCAAAAGCACCTTTAATGGCCCCACCATCCAAGAAATCAGTGCTTAAGTCCTTTCCACAGCATGTTTGAAAAGTAACTTTCTGGCCTAGGCTGCTGCCTAGAGTCACAGATAATACCTTATCTCTCAAGATGTGTGCTTTCATTTCTGGACAGGTTTGATCATTACTAAATTCTCATATTGAATCAAGAAATCTTTCTCTCTTACAGTCATTGGTTCTTTAGCAGCAAATATTCTGTACTTTGATCAACAGGAAATATATGAAGATGGGAATATGCACATTAAAAAAATTAATCTCTGGGCCAAGAAAAAAAAATCCCTGATTCTCTGCATTTCCCCAGTTATTCCCAATTTGCTAATACAGACTGTTGGCTTACTCTGAATCACCGGAAAACATTAATCTTTGCTTCTTGCCACCTCCTGGCCTCTAACCTGACACACTGGATTGTTTAGTTCCTGCCCTAATTATATTTGTTTCACTTCTATCCAACTAGCTTAAAATATTAAACTTCTGTGTCACCTTAACATGTCACTTATGAACAGAGGCAAAATCAATAATCTGAAAAGATTAAACTTTCAAATAGCTGGTTATTACTAAGTACCTAATATCTCCTTTTTCAGTTCAATAATTAACTTTTATATCTGTTTAATATAATTTGCTGAACTGGACTAAAGTCAAGAGACTTGGATTTTGTTCTGCCTTGGTGCTTCTCAGGTTTCAACATCTTTAAAATTAGATGTTGATGGTCTCCAAACTTTTCTCTTTTTTAACCTCTGTAGGAATGCCAATGTCTGTATGTGGCAGAACAATAAAACTACCTAACTGCTCTCAATATATGTTATCAAAAGTATTACCAAAAAAATGTTATGGGAGCATTCATACTACCTGTATTTCATATGTGAGTTTTACCTTGATTGAAAATTATCTATTAACATATATACTATTATACATGTTATGGCAATTGAGTTAGTACACAAAAGGTTAATAAAAATAGAAGTAGAAAGTTAGGTAAAATTAGATCATTTGAGTTATCATTTTGTCTAATCTTTATAAAACTTTCTGGTGTTTGAACATAGGAACTGAACACAGATTCTCCTTTAAGCAGAGCCCAGGGCAAGGAGAATACATTGCCCATTGCTGCCTTTTGGAACATTTTTCCAGGAATAAATGCATGCACTATAAATAACTAGCATTCTCATTTACCAAAAAAGAATATGGGTTTCTTTTTCTCCATGTACTATGTAACATAAAGACACAATATTCATTAAAAAACAAATAATAATGAAGCTCCATTGGGTGGTTAATTTCAAGAACTATCAATATTGAGGATGAACCAAAAAGCATATTCTACGAGATTTAGAATACAGTGCAGTTGTTCTCAATATCTAAAAACAACTGCTGAAGTGTACATAGTGTGAGTACTTCAAGACCTTGAATAAAGCAATTCCAGATACCTCGTGTTTCATTAAAGCACAAACTCATGCAATGTACACAACACAACTTTATACTTCCCATTTAGGCTCTGTAAAAGCTACATGGTCTGTATTTCCTTTCATGATGTTTTTCTCCAGATTTTCTCTATTTTTGGGTTCACATACGTATTTCATACATTTTCCTAATATTAAATATATAATCTATGGCTAGCAGTGCGATTTATCAATTGTATTTAATTGATGTGGAAGATTTAAAATGGCATTAAAAAGTTTGCCATGAATTTCCTCTCTTTTGAAGTGCTCAGAACCCTAATAATTTCTCAGCTTCTGAAATGAATAACCAAACACCTTTTTCAAAAATGTTACATTCTCTTAAACTATGGAATCTCTCTCTACACAATCACCAAGCTCTACAGAAGAGAGGCAGAAGACAGAAAGGGTGCATATGTACCCCCTGCTCATGTTTCTGAAAATAAAGATAGGCTGTCAAAGAACATGAGCCTTAAGTGATATAAAAGCATCAATTTCATTTAGAGAGGTTTAGTTTGTTTGCTTTTGATTTGTTTTTCTGTTGTGATGGGAAGAAGTGGTAGCACCATTATGAATGCAGAGGAAATATTTGCACCAAAGATATACAGAAAATGATCTGCAGGTATCTGGACAACCAGGAAGAGAACATTTAAACACTGAAACCAGAGAGGTCCCTAAGCTAAAAACGAAGTAGAACCTTGTAAGATACGTTATGGGAGGGGCCCCTAGGTGGCTTAGTCAGTTAAGCATCTGGCTTCAGCTCAGGCCATGATCTCATGATTCACGAGCTCGAGCCCCACATAAGGCTCTGCACTAACAGTGCTGATACTGTGGAGCCTGCCTGGGATTCTCTCTCTCTCCCTGCCCCTCCCCTACTCTCTCTCTCTCTTTCTCTCTCAAAATAAATAAACTAAAAAAAAAAAAAAAGATACATTGTTGAGCACAAGTACTAGATAGGGCCAATGATCTTGTTTGCCATGGATTGGAATTCAGTGACTGACTTGAAAGGATATTGAAGCCACAGGACAATGCAAAACTCTCAGGCATGCTATAGATTGCAGAACATGTGGGGAGACCATTTCTCTAAGGCAAAGACAGAAGGTATCTCATTGTAAAGTGATACATTGTTCTTTTGCACAGTGCTTGCAGTTAGGCAGTGACAGGTTATCAGATGAGCATCTCCCTGTTCTATGTGAGCACTCAAACTAACTTAACTGGGTCTTTTCCCTACAACACACTGCTTCTTTCATGCCAGGAACATGTAGACCTAGGAGTTTTAAATAAATCAATTTTAATTTCATGTAGCTTATTTACTGGAGCAGAGAAAACTAAGTTATCTATAATTTGAATTTCCCTTGGAGTTCTTCTATTTCTGATCAGCTTCTTAGGAAGAATAACCTTAAAAGGCACCCATATTCTATCCAAGGCAGAGCCTGTTACTAATACAGTGTTAGCACTCAGTCAGAAAAACTCCAAGTGTTGCTACCTTTGTTTTGGTAAGTTCTCTATATTAGCTCCTATGTGCACCTTTATGTAAGGAATCACTGTGCGGGCCAAATGTTCCTTTCTCTAGATAGCTTATAAGCATCTGGATAAATTTACATTAGAAATTCAATTAACTTTATATTAAAAGGTCAATTAACTTGGCCATGATAGAGATTGTTTTTAATTACTTTTCCTTGTGGGGCTTCACTTCTTGTCCAAGCACAAGTGACACTATCAAACAATAGTTTCAGTGACTGTTGGATGCCTGAAACTAATATGCAAAACTCACTGGAAAGGACTGTCTTGGTGAAATGAATTCCCTTTTATAATCCTTAGGACTTAGAATATCAGTAGGCAACAAGAGGGTACTTTAGCTTAAACAATCTCTATAATATCATTCATGATAATATCTTTCATTATTTGTCCTTGTTGGTTTTTATTTTCTTGGTGAAAGATGATAATAAAGAAAAATTATTTTAAGAGTTAGCCCTCATTACATTATATCACACACAGTATATTTTATGAAAAAAATGAACAAATGATTACATAAAACTAGTAATTCTATTCCATTAGAGGGCTCCTGGTTATCTTTGTGTAAACATGGGCCACAATTTAACTCATTCATGTGTCACTAGAGTACTTAAGAAACTAAAGAGATTAACACTTGGCACTATATAAAAAGTTGTAGTGTACTGTTGACTTGTTACCAAGAAGTAACTAATACTAAGCCATTGCTCAGTCAAAAGAAAATAAAGAAAGATATAAATATGTGAATAATATATGTAACTCTATTTTATATATTGATATATTAAATCAGATCTCCAGATGACTAGCAAGTTAAAAATAAAACAAATGCTACTCAGGAGTTTGATATGAGGCGAAGTCTGCATGTGAAATGTTTTGTTTTATTTTTGAAGGACCAGCCTGTACCTTACAGGTAGTAACAATGTGCTAACCATGATACAAATGTTATCTATATAATTCTCACTACAACCTTATAAGATATAATTCATTGTTTCCATTTTACTGATGATTATACAGAAGTTATGTATCAGCCAAGGGCACAACGTTTCATACCACACCCATATCAATCTGCTTTTCCGGATTTCCCATTTTCTCCTAGGATGAAAGCACAGATCAAAGAGTAGAGAGACCATGAGGTGCTTATAAAAGTGGGTTTGGGAGTGTGCTGAATGTTTGGAGGGCAGTTTTGAAACTGAATCAGAGGAAGGAAATAGTTTTAGCCAGTGCAACTCAGAGTTGGGTCACAACAGTATAAGTTAACTATGTCATTAAACATATTTTCCCCCATAGTGATACTTTCTCAATGAAGGGAGCTGTGCACTGATTTTCATTCCAGTGCATTCTTACCTCCTCCTGGTCCAGTAAGTTTGCAAAGCTGCAAGCGGTCCATGGACCTCACTTAAGTGGCACAAGCTTAAGGAATGTCTAATGAAATTTCCCTTGACTGTGAACAGTTAGATCATTTTGCACAAAAGTTATCCTCAAAGCCATCCTATGTGGTTTTCCACTTATAAAAAAGAATGAAAAAGCCATATCTTATCCATATTCTGGATACTAATGGAGGCTTAAGTCCTAAGTGTTATAAAACGATGGGGGCCTTAATCTTAGTTGAAGTGATCCTGCTCTTACTAGTTTTAATAAGCTAATCTCTTCCAGGAGCAAAGAAAAATAGTTTTCTTAAAGAATGAACAATATGCCATCAAAAAGCATGATGTTTGGGGTGAAATACAAACTTTAAAAATGTGTTATTCATACCTGCACCTCCGCCAATGCTTAGAATCTTAATTTCTGATTTTGTATCTCCAATCCTGAAAAAAAAATTATATAGTTTAAGAAAAAGATTGCCATGTGCCTTGTAAAATCTGATTATCAACTCTAGTGGAAGAGAAAAATTTATAGTGAACAAAAACTAGGCCAACATGAAAGGTCACACTCACGTCAGTGATTACACTAGTGTCTTTAGAAATCTTTAGAAAATATGTCCCACTCATTAATGATCTTGATTGGAAGACTTTTAGAAACATTACTATAAACATCTCAGAAATAGGAAACACCATT
This sequence comes from Prionailurus viverrinus, assembly GCF_022837055.1. NCBI lineage: Eukaryota > Metazoa > Chordata > Mammalia > Carnivora > Felidae > Prionailurus > Prionailurus viverrinus. The sequence goes on from NC_062568.1 coordinate 87,714,813, forward strand.
TGTTTAGAGATTGCTTGGAGAGTAAGAACAGAAAAAGTGGGCCTTTGAGTCTAGTGATCTAATAAGCCATTCGTTATAGATGGGGAAAAGGCTAAGGAGATTCATACTGTATATCTGCCTTCCTTCTTCCTTGCTAACTTCCTTTCAATGAAAAAAATGTTTATTAAACATTTATTATGTGTCTATATTTAGCATTGAGGATATAAAAATGAATAAGACACTACTTTGCTTTAAAGTTGAAATGTGAGATAATAAAGCCCAATATTAAGAGAAGGGAAAGATGGCAGAGTAGGAAGACCCCAAGCTCATCTCCTCCCACAGACACACTGAGGTCACAATGACATATAATACAACTCACCCTGAAAACAACCTGAGAACTAGCAAAACATATTTTCTACAGCTAAAGACATAAAGAAGAAGCCCTTCGGAGAAGGGTAGGAGGGGCAGAGATGTGTTAGGGAACCAACACCCTAGCATGGCAACTACAGGCTGGAAGGACATCAAAGGCATGGAGATCCTTCCTGAGGAGTGAGGAGATCAAGCCCCACCTGAGGCATCCCCTGTCATGGAACCTATACCAAAAAGACAAGCTGTCATAGTATCTTGCTTTGCAAATCAGTAGCACTCAACTCCAGGAGAGCCAGGAGGGCTATAGGAAACTGAGACTCTGCTCTTTTTTTATTTTTTTTAATGTTTATTTATTTTTGAGAGAGAGAAAGAGAGAGAGAGAGACAGTGTGAGTGGGGAGGGGCAGAGAGAGAGGGAGACAAAGAATCCAAAGCAGGCGCCAGAATCCGAGCTGTCAGCACAGAGCCTGATGCAGGGCTCAAACTCACAAACTTTGAGATCATGACCTGAGTAAAAGTTGGACGCTTAACCGACTGAACCACCCAGGCTCTCCAAGACTCTGCTCCTAATATCACTCAATCAGAGACCCAGTACAGAGACTGAAATTTGAAAAGTGCCTGAACCATATAGGAAGGAAGTTTCTTGACTAATTTTAGGATTTGTGTTGGAGGAGCAGGGACCTTTAGAAGCTTTCTCCAGGAGTGGAAATGCTGGAAGACATCATTTTTCTTGCCCTTCTTCAGCCTAGCTTGCTGGATATTGGTAGGGGCCAATGATGACACTCTCCATCTACTGCTTGCACTGCCCGGCATGCCCCACCAGACCTGCCCCATCAGATACCCCTACAAAGCGGCTCATACCCCACCACACCCAGAAGACAACCCCAGCTGATATCAGTTCTCCTCCAAAGTGACTTCTGTGTCAAGGATACTGGGGGCAGCCTCACCTGCCAGTATGACTGCAGTAATTGTGGCTGGGCCTCTCGGCGGGCTGTGTGGGGAGCTCATACCACTGACCAGTGAGCCCACAGAAGCTATAGCTTGGTCTCTCAGCCAGCCAGGCTATGGGCTATTTCCACCCATCAGTGTGCCCATAGTAGTTTCAGCCTAGTCACAACAGGAATACATATGTATCCCACAGAGGGGATACCCCTAGAGTACCCTTAGTGAATGGGGGCATTGCACTACTGGCTCCCTCAGGATGCGTTCTACACAAGGCCACTACTTTCAAAACTATGAGATATAGCTGATCTACCTAATGTGTGGAAATAAACACAGAGAATCAGGTAAAATTAGAAGACACAGGAATATGTTCCAAACAAAAGAAGAAGACAAAACATCAGAAAAAGAACTAAACAAACTACCTGATGAAGAAATGTGAGTAATGTTTATAATGATGCTCACTAGATTTGGAAGAAGAGTGGATGAACTCCATGAGAACCTCAGTGAAGAGACAGAAAATGTAAAAAAGAACCAATAAGAGTTTGAAAACACAGTAACTGAAATGAAAAATATACTTGAGGGAATCAACAGCACATTAGAGGATGCAGAAGAACAGATCAATCTGGAAATCAGGATAGTGAAAAGCCCCAATGCTGAACAGCAAAAAGAAAAAATAATTTTTTAAAAAATGAGGATAAGTTAAGGGTCCTCTGTACATCAAGTGTACTAACATTCATATTACAGGAGTGCCAGAAGGAAAAGAAGAGGCAGAAAACTTATTTGAATAAATAATTACTGAAAATTTCCCCAACCTGTGGGAGGAAACAGCTCCAGGAGTCACAGAGAGCCCCAAACAAGATGTAGCAGAGGAGGTCTACCTCAAGATACATAATTATTACAATATAAAAAAATTAAAGATAAGATGAAAATATTAAAAGCAGCAAGAGAAAACAGTTGTGTAAAAGGGAAATCTCATAAGGCTATAAGCTGACTTTTCCTTTCCAGGCCAGAAGGAAAAAACCTACAACCAAGAATAATCTAGCTGCAAGGTTAACATTCAAAATTGAATAAGAGATATAGAATTTCCCAGACAAACCGAAATTAAAGGAGTCTATTACCACTAAACCAGACACACAAGAAATGTTAAAGGGACTTCTTTACAAGGAAAATAAAAAGCCATAACTAGAAGTATGAAAATTATGAAAGGAAAAAAAATCACTGGTAAAAGCAAATAAAGCTAAAATGAAGTATGAAACACAAAAGTAGTGAAATAAATTATATATATATATATATATAAATTATATCTACAAAAATTAGTTAAGGATTACACAGAATAAAGAGATATACAATATGACATCATATACATAAAATGTGGAGGGGGGTGTAAAAATGTTTTTCTTTTAGAATATGTTTGAACTTAAGCAACCATATACTTAATATGGACTGATATATACATAAAATGTTATATATGAGTCTCATAGTAACCATAAACCAAAAATTTGTAATAAATACACAAAAAATAAAGAAAAAGGAATCCAAGCTTTACACTAAAGAAAGTCATCAAATCACATGGCAATAGAGCAAGAGAAAAAGAACTACAAAAACAATTAACAACTATATATATTTATTCACCCAACATAGAAACACCTAAATATATAAAGCAAATATTATCAGACATAAAGAATTAACAGTGATACAATAATAATAGGGAACTTTACAACACCTTTACATCAATGAATAGATCATCCTGGCAGAAAATTAATCAGCAAACAATGGCTTAGAACGACACATTAGATCAGATAGACTTAACAGATATATACAGAACATTCCACTCAAAAACAGCAGAATACCCTTTTTTTTCAAGTGCACACGGTAGGCCATAAAACTTGTATCAATACACTTAAGATAACTGAAACCATACCAAACATCTTTTCTTATCATAGCCATATGAAACTAGAAATCAATTACAAGAAAAAAATGGGGAAAAAAAAACATGGAGGCTAAGCAGTATGCTACTAAAAAACCCTATGGATCAACTAAGAAATCAAAGAGGAAATAAAAAAAATATCTGGAAACAATAAAAATGGAAACTCGACAGTGCAAAGTGTTTGGGATGCAGCAAATGCAATTCTAAGAAGTTTATAGTGCTACTTGTCTACTTAAGAAACAAGAAAAATCTCAAACAATCTAATCTTACACCTAAAAGAACTTGGAAAAGAATAAACAAAATTCAAAATTAGTAGAAGGAAGGAAATGATAAAGATCAGAGATGAAATAAATAAATTAAATACTTAAAAAGCAATAGGAAAGATCAGTGAAACCAAGAGCTGATTCTTTGAAAAGATAAACAGAATTCATAAAACTTTAGCCAGATTCATTAAGAAAAAAGGAGCGAGGACTCAAATAAAATCAGAAATGAATGAGAAGTTACAACTGACACCATAGAAATACAAAAGATTATAAGAGACTACTATGAAAAATTATATACCAACAAATCATACACCAAGAAATAGAAGATTCTAAGACTGAATCAGGAAGAAATAGAAAATCTGAACAGGCAGATTACTATCGACAAAACTGAATCAGTAATCAAAAAACTTCCAACAAACAAAAGTCCAGGACCAGAAGGATTCACTGGGGAATTCTGCCAAACATTTAAAGAGCTAATACCTATACTTCTCAAATTATTCCAAAAAAGGGAAGAGAAAGGAATGCTTCCAAATTCATGCTACGGAACCAGCATTACCCTAATACCAAAATAAAAATCAGACAAAGACACTACAAAAACAAAAGAAGACAAAACAAAATGGCCAAGATCCAAAATAGATTCATAAATTCTCAGCAAAATATTAACAAACTGAATTCAACAATACATTAAAAGGATCATTCACCACAATCAAGTAGGATTTATTCTGGGATATGAGGATGATTCAATATCTGCTAATCAATCAACATGATATACCACATTAACAAAATGAAGGATAAAAATCATATTATCATCTCATTAGATGCAAAAAAAAAGACATTTGACAAAATTAAACATTTATTCATGATAAAAATTTTCAACAAAGTGGGCTTAAAGGGAACATACCATAACATGATAAAGGCCAAATAGGAAAAACCCACAGTTAACATCATACTCTCGTGAAAAGCTGAAAGCTTCCCCTCTAATGTCGGCAATAAGACAAAGATTTCTACTCTTACAACTGTTATTCAACACAATACTGAAGTCCTAGGCACAGCAAACAGACAAGAAAAACAAATAAAGGCATTTAAGTTGGTAAGGAAAAAGTTAAACTGCCACTATTTACAGAGGACACGACACTATATATAGAAAACCCTAAAGACTCCACTAAAAGACTATTAAAAGTGTAAGTTCAGTAAAATTTTAGGATACAAAATTAATTGCAGAAATCTATACCATCTCTGTACACTAACAACAAACTAGCAGAAAGAAAAATCAAGAAAGCAATCCCATTTACAACCACATTAAAAAGAATAAAATACTTGCAGCACTTGGATTAAATCCAATCTATTTGCATTTTAAATGATTAAAAAATCATTTTAATTTTATTTAAATCCAAGATTTCATTTAAATGATTTCAGGAGTAGAATTTAGTGATTCATCACTTATGTATAAAACCCAGGGCTCATCCCAAAAAGTGCCCACCTTAATGTCCATCACCCGTTTAACCCATCCCTCCCTCACACCCTTCCAGCAACCCTCAGTTTGTTCTCTTTATTTAAGAGTCTCTTGTGGTGTGCTTCCCTCTGTTTTTATCTTATATTTCCTTCCCTTCCCATATGTTCATCTCTTTTGTTTCTTAAATTCTGCATATGAGTAAGAAAATTTAAAAAATTCTGCATATGAGTGAAATCATATGATATTTATCTTCCTTTGGCTTATTTTGCTTCGCATAATACACTCTAGTTCCATCCATGTTGTTACAAATGGCAAGATTTCATTCTTTTATATTGCTAATATTCCATTGTATATATATATACACCACATCTTCTTTATCCATTTGTTGGTCGATGGACATCTGGGCTCTTTCCATAATTTGGCTATTATTAATAGTGCTTCTATAAACATTGGGGTGCATGTGCCCCTTTGAAGCAGCACACCTGCACCCTTTGGATAAATAGTAGTGCAATTGCTGGGTCATAGGGTAGTTCCTCTTTGGAGGAACCTCCATACTGTTTTCCAGAGTGGCTGCACCAATCTGCATTCCCACCAGCACTGCAAAAGTGTTCTCCTTTCTCTGAATCTTTGCCAACATCTGTTGTTTCCTGAGTTGTTAATTTTAGCCATTCTGATAGGTGTGAGGTGGCATTTCATTGTGGTTTTGATTTGTATTTCCCTGATGATGAGTGATGTTGAGCACCTTTTCATGTGTCAGCCATCTGGATGTCTTCTTTCAAAAAGTATCTGTTCCTGTCTTTTGCCCATTTCTTCACTAGATGATTTGTTTTTTGGGGGTTGATTTTGATAAATTCTTTATAGATTTTCTGATACTAACCCTTTACCCAACATGTCATTTGCAAATACCTTCTCCCATTCAGTTAGTTGCTTTTTAGTTTTGTGGATTGTTTCCTTTGCTGTGCAGAAGCTTTTTTATCTTGATGAGATCTTAATAGTTCATTTTTGCTTTTGTTTCCCTTCCCTCTGCAGACAGGTATACTCAGAAGTTGCTGTGGCCGAGGTCAAAGAGATTGTTGCTTGTTTTCTCCTCTAGGATTTTGATGGTTTCCTGTCTTACATTTAGGTCTTTCAACCATTTTGAGTTTATTTTTGTGTATAGTGTAAGGAAGTACCCTGGTTCATTCTGCATGTCGCTGTCCAGTTTTCCTAACACCACTTGCTGAAGAGACTGTCTTTTTCCCATTGGATACTCTCCTGCTTTGTCAAAGATTAGTTTTCCATGTGTTTGTGAGTCCATTTCTGGGTTTTCTGTTCTGTTCCATTGACCTATGTATCTGTTTTTGTGCCAGTACCATACTGTCTTCATGATTACAGCTTTGTAATACAGCTTGAAGCCTGGAATTCTGATGCCTCCAGCTTTCTTTTTCTTTTTTTAACACTACTTTGTCTATTTGGGGTCTTTTCTGGTTCCATACAAATTTTAGAATTGTTTGTTTTAGCTCTGTGAAGAATGCTGGTATTATTTTGATAGGGATCGCATTGGATATGTAGATTGCTTTGGGCAGTATCAGCATTTTAAAAATGTGTGTTCTTCAAATCCATGAGCATGGATTGTTTTTCCATTTCTTTGTGTCTTCTATAATTTCTTTCATAAGCTTTCTGTAGTTTTTAACGTATAGATCTTTTACCTCTTTGCTTAAGTTTATTCCTAGGTTTTTTGTGGTATTTGGTGCAATTGTAAATTACATTGATTCCTTCATTTCTCTTTCTCTTGCTTCATTATTGGTGTATAGAAATGCCCACAGATTTCAGTACGTTGATTTTATATCCTGTGACTTGGATTCATTTATCAGTTCTAGAAGTTTTTTGGTGGAGTCTTTTGGGTTTTCCATGTAGAGTATAATATTGTCTACAAAGAGTGAAAATTTAACTTCTTCCTTGCTGATTTGAATGCCTTTTATTTCTTTTTGTTGTCTGATTGCTGAGGCTAGGACTTGCATCACTATATGGAACAACAATTGTGAGAATGGACATCCCTGTTGTGTTCCTGACCTTAGGGGGAAAGCTCTCAGTTTTTCCCCATTGAGGATAATATTAGCTGTGGGTCTTGTATATGGCCTTTATTATCATGAGGTGTTTCTTTCCCTACTTTCTTGAGTCCAGGGCTGAGTGGCTTTCCAGGAGAATTCTACCAAACATTTAAAGAAGAGTTAACACCTATTCTTTTGAAACTGTTCCAAAAAATTGAAATGGAAGGAAAATTTCCAAACTCATTCTATGAGGCCAGCATTACCTTGATTCCAAAACCAAACAAAGACCCCACTAAAAAGGAGAACTACACACCAATTTCCGTGGTGAACATGGACGCAAAAAATTCTCAACGAGCTACTAGCAAACTGAATCCAACAATACATTAAAAGAATTATTCACCACAATCGAGTGGGATTTATTCCTGGGCTATAGGGCTGGTTCAATATCCACAAATAAATCAACGTGATACATCACATTAATAAAAGAAAGGATAAAAACCATATGATCCTCTCAATAGATGCAGAAAAAGCCTTTGACAAAATACAGCACCCTTTCTTGATAAAAACCCTCAAGAATGTTTTTAATAAATATTTATCTACAGACATTTGGATATGCAAGATTTAAGCTAAGTGGGAGAGAGATCAGGGTTGATGATGTATTCTGGAGAATTAGCATCATAAAGCTAATGGTCAAAACTAGGAGACTAGATTTTATCACCCAAGCATATTACAAAGAATTAGATGATCAGTGGGATGATATGCAATGTCAACTTTTAAAAGTCACTGCATTATGGGGAACCCACAAAGGGGACAAAGAGGAAAACAATAAAGCTCATAGAGGATAGAATTAGAGAAACTCTAGAAAGCCATAGGTAGTGTCAACAGTAGCCGAGTGTACTACCAAAAAATAAAGGAGGAATCATCTCCAATGAATTTGGCAATATGAATATCTTTGATAATAGTTTTAAAAGAAGGTTGAGGGCACAAGACTGATGGCAGTGAGATTAAAAGCAAACTAAATAAAGAGGAAGAAGCTAGAGACTGTTGACATAGGACGAAAGAGTAAGAATGGGAAAAGGAAGCAGGAACTGAAAGAGTAGTGCTTGTTTCTTTGCACATTAGATTTTTTTCCCCCTGAAGTGAAAGAGCCTACACAGAGTAGTATGACAAAAACAGAGATTGAAGCAAGGTTTTTAAGAAAACTGGAAAGGATAGAGTCAAGAGCACATATGAATGAGTTGCCTTTCTTAGTTCTAATTATCTTCCCATTCATAATCATAGTCCTGATAACACCCATCTCTATCTATGCTCTTGGTTAATTCTTAAAACTGCTTTATATTGTAGATAGCACAGGGAAGCTATGAAGCAGAGTACCAAGGTCAAAATCCCAGCTTACTGATATGTTACCTTGAGCAAATTGTCTAATTTCTCTGCATCTTTATTACCTATGAAATAGGATAATAATACCATCTACTATGTAGGACTGTAATAATAGTAGCTGGCTTAAGGAGGAGTTGTATTATATTATTTAATTCATGTAAATCTCTTAGAAATATGTCTGTACATGACAAGCACTCAATACATATTAGCAATTATTATTATTCCAGGCACAGCTAGGTGATTTCACTCTGAAACTTCACAACTCTTCTATGAGTTAGACACTATTATTATCCCATTTCATATATTGTAATGATTAATAATTATTGAAAACTTACCACTTACTACTTACTACTTGACTTTAGAGTCAAGGCTCTAAATGCATTACATATAGCAACAACAAAAAACTTTATTATTTACAGCTATACTGGAATTCTCCCCACCCCATGCTTCACCTACAGATAGGGGATTGTTTCCAATCCAAAAGAAATCAAGAAAAGAATGGCATGAGATCTAGAATTAGGGAATCCAATATTGCAGAGAAGGGAAGAGAATATCTAGAAGGTGAAATAAATTATCTTAATAATTGTATAGCAGACGGAGAGCAAATCACCACAGACTGAAAAAGTGAACAGAGCTCCAGAATAGACGTTCCCATGGGGAAAAGTTAACAGATGTCTTGATCTGCTGGACTGTATTGAGAGGATTAATACTTCTGCTTGGGGTATAAGTAGTGATAGTGATGTGGAGAAAGAAAGGAAAAAATTAAATTTCCTTACAACTCACAGCCCATTGACATGTCCTTGAGACAGAGTGACCTTCCTCAAGGAGCTTAGCTACCTCGATGTTAATATTTTGCTAAGGGCAAAAGGCAGCGTTGGCTTAACATTAGCCTGAACTTCAGGATTCTAGAAGTCTCCTTTAATATATAAAAATTTCTTTGGAATCTTCCTTTCTCTCTACTCTCCCCAGATATATGTTAGCAATCATCCTCCAAGCAGATGGTCCTTTGATATACATCTGAAGGGTCTCTTGACTAAGGTTTAACTAAATAGTAGTAAATCACCTTTTCCTAACAAAAGCTAGTTCCTCAAGGTCCTGGAAACATTGCTTCCAAATTTTTAGACGCTTAATGCTATCTCTAACCCCTTTCCAATTCAAAAGTATATAATCAGCCACTCCTCATAACCCCTGTACAGCTCTTTCTGCCCTTGGGTCCTGTCCCTGTGCTTTAATAAAACCACCTTCTTTGGGGCACCTGAGTGGTTCTGTCGGTTAAGTGTCTGACTCTTGATTTTGGCTCAGGTCATGATCTCATGGTTTGTGAGATCAAGCCCTGTGTAGGACTTTGCACTGACAGCATGGAACCTGCTCTGGAGTCTCTCTCGCCTCTCTCTGCCCCTCCCCACCCCTCTTTCTCTCTCTCAAAATAAGTAAATATGAAAAATTAAATAACTAAAAATTTAAAAAAACACCTTTTGCACCAAAGACGTCTCAAGAATTCTTTCTTATCTGTTCCTTCCCAAACCCCAACATTTTCACATCAGTAGATATATGGAAAACTAAGAAAAGAAACTAAAATAAAAACAATAGTTATCTCTAGGAAAAACAAAAAAATACCTGAAAGGAAATGTGATTGTAGTATAACTCATCATTCAATTATGAATAATATGTACATAGGCAAAATGATATAAACAGTCAAATTATTTAACCAAAAATTTTGACATAAATACACTGACATGAGGGGTGCCTGGGTGGCTCAGTCAGTTGAGCGACCGACTTCGGCTCAGGTCATGATCTCACGGTCTGTGAGTTTGAGCCCTGCGTCAGGCTCTGTGCTAACAGCTCAGAGGAGCCTGCTTCGGATTCTGTGTCTCCCTCTCTCTCTGTCCCTCCCCCACTCATGGTCTGTCTCTCTCTGTCTCAGAAATAAATAAACATTAAAATTTTTTTTTAATTAAAAAAATAAATATACTGACATGATAGGGGAGGAAATGTGCATATTTAGCTATTTTAATGCAGTAAAATTAAAAAGACAAGAATAACATGTTATTTAGAATTAGGAAAGAAAATTTCATAAGAAACAACTGAAATATTTCAAAGTGTTGAAGGTGGTTGCTTCTGGAGAGTGGGAGTCAGATGGGAGTGAGTAGGGCTAGGAATTTTTACCTCTGCAATATTTTCAGTATTTTTTACCACTGCAATGCAAATTTAATTATGCCTTTGAAAGTTCTACAGTCTTTCAGAAATTCTATATTCAAGATTTCCAACTAGATTGTATACCCTGTGGAGATAGGGGTCATCATTCATTATGTTATAACCATTCATGATACCTATTCAAGCCACTGATGACCGAACAAAACCAAGGATCTGGATAAACTACAGACATGAACACAGACCTTTAGTACTACAAAAGAATTTGGAAATTAAGTCATTACCTTTAATTTTATAAATGAGCAAAAAGACCCAAAAAAGTGAATTATTAGTTCCTAGAGAAGAAGTTATCTGAATGTACTGTATGCTTTGATTTTGGCATCATTATCTATTACTTATTAATTAGTAATAAATTATATAATACTCTGTTAAAAAAAACATTTAAAAACTGAACCATGGGGCACCTGGGTGACTCAGTAGGTTAAGAGTCTGACTCTTGGTTTCGGCTCAGGTCATGATCTCACAGTTTGTGAGTTTGAGCCAGGTGTTGGGCTCTGCAGTGACAGTGCAAAGCCTGCATGGGGTTCTCTCCCTCACTCTCTGCCCTTCCCCTGCTTACTTGAGCATGCACTCTCTCCCTCTCTCAAAATAAATAAATAAACGTAAAAAAAAAGTAAAAACTGAACCACAAAAAAACAGAAAGGAGGGCCGCCTGGGTGACTCAGTGGGCTAAGCATCCTATTTCAGCTTAGGTCATGATCTTGAGGTTCATGAGTTTGAGCCCCATGACTGTCTGTGCTGACAGCTTGGAGCTTGGACACTGCTTCAGATTCTGTGTTCCCTTCTCTCTCTGCCCCTCCCCCACTCACACTCTGTCAGGCTGTCTCTCTCTCTTAAAAATAAATAAACATTAAAAAAAATTTTAACAGTAAAAAGAAAAATAGGGGAATGGAATCCCCTACACATCCAGCAATGCCTGCTCTGATCAGGCAAAGGTACTGTCCTGGTGAAAGAATATCAGGCCTACAATAGAGAAATCCAGCAAAAGATAAAATATCAGTTTCTGTTGCTGTTGTAAATTGGATCCACAGTCAGTCATTTCTTCCCAGTTTTCTATCATTATTTCCTGAAGCAGAGTAAGTTACAGCAATCCACCTCCAGATAGGTGATTTGATTATCTTTAGCATGTGGAATCTTTTACTCTCGTAATGCTTATCAGCTCTGGCACAAATTGAACACATTAATCACCAAAAAAAGAAGTCTGCAAGAAGGATAGGAGCTAGTGAGTTTCACTGATAATGGAAAAATGCTTTTTTTTTTAAGAACCACATTGCTAATATTAAGTTGAAAGGAAAAGACAATTTTTTTTGGAGTGATAACTATAATAATGAGTACAGAAGTGAATTTAAATGGACATTAGGAGAACTGAGAAGCACTTACTCAATCCTCAGGGGCAAACAGGAGTTGGTAATTATTTATATTTGATTCTAATGAAAAGAATACTAGACTCTCCGTTTGGGATTTTTTTTGAGACACGTAAAATCTGGAGGAGGGCTGAAAAATCTGAGCTCAAAGATCTGTATCTTTTCCCAAATGAACATATGGATGTGTGCCTTCAAATGGTTAACGCTTATCTCGGCGCGGCTGGAAACACTGCACAAATCAGAGCCTGTGAACGTTGAAAGCGAGCGTCTAACTAAAGCGCCGCAGGAGAAGGGGCGCCAGGGGGGCGAGGAGCGCCAGGCGGCAGCTGCTATCAGTAGCTCCTTCTTATCCCCTCGCCCAGCCTGCAGGGCTGGGCTCGACCCATCTATCACCGCATAGAAAGAGCCCGAGGCTTGGCTCTGACAAAAACATCCTTTATTGTTACCTTGCTATTATGCCTGGCAGCTTCTGGTCCATGAATTCCTGCATGCACTGGTGTTCCGTGGAACTGCTGAGAAACCTCCGGAAAGATTCAACGTATCTGCTGTGGTCAGAAAACAGGCTCCTCATGGAAGATGCCATGTTTGGTTTCTGATGGAAGGCAGAGAAGGAGGGGAAGCTTTAACTTCCCCTCCTCTTCCCAGTTCCTTTTCTCTCTACTCACCCCCACCAATTCCTATCCCCACTTCTCGAACCACTCCCCCCCCCCCCCCCATGCCAGAAAAGCCTGCTTTGAGGTTTAACATGCAACGAAGGCTGGTGTGGAAATCACATTCTTACGTCAGTTATTTGTGCAGGACTTTGAGCTGATACTTTAACCCCTGCAGTGTTCCTTTATAAGAAACGGAGGTGGTAAAGCAAAGCAATAAATCCACTGTTATAACTTGTTTTTAAACGTCTGAAGTTCAGAAAGTCATAAAAACTGATCCCATTCTAATCACTTCCTGTTTTGTCAGCCTTTGCCAGGAGTGAATTCCAAGTGGGACAGTGGCTGCTTTAAGGGCCAAAGGGGACAAACACAGGGTAAACAGCCAGTTACAAGGCTACAAACCACTTTCAGAAATATACCCCTGCTGAAATCTTTGACAGAAGATGGATGTCCGCCTCCATGCTTTCTACAGGAGAATTTCTTGCCTTCACCCTTCTCAGAACATGAACTTTTTACACTCCTCCACTGCATTTCTTCAAATGCTGGTTTGTTGTGATTCAGGAAGTCTCCTTAGCAGAAACCATCCTGGAGGGACCTGGAAACTATTAATTGGAAGGTGTGAGAAGCCTGCTGGAGTATGGGCAAGAATCAGGGGAATGAGAGTAGTCTTAGGGCACAAAATGCAGGAGAAGGGGTAAAAGCCAAGTCCTTAAAAATCATTCCTTAAATTCTTCTGAACATGAGATTTTATACTTAGGGTTGGATGAACCTCTGGCAGCCTAGTGGTGTCACCTATCAGAGACCCACAGTGTTAGAGTGTTCATGTGCCAGAGCTTTTACTTGGGAAGTGGTGTTGAAGAAGACCACTCTTTCTCCAGCACAGGATGTTAAAAATAGTATGCAACTCATGGAAGAGTTGTAAGAATTAATGAGTGAATTCATATGCCTCTCTTAGAAATGTATCTGCCTAAGCCATTCCTCTGCTCTGATTCAGCTCCAAAACTGCCCTTCAAGCATTCAACAAACCCTTTATATTAAGCACTCATGGTCCCACTACTCTTAGAACTGTGCTTTTATCCAAGGAGAAAATGGGAAACCCAGAAAAGCAGATTCATGTGGGTGTAGTGTGTAACTATGTGTCCTTGGCTGAAAGACAAGTTTCTGTTTGCTCATCAGTAAACTGGGAACAATGAATTAAAATCTGATAGGGTTTTAGTGAGAATTATGTGGATAACAAGTACCTTATGCTTAGCACATTGTTACTGCTCCCATAAAATGCAAGCTGGTCCCTTCTGGATGAGAAACAAAACAAACAAACAAAAACACTGAAATTGAGTTTCATGTCATTTTCACATGTCATGAAATATTACTCTTCTTTGGATTTTTTCCAGTCATGGAAAGATGTAAGTTATTCTTAGCTCATGGGTTGCACAAAAACAAGTTGCCGGGCTGGATTTGACCACCAGGCGCTAACTTAGCTCCTAGGGCTACACACATACAAATATACGCTACTCAACTGCCATGTCTATCCAACCAGCCCTGTCTTCCTCAAACTGACTCTCACAAGCTTCTGGTTCTTCATTACCACCTCTGCTCTTTTCTTAAGCACTCAATCCAAATCATTCATTTACATATTCATCTACTAAACAAATATTTAGTAAGGGTGTATTCAGCTGTGAAGAAATGTCATTGACCTTAACTTCAAAAGTGCCTACTAAAACCTGCTTTTAATTAAAACTCATTCTTCACCTGAGACCATCACCTGCGTCCCTTGTCAAATTTTCTCCAACAGTCAGCCCTTCATTTATGTTTCATTAAGGATTTCCTCCCCGTTCTCAGGGCCTCTGTCCTACTTGAGATTCTGGTTGCTGTTGTTGTTGACCTACTCTGCTATTTTCTTCCTGGCGGTCGTGCCTTAGGAGACACACAGATCCTCGCCAATTTTATTGCCACTGCCAAATTCAGTTTTTTAAAGCACAGTAATGATAAAGTCACTCCTCTCCCTGCAAAATGTGTACTGTGTCTCCACCATACCCCAAGTTAAGTCCAAGACTCACTCTTTGCCCACCACCCTCTCCCCCTGCCCCAAATCATCCAGACTTCTGTTTCATTTTCCTTTGGACTTGCCAGTGTGTCCCTTCCAACTGTGCTGCTTCTCTGGATGTATCCCTGTGCTTTCCTTCCTACCCCTCTCCACATAACGGCCCCTCCTTCAGTTCCTCCTCTTACCCCACCCACTGAAAATATTCCTACTCTTCATAGGCTACCATTTCCATGAAGCCTTCCATATTCCCCCCAAAAGGATTAGCACTTGTGCTCTTAACTTTCAGCCTCTTACAGCCAACTTTGATGGCATTTGTCCTTATGTTAGGGTTTACTAACATAGTTGCCTCGTCCCCCCTGCTAGTCCCTATGTGATTGCTAGCTAATAGAGACAAGGATTGAGTCACAACTCTCCATGATGTGTGCTGCCCACAGTAGGCTTTCAGTTATTTTAAATGACTAAAATTGTACTTTATCATTTTCACTATTGAGCTACTCTCCACCGTCAGATGCTCTTCATCCTTTACATTATTGGGGGACTCTGTTAAAATACAACTATGATTCCATTTATCGAGTTCTTATTATGTGCCAGGAATTATATGGATCTTTTCTAACTTAGTATAGGATTTTAAACTTTGAAGCACCTCTGTGGGCTTGCCTATCTTACAGATGAGAAAACTGAGATTCTGAGAGGTTAGGTCCTTTGCTCAAGCATGCTTAGCAAGGAAGAGGCAGGACTGGGAATGTAATTCTAATATTTCAAATCCCTAACCAGTGCTCTCACAAACTATGTTCAGCCCAAATCTGCCTCCCTGTAACTTATACAGGGTACTGCTTAAACTGAATGGAAGGATTCTAGTTTCTTCCCCATATAACACTTATTGAAAAATTTGAAATTGGCTCATAGGATAGCCCTACTCTCAAAGGTGTCTGTTTCGTAGTTCCATAATTCTTAGTCCATTTGGGCTGCTATCACAAAAACGCCATACACTAAGTGGCTTAAACAAGGAGCATTTGTTTCTCAGAATTCTACAGCCTGGGAAGGCCAAGATCAAGGTGCTGGCAGATTGGGTGTCTGGGGAGGACCCATTTCTTTGCATAGTCATCTTCTCACTGCCTTTTCACATGTTAAAAGGGACAAGAAAGCTCCCTGGAATCTCTTTTCTAAGAGCACTAATCCTACTCATGAGGGCCCCACACCCATGAACTAATCACTTTTCAAAGACCCCCACCTCCTAATACTATAATATTGGGGCTTAAGCTTTCAACATGTGATTTGATGGGTACACAAATACTTGGTCCATAACAGTTACTAATCATTCCTTTCCAGTATAGCTTTATATAATCCATTATGCTAGTTTCCCCCTTTGGACAAACGAATTTGTCAGGTTTTCTTTAAAAAATTGGTGTTGTGGGGGGCTCAGTTAGTTAAGAGGTTAAGCATTTGACTTCTGTCATGGTCTCAGGGTTCGTGAGTTCAAGCCCTGCACCGGGCTGTCAGCGCAGATCCTTCTTTAAATCCTCTTTCTCTGTCTCTGCCCCTCCCCCCCCCCAATAAATAAATATTTTTTTTAAAAAAATGCTGTTTGGAAATAAACACAGTCTCCCAAAAGTTGCCTAAGCAGTACAGATTAGACTAATATTTCCCAACCATGTTCTGTCCAATCCGAGTTCTTTCAGATGTTACTACTGCTTTCCAAAAAAAACCCCCAAAAACAAAAAAAGCCCCGAGTTCAACAGATTCCTCTGGACCGTCATAATTCACATTAACATAAGAAAGGTTTATAAAACCTTTGCCACATGCCCTGTTAAAATGCAGATACACCATGTCTATGGCATTTTGGCATTTCTCTGATTAATCTTTCAGCCTCTTCAAAAAAGGGAAATCTTGTTGCTTTCAGCATGACTTGCACTTAACTGAACGCTGGTTTTAGCAACCACAACTTCCTTTTAAAATTGGTGGCTCAGTCAGCTAAGCTTCCGACTTCTGCTCAAGTCATGATCTCACGGAGTTTGAGCCCCACGTTGGGCTCTGTGCTGACAGCTCAGAGCCTGCTTGGATCTTCTGTCCTCCTCTCTTTCTGCCCCTCCCCCACTCACACACACACACACACACACACACACACACACACACACACTGTCTCTCTCTCGCTCTCTCTCTTTCTCAAAAGTGAATAAACATTAAAAAAATAAAATTGCAAATAGAATATCTGTTTCATAATCCAAAATGCATCTGGAATGTCCCTGGGGATTAAACATTTAGCTGGCTGGTAGGAATTAACTAAATTTTAAGAGCCCTCTTTCCCCCTCTTTTTTGAAAATGGGAGCAACTGTCTGGCACATCTGTCATTTGCCATGACTTCTCAAAGTTTACTGGCAATAACATCATTGCTCTTATAAATTATTTTGGTATATTCCAATGTGATTCTTCTAGGCTGTGAAAGATTGTCTTAATTAGAATTCTTAGATGTTCTCTTACCTATTGGGGTTTCTGTCCTCTATTACTTACCATATATTAAGCTGTTTCTGTGTCAAAGTACCTTTCACACATTACCTCATTATACTCCTAATCCTCTGGGAATGGAACTATTGATATTATCAAGCAAGACTCAGAACAAATACATTGTACAAGATCATATATCTCATGAGAGAAGAATCTGGATTCAAATTCATGTTGTTTAACTCCATGGACTATTTTTAAAAATTATATCATACTACTTCTTACCATTCTGTACCTTATCAACATGAAGATTATTTTCCATATTAGAAAACTCTGGAACCAATAAAAAGTGGAGCGATTCTGTATTCTTCCTATCACCTATTAATATAATAATGTCCATGCTAGGTCATAAAGGAAAGGGTTTCTCTTGTTTATTCTTAACAAACAAAATTTATTTGTTTATTTTGAGAGAGAGAGAGAGAGAGAGAGAGAGAGAGCGTGTGAGGAAGGGGCAGAAAAAGAAAGAGGGAGAAAGAGAGAATCCCGAGCAGTCTCTGCACCGTCAGCATAGAGCCTGAGTCAGGACTCAAACTCACGAACCATGAGATCATGACCTGAAGAGAAATCAAGAGTCGGACACTCAATTGACTGAACTACCAGGCACCCCTATTCTTTTTTTTTTAATTTATTTTTTATTTTTTATTTGAGTATAGTTGACACACAATGTCTCATTAGTTTTAGGTGTACAACATAGTGAATTGAAAAGTTTATACATTACGCTGTGTTCACCACAAGTGTAGCTGCCGTCTTTCCTGATATATCACTATTACAGTATTATTGACTATATTCTTAACAATGTGCATTTTATTCCCGTGACTTATTCTTGCCATAACTGGAAGCCTGTATCTCCCCTCCCCTTCACCCACTTTTTCAACCTCCACCCCGCTCCCTTCTGGCAATCATCAATTTATTCTCTATTTATAGGTATGATTCTGCTTTTTTTTTAATTTCCTTTTATTCTTATTGCTTTGAATGTGCTATGCCAAAAAACAAACAAATGAACAAAAGAGGAATAAACAATAGCAAAATCCCAAGGACCCATTTTATGGTACGTAACATTCTTCAGCAGTCTCCACTCTGGTCTGTAGTCTTTTGAACACTGTTTTTATTGGCCTTATTCTTATCCTTAGCTATATGCCCCATAGCATAACATATATGTAAATGATAATGACAATATTATTAAATTATCTTAATCAAATAGTTACAAGAGTCCCACTTTATTTTCTCTTGACAAACATGGAGGAGGAAGGTATTTTGTACAAATTGGTTGGCTTATTTGATGTGCTAGTTTACTTGAAATTTAACAAGCAGTTTAGCCCAACTGTGGTCTTGAAGGGAGGTTTGATACATAAAATATTAGAGCTCAATTTGATTGGTAACATCAGGCACAGATGATAGATATCAGAATCCTACTTTTAACAGGACATTTAGCTAAGTTTCTCGTAAGTGTAGAAACAAGCTAAGAAGCGAGAAACTTGAGCACTATATACAAGCTTAGCCTCTTACTAGGTAAATAACATCAGGTAAATGATGTAACTGCTTTAAACTTCCTCCCCCATCCCCTACCACCCCTACTATATATAAATATGGGGAAAGAAGGTAGACTAGATGACCTTTAAGGTTCCTTGAAGTTCTGATTAGTCTTCATCTTTTAAAAAAGATAAATTACTTTGGGCTTATGAAACTAAAGTTAGATGTATTCATAGCTAGCAGAGCCACCGTATATAAAGACTATAAATGAATCATAAATGATAACCTGAAGATAATCTCTGGGTAAGCAGCCCCTTGACTTTATGTGAAATATCCCTGGCCACATTTTATCAATGGAAGTTTCTTAAACTCACACAACTGGTAATAATGCCATTATTTCTTGTTTTTCATGGCATAGTTGTTTCAATTGCTCTTTTTTAGCCTGGAGTTTATGCTTTTGTTTTAATTAACTTAGAACAGAAAAATTAAAAAGGTCCAAAATACCCAATAAGAGAGAAGACAAACCAAATGAAATAATGCAGAATAAATATTTGGGGAATAATTACTTGGGAGGTAAGAGGGTGGATGAGTAGACAGAAAATAAAAAATATAGAAGAGTAACCAATGATATTCTAGAGACTTAAGAAATGTTTAAAGGTAGGAATAAGTAATGAGACAAGACAAAAAAGAAACAGAGAACTTAGTTCCTATTTAATAATCCAAAAATTTAAAGTAACCTGGAAAGGTCTAGATCCCCTTCCAAAGATAGAAGATGGTAAATATTTAGAACCTGATATATTATCAGGAACTGGGAAATTATGAAAACAAAACAAACATAAAAGAATGCAATTCATCAAACAACCTTTGCCTGAGTCCATTATACAGATCATCTCCGTTACTGTCTCAGTGACTATAAGTCTAGTGTTGAATTAGGGGTCTGTGAAGGTTAAGGGTTCATGTAAGAAAATTTTTATAAAGAGAGTGTTAATGGTAAACAGACTACTCTGGGATTTGGTACAGAGGCATTTGTTCAAGTATATGATGGGTTAAAACATTCTCCCATCTGAGAAGCCTTGCTTGTACATGATCCAGAGACTAAAAGGATGCACATGCCTATGAGGCTTGGATATTACTTAAAAAGAATCAAAGCACAATTTATATATAATAAAGTACACAAATCTCAAGTGTACAGCTTGAGGAAGGTTTATATGTGATACACCCTAGAAGACTAATTTATGTCTGCAATTAATAATACAGCCCCCCCCTTCAGATAACGACCATTCTGATTTTTATCCCCATAGATTACTTTTTCCTGTTCTTAACTTCCTATAAAAGGGGCACACAGAATGTATAATTTTGTGTCTGGCTTCTTTTCTCTTCATAATATTTTTGAGATATTCCCATAATTTTGGGGGGGTGGGGCATCAGCAGTTAATTCTTTTTATTGTTGAATATTATTATAATGTATTATTTTTTATCTATTTTTCTCCTAATGGACACTTGGGCCATTTCTGTTTGGGGCTATTATAAATAAACCTGATGGAAACATTCTTATACATGTCTTTTACCGCACTCGTTTTTGTTGCCATGAGTGAAATTATGTCATAGGATAAACAAATATCTAGCTTTAGAAGATATTGCAAACAAGATCTGCAAATGTCCACAATCACTAGCAAAATATAAAGATATTAGGTGCCACATCCTCATCAATTCTTGATACTGCCAATCACTTTTGTTTCATCCCTTCTGGGCATATATGGCAGTATGTCTTTGTAGTTTCAATTTTCATTTTCAACTGATTAGTGACTTTGAGTGTTTTTTCAAATACTTGTGGGCCATAAAAAGTGTGTAGTCTTTCGTGAGGGGTCTGTTAAAGTCTTTTGTCCATTTTAAAAGCCTGTATTGTTTGCTTCTTTTCTTATTGATTTATATAAGATTTCTTTATATATTCTAGATGAGTCCTGTCATATACGTGTGAGTATGTATACATATGTACACATTATATATATATATACACATATGTAATATCTTCCACGTTGTGGCATGCTGTTCATTTTTTGATGTCTTTTGAAAAACAGAAATTCATCAACTTACAGTTTTTAAATCCTTAATCTAAAAGTGCATTTATTTAATATAATCAGGTCAACAAAAACTAACCATGTGCCTTTTTTTGAAAATCTTTGTTTATTTTTGAGAGAGAGAGACAGAGAGACAGCGTGAGTGGGGGAGGGGCAGAGAGAGAGGGAGACACAGAATGCAAAGCAGGCTCCAGACTCTGAGCTGTCTGTATGGAACCCAACGCAGGGCTCAAACTCATAAACTGCAAGTTCAGGACCTGAGCCAAAGTCGTACAGTTAACTGACTGAGCCACCCAGGCACCCCAATCATGTGCCTTTTAGACCTTTACCCAGTAGTATGGTGGAGTTTCAGGAATTCTGGGAGCTGGTTGATATCATATCAATAGCTTGAAATCAGCTGTGGTGAGAATATTTACACTATGGAGATGGGCAAACACTATGAATCAGAACTTTTTAATTTTTCCTGGAGGGCAGATTGTTAAACAGCAGTACACAGATGCTTTTAGCCCTGTGATTATTTGCAAAGCTGCTGGGTGTCCCTGAACCTTCTGGTAAAACAGCTGAGCTATGGCAATGTGACAAAGGCCTCCTTTTTCAACTTTCTAGCATGACCTTGCTAAAGAGTTTGACCACTCAAATTCTGGAAGAAGTGGTACCCTATTCCAGCATCTCTTAATTAATTGGTTATTCTCTTACTATGATCTAGAAACTGATCTCAGCATTACTCCTGGGTCTGCCACTAACTAGTATGAAATTGGATAGGTAATTTATGTTCCTTGA
Organism: Prionailurus viverrinus; assembly: GCF_022837055.1. Classification (NCBI taxonomy): domain Eukaryota; kingdom Metazoa; phylum Chordata; class Mammalia; order Carnivora; family Felidae; genus Prionailurus; species Prionailurus viverrinus. Next base: position 87,736,251 of record NC_062568.1, read on the forward strand.
GCCTCATTTTTTTAATCTGTGAAATAGGAATAATAATATTACCTCATAATATTTTTGTGAGGATTAAATGGAATAATGTGTATAAAATGTCCGGCATAGTATTTAATCCATAGTAATCTCTCTGGAGTGAGACAGATTTCTCTAACCTTCAGTTTCTTCATTTATAGGATGAGGACAATAATACTCTATTAGCCAGGTTTCAGTCCAAATTGCAGAATTCTTGTGAGGTGGTTCAGAGGGAATTTTTAATACTGTCAACCAATTTAAAAGGTCTTGAAAGAGCTGAAAAGGCAAACAGAGATGTTGAGGCAACCTATCAGGAAGCTCCCACCACCGTAGGGCTGGAGAGGGAGGACATGTGTTACCAAAGCTCTGGAGCCTGGGCTACCCAGTAAGAGCTAGAACAATGGACGAGACACAGCTACTCTTGGAGATGCTGCCTGAAACCAAAGGAAATGGACAGAAATGCCCAGCATCTTCCCTCTTCTTATGCTCTCATCTTTGCCAGTGTCCCTCTTTACTAAAGCTGAGTGAAAACTAAGCTGGCAAGAAAGCATGAGTGATGTAACTTGCAAGATTCAGCCCCCTGTAATACTGAACAGAGCAGGAGAAGGACCAAAAGTGGATCTGATAGCAGCCAGTGACCAGCACAAGTGCTTACTATGCTGATTTGTTGTGAGAATTAAATTAAAAAAGTATAAAAGTGTAAAGCAAAACACCTAGAACATGTTAAATGCTCAATGAATGCCAGGTAATCACAGTAAAATAGTGAAAATAAAGGTATTTTCACTGTATTATGATATTATTATAGCTATTATGATATTATTGCATGTTGCATATTATATGATATTATTATAGTTAATATGATAGCTATAGGGTCAAAAGAAGGCTGGTATTAATGAAATCTTAAAGAGTGGAGACGATTGACTATGACCATTAACTCCCTTAGGACATCAGGAAGATTGGCTTTGTTTATGAGGAAGGTATTTGCTGGGAAATTATCTCTTCGGAATTCATCGGAGTTCATTAAATTCATGAGGAAGAACCATCAGTGGGCACCTGGGACTCCTCTAGCCTCTGTAAGTTGCAGAGTTAGCCACGGTCAAAGTCAGGAGGTCCCTGTCTCAGACAGTCGGAGGAAGTTACTAAGTGGAGTAGTGTGTAATGCCCTGGTTCTTCTTCAGTTCTACTCCCCAGCTCCCTGTGTGACTTTGGGTAAGTACTTAAGTCAGTGGGAGTTCAGTTTCTTCAAATGTGAAGAACTAGATCCCATCATCTCACTTCCAGTTCTAAAATTCTAAGGATACTTGAGTTTAAACCTGGTATTCAGAGATGTGGCTAGCATTTCCGGTTGGAAGCAGGATGCCACTTCTCAGAAATTTGGCACTCTGTATACCTCATTCTCTGATTCTATGGTACCACCCCTTCTCTAAATCCAAAGCTATTTTCCATTTTTAAGCACAGATTATACCATCAAATGCACTCTTTGGAAAACAGAAGGAAATCATTCTAATTACCCATATGCTCTCAGGCAGTGGAAAATAATTAAGATCTGTTTATCAGTATGGCTAATTAAAAACAAAAAGCATATGTGTCAATGTTTGTTTTATTATTTCCTATTTAGGCCTCTAAGAGTTTTCATGGATACCTATAGGACCTGAAGAATAAGCTCCTTTCCCAGCATGTTCTATAATCAGACATTATACAGGGGTTGTCAGCCAGTTTCAGTAGCTAGAAGATGGTCTTCCATAAACACAATTGCCCTTACATTTCAGTTACCAATTGTGAATCCATTTTGTGCAGTCAAGTGAAACTTGCAGCCAATAAACACAGAGTTAAAGAAGGAGGCATGATATGTACAAAGTGCCTACAAAACTTCTCTATTTGCCTAGTGCAAATAAATACTTCCATTGATCCAGTTCTAGCAGAAATGAAATGCAGATTGGGTCAAGGATGGTGAAGGTATGTGGCATTGACTTGTTAAGTTTTGAAAATTTGCTTTTGGGAATTCTGAATACGTATGTGAGCTCTCTTGCCTCTGGAATGTCATGCCACCAAAAAAAAAACAAAAAAGGCAGAGTGAGTTTTGCCTCCCACACATGCCTGCTGTGTATTACATAGTCTGCTTTTAACTTTGGATGCCAAAGGAAGCTCTCTTTGGAATTTCAAAGTTGGTTAAAACTTCACAGTATTTGCAGTATTTGGCCCTTTCACTCCTCAGATAAACAACAAAAAGCTCACCTGTTCTTCATAATATTGCTGTTAGAATCATTTTTCTAAAGTTCATTTTATCACCTTTTTATCTCTAGTCGGGATAAGAAATGAATGCATATTGGAATTTAATTTGTTTAGGGAATTCATTTTGTTTAATTTGGCTCTAAAACACTCATGGCAATCCAGTATTGAGAACAGATAGCTCAAACTCCTTAATAGCCAAATCCAGAGAGATTTCCATAGTGAAAGTGGAGGGAGATACTGATGATATTCAAACAAATGATTTTAGAAAACTCATGGAATGAGCCAAAATTATATATGAAAACTCAAATTGGAATTAGAATTCAAAGCAAGGTCTCAGTGAATACGGGGCCCTGCATACTGCTGCTAGGTGGCAGACAGAGGGAAGAATAAATGAGCTCCAGCTTTTGAGAAACTTAATTAAAAGTTATATCAAACCTGGGATTCTCCAGAAAGAATTTGTACTTACTTTAATAAAGGCTGTTTCTCCTTGAGAAGCAATTCTAATTTTATACCAGGGTTGCAATTTCTGTGCTGAAAATGGCCTTTCTATGAGATCGTGTTCATTTTTGCAAACACAATATATCCCCACCCCCAGGACCTTTCTCTGGCACCCAGACAGGAGAGCATTTGCCAAAACAATGATAGGGATGCTTAGAAAACAATAGCTCTTCTTTGAACTTTATTACTATGAGCTACAGTACAACAAAACTCCAGACCAAGGGCGATGCTGAGATAGGAAGGAAACTACATTTACCGACCAGATGAGAGATTTTCATTTCCCGTTTTAAAATTCTAGTAGCAACATAGAGCTGGCTCAGTGGTTGACAGGGGTTAAAGGTCAGGGGAGGAGCAGACTGTAAAGGAGAAGCAAGAGAGACTCCTTTTGGAGTGATGAACTCTGTACTCTGGGTGCCATGGTAGTGCATGTGTCAAAACCCTTGGGACTGTATGCCAGGAAGAGGGATTTTACTCTTTGTAAATTAAAAATTAAACAAACAAGCAAACATGGTCAACTTTGACATTTTTTAAAAGTGCATCAGTTTGGTTTTATGTTATATTTGTGCACCAGTCGACCTGACATTTACCCAGTACTTCTTTGCCTCCCTAATTACTATTTCAAAGACTCTTCCCTTCCACTTCTCCTTAGTTTCACTTCTTTCCCAGGGTTTGCTATGATTTCCTGATTTCTCTTCTTTTCAAAACAAAACAAAACCTTTGCGGACCAAGTCCTCAAATTAATGATGATGAAAAGAATTCAGACCTGGGCAAGAGCAATCTGATAGTGGAGAAAATGTGCTTCTGGGAAAAAATTTATAGAACGTTGGCAGGGACAGGGCGTCTAGACAGGTTGGTCTGATGGGGGCAAATTGCAAAACCAAAGGGTGGGGAATAGGGAAGAAATAAATAGAAGGCTATCATGATAACCCTGCCTTCTATTTGTAAAGTGTGTCATGGCTTATGATAATCTGAAACTGGCTTCTTTAATATTCTGACACCTTGCTAATGTAGGTGGAGTCATTGCCGCCATCTTATAGATGAGAAAACTGTGGCCCAGAAAAATGAATTGTCCATGGTCACAAGGCTAGTACATGAAAAAGCTTGTACTTGAGCTGGGATTCCTGGTTCTAAGCACTGGTGTCAGGCTACAACCAACCACAGGTAGCCCCTGCTGTCCAGAGCTCCTGATAGCAGTGTCACACCCAGTGAAATCCTTGAGGTCCTTGGGGTCTGCCCAAAGGACATGGGTAGGAAGTGAATCAATGATCTCCACTTTGGGCTTGTCTTTTAGGGATGGCACTGCAGCTAATTCCGGGTTGATGGGCTCACTCTTACCCTTTCAACTGGGTGTAGAAAGCCACAGAAATAGGTAGCTCCAGTGGGACAGCGTTGTTTAAGTGAAAGACCACCTCCAGAGTAGGCATCATCAAACTAAAAATCGAAACGCAGGAAATAGTGCCTGAGATCTCATCTCCCATGTGCTGAAGGAGAGAAATTTGACCAATTCAAGGATGAACACGTAAGACAGGCTTTCTCTTATGAGGCAGGAGGTGGTAAACTAGAGATAAATATCTTTATTTATTCTGTGCCTTGTTTCACAAATGGTTGGAGAGAGCTGTCTAGGAAAGCACAAATCTGGTCCTATTAACCAGATATAGTTCAAGAAAGATGGGCCCCAGCACTTCCTGAGAAATTTCCTCAAGAGACTGGTTTTGCCAAATGTTGTATGTTTTGCCTTCTGTAGTGGATTCAGTATTTCTCAATATGTTTCAAAGTATAAATAGCAAACCAGTTGAGCAAATGCCCATCTGGTTGTCTGATCTCTTCTTTAAATGGAGAAAAAGAAATTGTCTTTGACTTGAGAAAAAACATAGAAGAGTGTTGGTGGCTCCATTCGAGACCTGACCTGGTCCTAGTAACTCATCAAGCAGCACCGGAGTCATTTCATCAGAGGGATGGTCCTCGCCCCCCCATAATCCAGTCCCCTCCCTGGCCTCCTACAGCCTATTACTCTCTGATAGAACTTAGATCTTTTCCTTCAAAGTGTTTGTAAAACTCTCCCTCATTAGGCTGACATGCCACGGGGGCAAGGAAGCATGTGTTTGAGCCATGATTGGATCCCCAGTGCCTCTCACGGTTCCTGGAACATGATAATAAGTTAAACTAATAGATGGACTGGATTGCAAGGGAGTGTCCATCACTATATTTCAGAAGAGCTGTGCTTCCTTTCCTTTGTAAGTCAGAGAAAGACTTTTCCTGTCTCTCTTTCATTCCTCATTTTGGTCAGTAGGAAGAATGGGCTTCATGTCAGTTAATTCTGGGTACATGGGCAGCCCCCCAAGAGTAGCATTGGGACAATGTAAAGTCACTCCTTCTGCCTTAAGAACAGGGATAAAAGGTTTTCTCTTGTGAAACTTGGACAGGCTGGAAGGCAAAAGATTTAGGATGATTATTCCTGGGGTCTGCTCTATTTTGGTGTGAGATACTCAGTTTCCTAAAAGTAAAATGTGCAAAACATTGTGGAAAGAGCACTGGGCTTGTTGTAATCAAATCCTAAAAACAGAGCTGGAACTACTTTAGAGACCAGCACAGCCAGTGGTTTTCAATGTTCACCGTGTATTAGATTCCCCAGTAGAGACTGATATAAATGTATGGATGCCTAGGCCTCGCTGCTAGGGATTTGGATCCAATTGGTCTCTGTGGTATTTCGTCACTTAATTTATCCTTGACGCTCTCCAGGTGATTAATTTGGATGGCTGGGTTTGAGAATGACAAACATGAACCAGACGTATAATATGCATTGGTCACTTGTTTTGGCCACCCAACATGTGACGCCCTCTGTGTTCAGGACTTCCCCCCCTTCCTCTCCCACCCCCCCCCCCCCCCCCCGCCAGGTTCACCAGCTTCCCTCGCAGCTAGGACCAAGCCATCAGGGCCTTAAATCAGACACAGTCCTGGACTCTGAATGGGAACTGGAGACCCCAGGATGCAAGAGTCACCGAGACTTGTCTTTGCTGGCAGTGGCTGTGACACCAAGAATGACTTTGGGGCAGCAGTCAAATCAGGTCTACTGTAGTATGTCTCTGGGGCAGCTGCAGCCACCTCACCACGTCAACCCCAGTGCATCATCTCAGACATGGTTCTGGTCTGTCTTCTCCAGGCCTCCCTGTGAGACCAGCAAAGTCCTCAAGAGTATTAAAGTAATGTCTTTTTTCCCCCACATTAACTAGACCGAGTTTGTGCTGCTTGTAAAGAAAGACCCTGAATACTGCAAATGTTTTCTTTTTTTTTTTCTCTCTCTCTCTCTATTTCTTAGAATCTTCTGGTTCTGCAAGTATCTCAGGAGCAACAGAGTAAGCCAGACTTGCAGTTTCCTGGGGTCTTTGTCCCCTTCAACCAGAGCAGCTCAATTTAACATTTTCTTATGAAAAAGTGTTTCTAAAAGAAAAAAAAAAGTTTAGAAATTACATTTGGGTGGCAGAGAAGTTCTTTAGTGTATCAAATTCCATTAATTTTTCTGGATTTCCCCTAGATACCAAGACAGAGCTATTCTTCCAGGCGTGGGTGGGAAATTCTAGTAGTAAAGTGAGCCAGAGTGACTGCCTGCTTCTCCTCCAGAATTCCAAGTCCATTCAGTTCATATTTGTAACCAGGGGTCTAGAGACCCAGTGTAAGTTGTATTTCTGCCACTTCTTGTCCTTGTCACCAGGACAAGGACAAGGCAAATACATTATTTCCACTAAAATTAAATTCCCTTTTCTGTAAGATAGAACAACTAATACTTTTCTGTCAACCACATGTGATATCTCAAATGATATAATAAATTCAAGTGGTATAATAAATAAAATCATCTTATGTACTTATAAATCACTCTGTGCATGCAAGATGAAATTATTATTACCAATACTGTCCATGAAATTTTAAATCAGTTGTTAAGCTTGTTTCCTGATATGAATGAACTGAACTAGTTTATCTGATGGAAGAAAGGGCTAGTTCTTATCACAGGGGGATGTACAGTCTTCTAGCATGGGTCTGTGGTTAAACTTTGAGGTGATAATGAAATCTTAAATAATATTTATACTTCAGTGGCTTGTATTCTTTGAATGACTTCTTGCTTTGGGTATATTATTTGCAGAGAGCCAGCAGTAATTAAAATGGTTGAAGGACAGTATCTCTTATATTTTCATTTGTATAAACTTGTGTATTTATCATTATATACAAATATCAATCAAATGACAAATTCTATTAAGCATCTTCTAAACACTATACCATATGATTCCATGGTCATATAAAAAGTAGATTGGCATGGATTGTTCGAGTCCTGATTATTAGCCTGAAATGCTTGGATTCTGCTCAGTAGTTAAGAAGCTGTTGTGAGGGGGTGCCCGAGTGGCTCAGTCGATTGAGCGTCTGACTTCATCTCAGGTCTTAATCCTAGGGTTCATGAGTTTGAGCCCCCCATTGGGCTTTCCACTCTCAGCGAGGAGTTTGCTTCAGATTCTCTGTCTTCCTCTCTCTCTCTGTCCCCTCCCCAACTATCTCTCAAAAATAATAAACACTAAAAAAAAAAAAAAAAGAATCCATTGGGAGTATTTGAGATGCTTTATAAAATAAAAAGTGTTTTCTCAAGAAGTAAAGATTAATGGATAATAACTATTAAGGAATTAGAAGGGTATAATATAATTTAAAATTCCAAACTTAGGAAATCGAGAGAATGGCCTTGCCCATAGAAAAGAATGTCTGGATGGTGTTTTATTTTTTTTTTAATTTTTTTTTTCAACGTTTATTTATTTTTTGGGGGACAGAGAGAGACAGAGCATGAACGGGGGAGGGGCAGAGAGAGAGGGAGACACAGAATCGGAAACAGGCTCCAGGCTCCGAGCCGTCAGCCCAGAGCCTGACGTGGGGCTTGAACTCACAGACCGCGAGATCGTGACCTGGCTGAAGTCGGACGCTTAACCGACTGCGCCACCCAGGCGCCCCTGGATGGTGTTTTAGATGAACCTTTAGAACATGTAAAAGTTCTTCACATATGGCCAGAATGAAAAGAGGTGCAGTGAGTACAGAATATTCTTGATTTGTAACCACTTTTAACAACCACTGCCACCTGGTGGCTTGTGACCCTGTTTCCACTGAAGCGAGAAACTTGATTCTTGATTTCGGCAGGGCTGAAGCAGAATAAAAGGAACGCTGACATGGTGTACCTGAGATGTAAGTTTTTGGAGTGCAAGGGTTAAGAGCCATGTAACCTTGTTCAATGTTATATCTATCTATCTATCTATCTATCTATCTATCTATCTATAGATAGATAGTCATCTAGCTATAAATATCTACATTTTAATGATTTCTTACAAAACTCACACCCAAAGCTGAAATCCACCAAGATTTCTGATAGCAGTAGATATGGATTAAAACTGCAGCTCCCATCACATATGTTTACATCACTCCTGTTTCCTTTTGATTCAGTAAGCCTCGTATCTCTACTGAATTACTGAGTAATGGAAGACATACAGGAACCAAAGTAGTTAAGGAAAGAGGAAGTAACAGGTGGGCAGACAGAGGCACAGTGAGGAAGACAATGAAAATGGACAGCCTAAAACATTTTAAGAAGTAAAAAACTGCATTTTTCTGAAACAACATCATGGTCTAGGCGCATAGCTGCTGTGCATCTTGATTCTGAGAGTGAAGAAATATTTCTTCTCAGGGCCAACATTCCATCGCTCATAACTTCTTTTTATTTCCTGAGAACAACAGACAATTTTACGATTTCCTGATACCTTACTTGATGCCTCTTTCTACTTGGGAATTCAACCATACTATCTACATGTTTCTTTCAGAAACTCCTTGTTCAAAGGTTCCTCCTTCTGGGAAGGCTTCTAAAACTCTCCCCGAGAGATACAGTGTTTCTCTCCTCTGTGTCACCACTCTGCATTCCGTTTTCCTGTGTTCTCACCAACTCCTCATTTTACTCCTGTTAAAATAATGTGTATTATATCTGTTTAAGTGCATGTGAGTGTCACCGTACTTTGGCCTTCAGATCAGACACTTTACGTTTCAGTTATGTATTCTGGATATTCTATTGGTTGACAGCTGCTAGAATACATAATGCCACTTTCTCACATCTCAGGAGGATAACTCTGGGAGGAAATGAGTAAGAGTGTGATGGATCTAGACACCAGGTTCTCTGAGGGTTAGGGAATGAAAACAGTTTATGTAAATGTCTGCATGTTTGTAACACCCATGGATACTGAGCTCCTGATACTGAGTTTCTTTGGGTTTCGCTTGGGGTGCATAGGTAGAGTTTGCTACCAAGTTTGGCTTTTTCACTGAGCCTTCCTTTACTGACAACATGTAGACAGATTTTCTGGGACTTTTCCATCTCTCTAGAGAGGACTTCACTGTTGCCATGGGGTATAGCTTCTGACTGCTAGTCAGTGTTCTGGAAGTAAGGCAACACAGGATGTCCAGAATATTTCAAAACAGTGGGAGAAGGAAGCAGAAGAGGCAGAACCAAAGAAACGACATCATGAGAAACATTTGATTGAAGGGCGAGTCAAAGAAGCTTCTAGAAGCTGGAAAAGGCAAGAGCGTGGATGCCACCCTAGATCCTCCAGAAAGGAAGGCAACCCGCCAACACTTTGATTTTTAGCCCAGCGAGATGCATTTTGTACTTCTGGACTCCAGAACTGTGAGATAATAAATGCACATTGTTTTAATCCCCTAAATTTGTAGTAATTTGTTACAGCAGTAATGGAAACTAAAAAAGACAACATTGTATTGATTATTAAGTCCTCTTGCTTGGTTGCTTTAGTTTAGGACATTTACTCTGGTCTTGTTGTCCTTGTCCCTAATCCCTGGTTCCCAGGAGTGGTTCCCTCTTCCTACAGGATATGTCCTCTGCTTTGCTAGAACACCCAGTCACCTCTCCATACTGCACGTGGACCAGTCCTGGCTTCTTATCGGCTTGGAGTCCCAGGACTGCAGAGTGTCACTGAGTTAGCTCTGGCTGTCCTCCCTCACACTCACCGTTAGCCGCTGGAAAAGGGTATCGACAAGGACACCAAACCTCCTGAGAATCTTTGACATTGTATAGAGACAAAGAGGGTTGCATACTGTATCTTCTTTTCCCCCTTCAGGTTTCAAACGCACTTAGGTGACTGTTTTCAGCACATGGATGAATCATAGTTATCTCGATTGAACTCTCCATGCACAATTTTTAAACAAAAATGCTTTCAATTACCCAGCTCGGCTCTGACTGAATCCTTGATGTCAACCAGAAAAACTATCCTGCTGGTGTCCAGTTCTTGCCAATCCACAAAGAACTATTAAGTAAGGGCGTTTCTCTTAGAGTTGCAAAGTATTGCGGACTACTGAAAACGGGAATCTTTAGCCAGAGATCTAAGGGGGAAAGAGTAAGAGGGTCTATCAAGAACATAAATAATGACTGAGAGATCCCAAAGAGGTCTGCTGTGTGCAGAGGGCCGTTAGTAATGAGGAAGATGCCAGGAGTGACAGGAGAGACCCAGCAGAGGCAGGACTGTGCAAGACAGGTCAAGTTCATTTGAGTTCAGAATCTAAGTCATATGAGAAAGTGCCTGGCTTGATAGCAATTTGCCCCAATTACCCATTTCCCTCTGACCTCAGACTAAAATCTAATTATACTCAGCATGAGAGGAGGCCTGGTAGGAGTTTAATATCCACAACCTCTCTCTGATCTCCTTTACAGAGCACTAAGAGGTGGCCTGTGAATGTAAACGAAACCTGCAACCAGAATTTTGCATTAGGCTGGCAAAACCTCATTTTAGGAGACAACCACACTGTCAGGGATAAAAAGCAGATTCCCCTGTCTCCTGTGATTCTCCAGGGTTGTTTTTATTAACATGGAAATTTCCAAGGCTTATGCAGGGCTTACATGTCAGTGAAAGAGCTGCTTCGCCAGCAGCAGAGCTATAATTGTCTCTTCTCGTTCCTGAACTCAGCACTTGGCTGTTCATTAATTAACGGTGTACCCCATGAGCATAGCATTTCCCAATGGTGGGCTCCTCAACAATTCCTCGGTAAACACAGTATCGCCTGCATTAGCGTTGCGGCTCCTTGCCGTCATGAACTTCTAATTATAATTTTATTCATCTTTTATTTGGCACATCTATATTGAACTTCTGGTGCAATAAGCCACTTTATTAGCTGTTGTGGAGGACATGGAGATCAATGAGCTGGAGTCAGTGGCTCAAGGTACTGAAAGCTGGCAGCTGGAGTGACCCCAGAGGAAATACAGAATGTGTGACTATTGCCTTCGTATTAAGAATACAACCCCCCGGGGCACCTGGGTGGCTCAGTTGGTTAAGTGTCCGATTCTTGATTTCAGCTCAGGTCATGATCTAACAGTTTGTGAGTTCGAGACCCACATCAGGCTCTGCACTGACAGTGTGGAGCCTGCTTGAGATTCTCTCTCTCCTCTGTCTGTCCCTCCTCTGCTCATTCTCTCTCTCTCTCTCAAAATAAATAAATAAAACTTAAAAAAAAAATTAAAAAAAAAAACAAGAATGCAACCCCTGAATTACTTGCCTCTGACCTAAGCCTTCTAGTTTTACTATCAACATTTTTTTTATTATTTTTTTTTAATATTTTACTTATTTTTGAGAGGGACAGAGAGATAGAGCATGAGCAGGGGAGGGGCAGAGACAGAGGGAGACACAGAATCCGAAACAGGCTCCAAGGTGTCAGCACAGAGCCTGATGCGGGGCTCGAACTCACAAACCACGAGTTCATGACCTGAGCCAAAGTCCGAGGCTTAACCGACTGAGCCACCCAGGTGCTCCCCCCCGCCTTTTTTTTTTACTAAATAATTTCAGTTGCAAAGTAACAGCTTCAAGAAATGTTTGGGCAGTGCAATTAGACACTTTTGGATACTGTGGCTGGTGGCTGACTCTCATAAAACCTTATAAGGAAAATGACATATTTTCCTGTTATATGTAGTCTGAATTTTCCCAGTTTTCACAGGACTCATAAATGAGGTTAAAAAATTGGCTATAACCTATGTTTTACTTACTTTTTCTTATACTCACCCATGAAGGACTTCCAGGAACATGTGTATTTCCAGGCATTTAATGGACTCATTACTTTCCATTCCTGGTGGGCCCACACTGTGACCTTCTCTACAGTTGGGATCCCCGTGAAGATGAGGATATTTGGGCTGGGTATGTCAGTGAGCTACCCAAGGGGACATGCTTGTAAGAGACAGACATGGGTCACACTTTGCACCTCTGACTCCAAGTGCAGCATCTTCTGTGTTAGAGCTAATCCATCTCTTGTCTAAATACAAAATCTAAATACAAAAACCATCCCATATTCCCCTCATGTATATTAGTATGTACTTTCACAGTCACACAGGCTAGCAGAGAAGGGCAGAGTGAGGGGGTCAGGCCTGAAAAAAGCCCCAGGAGACCAAAGGGCAGCAGTCCCTGAGAAGAGCAAACACAGGGGCTCAGTGTGCAGGCCTGAGGAGGGGGCATTGCCAAGCCCAGGCCTCACTATTTGTCTGGGATGAGCATAGCTGGGATAATATTATGTACTTAAAATCTAGTAGTATCTAGTACATAGACCACAAACTTCATCACTCAACAGAAATCCATGCCAGTATTAACCTGTTGCCCACTCTATGCCAAGCATATATTCTGTTGTTTGGTCACTTATATGTATTTACACAATCTTCACAACAAGCCCTTAAAGTCATTTGGGACAGAGAATGTCTCTTGCTTCTTGTACCCCCTAACTACCTTGCTCATAATGTGTGGCTATTACACTTTGCTGTTTTGAATTCCAAAGTGAATGGAAATTCAATAATTATTAACCAAATGGGTCCTCCTTGAACAGGGCCAGTGCCTTTCCTTAGGATGTAATCCAGGAACGTCATTGTAATGAACAGTTCTGCAGTCAGTGACTGCTCACTCCCCTTTCCGTCTTTAAACATCAGTGACTGCATTTTACTTTTCTTCTTTTGCAGGATTAAGAAAGTCAAACCCTCAGTTTCTTGGAGAAAGTGCTCATCTACTGCCCAGAAATCTCTCTTCTGGGAAGGGCACGACCTCAGAAAAGTGATCACTTGACTTTTTCTAAGGTAGGGAATATTTCATCCCCCTTACTTTAAGCAAGTATTGAACCACATATTATTCCTGCGTGTTGCCCCTCTGTTCACTCTTAGCTCCTTCCTCCTGTCTCATCTTCAAGCCAGAGCTTCAGATTGCAAAGGAATTCTAACGGCCCTATCCTTTTCACTCTTGACATTTCTATGAGCTTCAACAAGAAGAATTCTGTTTCCCTGTGCTTACCAACTGAATTAGTGTGGACAGAAGGGCACATACCACACACCATTTGCAGGGACTATTTCTTATGATCAGTAATTTTAAAGCAATACACCTCCTCAGGCTCCTAAATATGTCATCGCAGGAGCTGCTGCTCCCGTTCTCCCTTCCCCTTCATCATCCGTGTGTCAGACATGCCTTGGGCCTGCTGGGCATCTGCTGTTTACCGGTGGGCCCCTCCCTGCCCCCGCCCCCTGGTAAAGCCCTTGGAGGAATGAATTATGGAAAACACAGCAGCTCACAGGGAATATGATCCAAAAATGTTTTCTCTCCCAGTTTGGCAAAAATAGGTAGTAAATTAACTAAAGGTTTGCTCACTGTGGGCTCCACTCATAAGCATGATATTTAAAATGTAAAAATAAATAACTCCTTCTGCTCTCTTGCTCTCTAAAGTGCTCTGGATAGCTCAAAATGGTGATTTTTGTACGTTCTATTTAACCAACACAAGTTTTGAGAGTTAGCTGTGGACTGGACATTTGATATCATTCAGGAGGTATTTTGATGAATAAGGCATGGACCAGGCAAAGCCACAGACTTTTGTGAGGAGACAAACATGTAACAGATAAAGCAGAGTGTGGTTAGAACAATAGCAATGCTGTTTACCAGTCGGAGTGCGGAGAAGGGTCACTTAATGCAGCCTAATCGAGTGCAGAAAAGGGAGACTAAGAAATTCCCTGGAAAGAAGAGGCACTGAATTGAGGGTTAAAGATTGAGTAGTTAGTATCTTTTAAAAAGGGAGGAGATTGGTAGAAAGGAGAAAAAAGAATTCTTAATTCTATTGTCCTCCAACTTGTGTGTATTATTAGCACACCCTGGGAAATCTCTAACTACTGCTTCTTTAGAATTCATTACACCTGCTGAATTCCATGGGCCTCTGCCCCCTTATAATTTCTATGAATTTGCTTAATTAAGACCCTGTGATAGACTGGGCAGACATTTCCTGGCAATTAATAATCAGCTGGGGGAGCTTAAGTCTGGAAGCAAAGCTGTGAAAATATGCACTTATATTTATACAAAAAGTAGTCAAATTGTTACCTTTTCATGTTTTGATCAGCCAAAAGTTGAAAAGCCACATTGTTGGGGTTGACAAGCTGCATTTACAGTTTGGTTCTTTTCCTAATCACTGAAAACCATCCACAAATAAACAGAATGAGAGAAGCACACACTTTGTCTTTGGCATTAGGTGTTTGGAATCCAAGTGAATTTCTGGAGAACTTTCCTAAGAGTAGCTGCTGGTTAATACTAGGATTAGTTACTTAGGGTTGTGGTGCAACCATCATAAAGATGCCTAGAGATGTAGAGTGGTATTATTGAGTCTGGTGTTTAGGATTCACCAATCCAAACCATAATAACTTAAATTATGCACAGAAATGACCATATAGTATGGATTATTTACCTAATGTGAATTCAAGAAGATTACAGGCTTTGCCCCAAGTGTTTTTTATCTGTAACAATTTTAAGGCTTTGGAGATCTTTCCTACTTAGTTTCTCTTGTAGGTGGACTGATTTCTTGCACCCGCTCCCACCATTTGGACTGAACATGACACTGGAGTCTTAAAGCAAATTAGGAATGAGGAGAAAATGATACAGGACAAGTTCTTTTCAGAAAGGAAAAGTAAAAAAAAAAAAAAAAAGGAAAAAGCTCACCCCTTCTTGTCTTAAGGGATCCTAGAAGGAGAAGAAAAAATATAGCAGTAAAGCAAAAAGGCTCTTACTTCTAATTCCCCACCTAAGAATCCTATACATCAAATGCAGAAGTCTTTTAGGAACATAGAAATGAGTGTGAGACAGCATGTAAATATCAAAGGAATAGCTTATTTTCCAGAACAGACTGTTGCGGAGGCTGCAGACCCCTAAAATGGCTTGTACTTCAGCCAAAGCCAGACCCCGTGTGGCACTGAAGAAATCCTGTGGGGCTGGGGGATACTGCAGGGTAGATTCAGATGGGTGAGCCTGAGATATGGGCCTGGTTCCTCTTTGTCTGCATTTGGTATGACAAGAATCCAGAAGTCCCCATGTGCCCTAGATGGGGGGGAAGTGTTGAGAAAGGAGTAGACCAACTTTGCAAAGACAGGGTCACAGTGAACAGGAGAAAGTGATAATAGAATTGGGGAGCACTTGAATGCCTGGAGCCATGGACTCCAGCGGTGGGTGCCAATGTTTCATTCCAAAAAGAATAGGGAGGGGCACCTGAGTGGCTCCATCAGTTGAGCATCGGACTCTTGATTTTGGCTCAGGTCATGATCTCATGATTCATGGGTTCAAACCCGGCATCAGACTCTGCACTAACAGTGCAGATCCTCCTTAGGATTTTCTGTCTCCCTCTCTCTCTGCCCCTCCTCCACTCATGTTCTCATTCTCTCTCCATCTCTTAAAATAAATAAATAAACTTAAAAAATATATAAAAAGAATAGGGAGAACTAGTCACAGCCCAGCAATTGCCAGTATTGGGGAAGGTAGGCCAATCTGTCCATAGCAAGCAACAGAAAGCATAGGGGACCCTGCCTGAACTAAGCCTGCCTCCCATTCCCTCCACCAAAAGGAAAGAGTAAACCCCCTTATATGCCCGGTGACTTCTCAGGGAAGATTAGGGAAAGGGGAATCTAAAAGTCTGAGCAGCATCTAGAACAGATTCTATGACTGAAATAACTTTCAGTTCCTGGATCAGACAAAGATCACATGATTGCCTTCACTATCAACTGGAGTGTGAATTTACAAAGAGTAGACCAACTACAGAACACCAGGAAGCTACATTTCTTCACCTGTGTTTGACTAGGAGTACATTTGCAACCCTACTGTACATGTGTTTTCTCACTGAATTCCTAGAACATTCCTTTAAGTAAGAATCACTATTGTTCAGATGATAAAACAGACTAGGAAAGATCATGCTACTTATCCATAGTTTCATAGCTACAAGTGAGTGTAGAATGGAATATAGATTGGTCTGAATCCAAAATCCATGGTCTTCTCATGATGACTCATGATTTTCTTTTCTTTCTTTCTTTTTTTTTCTGAATATAGAAACATCTGATGCTTTCTACTTGAAAGAAAATAACTATAATAAATGGTGGGGATTCCATGTGACTTTTGTCTTTGGGGACTCTTATTGGGACCTGCGGGGGGACATAAAGGAATAACAGTTGCCTTCTAGTAGTTCTGAAGTTTACTGTGGCATAACCAGATGAGTGTAGGCAGTACCCCCACAAATGAGTTAATGTTTGAGCTTTTTTGAAATGAAGAAACCACAAAAATATTGATTACTCAAGAGGTAGCAAGCAGCATGTGGTATTGGTTTACATAGAAGGGAACAGAGCTTAACAATTCAATGCAGTAGACATTTTTAAGCTTCTACTATATACATGGCACGACGTGAGAATAAGATGATGCATATTCCATAACCGGTACCATAGATTATACTAAAACCAGTGCTCTGAAACTGGCTTTTCCTCCTGTTTTCAAAGCAGCTTCTTTCTTGCTCTAATCTTTATAAAAATAAAGGCAAAATCTGCACCTGTGCGAAGGAGATATGGCAGAGAGCTCTCAGGAAGGATTGAACCACTTAATAAATTTGCAGCCTCTTTTCACCTTGTCACGATCTCACTCTCTGTACTACAGTATCTGTGGCCTCGATCGCATATTATGCTTGTCTTATTTTCTTTAAACTCTTATCCAGTTCAGCTTTGTTTGCCAGCTCTTATGCAACCTACACAAGTGGAATTCTCCTTGGACTCTTCCGGCTCAGATATAAATTGTAAAACAGCAACTTTGGCAATGGCCCGTTGGACGCGTTTCAGTGCACTCATATCTCAATGAACTGAGTCAAAGAGGCCAGCTTGTTTTTACTGACAACCTAAAGACAAAAGCACTTCAGAGTAATGAAAAAGGCTTACTTTGAAAGTACAGTAAGGAGGAGTGTGTGGAAAAAAGAAAAAAGAAGGGCAATGAGATTTTACTGTTTTCAAGAAATTAAAAAAATTAATTTTTAGTTTATTAAACCCAGATTGCTTTAAAAACATTGGACCTTCATTTGTACCTTTACAAAGAGCAAAAAAGTACTGAGTTTAATTCTACTAGGAGAATTAATTAAAAGGGAGAAATGTGTTCTTAGGAATTTCTCACCAAGGAATGAATGCCCCACCCAGCCCGTCCTGCTTCCACATTAAGACTGGCTTGCTTTCTTGTCCAGGAGACCAGGATTCTCACCTCATCATAGTGGCCCTGGGAGGTCCCCTACACACTTGACCTACTCAATATCTTATGCTGAGAATAGTGCCCTAAAAGGACCCCAGTGCAGTAGCATGGGGGAATGGTATAGGGTTTTAGTGCTTGGGAGATAAACCTGTCTAAACCATGGTTTTGAAGTGTGCTTAAGGTTTACATGGGATTTCTTGGAAAGATAGTAGAGGAAGTGAAAGGAAACGTCTGTGCTTTGGATTGCTTCTTTTTCTAGGGTTTTATCCTACTTCTCTTGCTATCCATTCTTACCATTATAGAAAACATGAAATACATACAGGACTTCTTCTCTTTTCTTGTACGCACAGAGATACTGCACACAAATCACATGACTCTGCATGTGCAGTGTGAGGGCTTCAAGACTTCTCAGATTTAAAGTGGTTGAAGCTCTTCCCGTTCACCGTACAAACGTTCTCAAACTGATCCACACTGGCTATTCCTTCATTCTTTATATATAAAACATAAGCTGAATGTGGCCTTATACTCTCTCTTCCGTATATGAATACATTATTCATGCAATTATGGAGTTATGTATAGCTCCATAGGTGAAAGCAAGTAGGAGAATTTGGGGAAGAATTTGAAATTAACATGAGCTAGAGAACATTCTGGAAGAGCTCAGAAAAGGTACTTTTTTTTTTTTTTTTTTTTTTTTTTTTACCATGTCTAGGAGCATCAAGGGCTATGGTACAGATTGGAGAGCTATTCTCCAAACCCATTTATTTTACACTGGCCACACTCTAGACATTTCCCAATCCCTCTTGCAGTTAGGTGACATATGATTGCATCACCAGTCAGACCTCTGCAGAAATGATGAGTATCCCCCCTTACCCTCTTGTGCCAGTACTCTTTCTCTTTCCTTGTTGCTGCTGAATGTTGACACTCAGGGAGACCTTGGAAGGTCCATGCTGAAGACACTGAATCTTCATTTAGCCTAGATGTCTGAAAGACTGTGTGTACCATGGTTATGGACTCAATTATTGTCCTTCTCTGAAAATACATATTTTGACATATTTTGTCCAATGTGTCTATATTTGGAAATAGGGCCTTTAAGGAGATAATTAAAGTTAAATGAACTTGATAGGCTTGGTGTCCTTATAAGAAGAGGAAAGGACACCAGAGCTTGCTTGCACTCTTTCTCTTTTGAGCATGCACAGAGAAAAGGCCATGTGAGGAGGCAGCAGGAAGTCCACCTTTTACAGAGCAGAGAGAGGCCGCCACCAGAAACCAACCTGTGGGCACCTTGATCATGGGCTTCCTGCCTCCAGAACTTCGGGCAAATAAATTTCTGTTGTTGATGCCACCCAATCTGTGGTGTTTGTTATGGTAGCCCAAGCTGACAAATACAAACATAGATTCCACTCTCATCTCCACACCTGCTGTGGGTTGGTTTTACAAAATGAAACCAATGTGTTAAGCCACTGAGATTTCAGGCTTTATCTCTCAACAACAGCGAGTGTTTACTTTTCTGATGCAAAGACCAAGCAGAGCTAATCAAGTTTCTGATATCCCATTTCTCAAAATGCATAGTCTGGAATTTATGTAAGCTTTACCTCAGTGCAAAACATCCCTTGGGGTCAGCTCCACAGATTATTAAAAAGAATAAGAAAAGCTTAAAAAAAAAGCAAAGCATAATATTTATTTTTGTTTTGTTTTGTTTACAGCGTACAACATGATGGTTAAATATTATACACACATTGTGAAATGATCGCCACAATTAACACATCTATCACCTCACAGTTACTATTGTTTTTTTTTTTTTTTTTTTTTTTTTTTTTTTTGGTTGGTGAGATCACTTAAGATCTACTCTCTTAGGGGCGCCTGGGTGGCGCAGTCGGTTAAGCGTCCGACTTCAGCCAGGTCACGATCTCACGGTTCGTGAGTTCGAGCCCCGCGTCAGGCTCTGGGCTGATGGCTCAGAGCCTGGAGCCTGTTTCCGACTCTGTGTCTCCCTCTCTCTCTGCCCCTCCCCCGTTCATGCTCTGTCTCTCTCTGTCCCAAAAATAAATAAACGTTGAAAAAAAAAAAAGATCTACTCTCTTAGCAAATTTCAAGTGTACATCACAGTATTATTAACTATGGTCACTATGCTGCACATTAAATCCTCAAAAGCTTTCATTTTATAACTGAAACCTTGTATCCTTAAGTCAACATCTCCCCATTTTCACCCCCTAACCCCTACCATTCTATTCTCTGATTCCATGAATATGACATTTTTAGATCCCACATATAAATGAGATTGTACAGTATTTGTCTTTCCATATCTGGCTTATTTCACTTAGCATAATCTCCTCCAGGTTCATCCAGGTTGTCACAAATGGCTGGATTTCCTTCCTTTTTAAGGCTGAATAACATTCTGTTGTGTATATATATGTGTGTGTATGTGCATACACGTACCTTTACTCATTCAGTAGTTGACAGAAAGTCAGCTTGTTTCTCTATATCTTGGCTACTGTGAGTAATGTTGCAGTGGACATGGAATACAGATGTCTCTTTGAGATACTGATTTTATTTCCTTTGGGTATATACCCAGAGGTGGGATTGTTGGATCATATGGTAGTTCTATTTTTATTTTTTTGAGGCCCTCCATACCGTTTTCCATAATGGCTGTATGAATTTACATTCCCACCAGTAGTTCACAAGGGTTCTTTTTTCCTCCACACCCTTACCAATATTTGTTATCTCTTATCTTTTTGATAATAGCCATCCTAATAGGTGTGAGATTATATCTCTTTGTGGTTTTGATTTTTATTTCTCTGATAATTAGTGATGTTAATCACTTTTTCTTTTACTTGGCTATTTGCCTTCTTTGAAAAACAAAATATTAACACTTTATCAAATAAATGGCTTGCATGTATTTTCTACCATTCCATAAGGTGACTTTTTCCTTTTGTTGTCTTCTTTGCTTCACATAAGCTTTTGTTTAATGTAGTCCCATATGTTTACTTTTGTTTTTGTTGCCTGTACTATTGGTATCATAACCAAAAAAAAATCATTGCCAAGACCAATATCAAGGAACTTTTTCTCTGTTTTATTACAGGGGTTTTATAGTCTCGGGTCTTGCATTTAAGTCTTTAATCAATTTTGAGTTAATTTTTTTTTTTTTAGTATAAGAATCCCATTTCATTCATTTGCATGTATATATCCAGTTGTCTCAATACTATTTATTGAAGACATTCCTTTCCTCACTGTGTATTTTTGATACCCTTTTCAAATATTAGTTGAACATATATATAGGAGGGTTTATTTCTGGGCTCTCTAGTCTGTTCCATTGGCCTATGTGTATATTTTGATATATTTTTATGCCAGGGTCATACTGTTTTGATTATTATAGTTTTGTGACATAATTTGAAATCATGGAGTCAAGAGACAAAGAAGATCACTGTATAATGATAAAGGGGTTAATTCATTAAGAGGATATAACAGTAGTTAATATAATATGCACCCAACATTGAAGCACCGGAATATATAAACCAAATGCTAGCAGAACTGAAGGGAGACATAGACAGCAGTACAATAATAGTAAAGGACTTTAATACCACAGTTTCAACAATGGATAGATCATCCACACAGAAAATAAATGAGGAAATAGTGTTCTTGAATAACACTGTAGACCAAATGGACCTAATGGACATGTACAGAACATTCTATTCAACAATGGCAGAATACACATTCTTCTCACACCACACTGAACATTCTCCAGGATTAGATTCATGTGATAGTTCACAAAACTAGTCTTAACCAAATTTGAGCAGATCAAGATCATATCAAGTGTCTTTTCTAACCATAATGGTATAAAACTAGAAATCAATAATAGGAGGAAGATGGGGAAATTCAAAAATAGGTGAAATTAAACAACAGACTTCTGAACACTGACATAAAGGCCTAATGTTAACTTGTCTTAGTCCGAAGAGACTTCCAGCACAAGACTGGATGAGGGACAGATATGAATGAGGAAACAAAAAGTGCAGCTGGGATACTTATATAGTTCACACGTTTGTAACATTCTTCAGAGGTGGTCTGTACAAGTTGGAGCCATCATCTCAATATTAATACATAAATATCATGTTTTAAATGTAGTCAGAGAAATTTCTAATTAAAAATAAATGGTTCCCAACTGGCGTTTGGAAAGTAATGGAAGGAGGCTCAGGGGAAAATATATGAATTTAAAAAAAATATATTTTTTGACCTCAGAAAAATAAAAGCTTAACCTAATCAGTGTGTAGAAATGTACATAATAAACTATCTTCTAAGCATATGAGCGATTTTACAGGGGCTGAAAGATGGGGAAGTGGAGAAGGTTTATGTCCCAAAAACTCCTTGCAACTTCACAAAACTTTTATGTTTATCAAAAGGAAGTATGAGTTAAAATAGCCTGAGAAACAAGAGTTTAAGTTATTCCACTACTGATGTTAATAGACTGTGTGGCTTTGGGTAAGTCCCATAAACTGCCTGGGCTTCAGTTTGCTCATCTGTAAAATGAATATATATATATCTTATGCATAAACTATATGTATATAGTATATACCTATGTATATGTATAGTATATACATATGTATATGTATAGTATATACATATGTATATGTATAGTATATACATATAGTTTATGCATAAGATATATATATATATATATATATATATATATATAGTTTATGCATAAGATATGTGTATGTGTGTTTATGAGCAACAGGAACTTATATTTCCAAAAATCAAGATTTCTTAGTTGTGGTACAGTTGTAATAAAATAAAAAAAGTGAAACATTTTATTTTCATGACAATTTGCTCATCCCATCAGGTAACTCTGGTCTTAGTGCAATATCATCTCCAGTTTCTAAAGCATAGATCTTTTGTCTCAAAAACAATAGCACCTAACTAGAAACACTTTTTGTATTTTCCTTTCAATATAAAGAAAAAAAAAAAGAAGAATCAGTTTGTATGATTAGTTATAGCTGACAGTCATGTCTTTTGAAAGACCAAATTTTCTGAACATTAATTTTATCTTCTTATTGTCTACAAGAGTAAGACATACATAAGTATGCAGTATTCCCAGTCTAAAGCCTCCACTACCACAGTGAGAATTAGATCATTAAATCATCTCAAAGAGGAGCAGTCATTCTAAAGTTATCATAATTCAACAACAGCAGAGGGTAGACTCAATCAGAAATTTTGATTCCCAAGACATAATGAAGCTGGTTAATTTAGAAATGAGTAATGACCCTATGAGACACATTTAGCATTTTCACCATCAAGAAGCATATCAGAAAAATCCAGAACATTAATCTCTGGGCCATACAGATTTGGAAGTGTGCATGCTCCATGAGCTCTTCTTTCCCTTCCTGGGAAATTGATACTGCCCAGCTCACAACTCCATTCAAAGCAGCTCTGAACTTTTAAACTCTGAAATTTTATCCAACACTTCTTTTTAAAAAAATTTTTTTTTTCAATGTTTATTTATTTTCTTTGGGACAGAGAGAGACAGAGCATGAACGGGGGAGGGGCAGAGAGAGAGGGAGACACAGAATCGGAAACAGGCTCCAGGCTCTGAGCCATCAGCCCAGAGCCTGACGCGGGGCTCGAACTCATGGACCGCGAGATCGTGACCTGGCTGAAGTCGGACGCTTAACCTACTGCGCCACCCAGGCGCCCCTATCCAACACTTCTAAAGAGTTGAAAAATCTGAAGAAAAAATGAAAAGATATTGGTGGCAGTTGGGGAGGATGATGGGAAATTTCTTGGGCAGGAAGTATTTTTACATAGACATAAATCATGGAATGGCACTTTCTGAACTATGAAGAAGAAATAGTTTGTTTTTGTTGCTGCATTAAGAATAAAACACTGATTTAAATTCCAAATACAACAGGTTCTATTAATTTAGAACCTTAAAAAAATAGAAGTGCTTAAACTGTGATGAAAAATCGTAGACAAAAAAAGAAAATAAGAAAGAACAATAGTAGGCAGAGTATATACTCATGTTCATAGCAGTGAAGTCAAGAGGTAGAAGCAGCCCAAGTGTCCATCCATGAATGGCTAGATAAAGAAAATGTGGAATTTGTATACAATGGAATATTACTCAGCCATTAGAAGAAATGGAATGACACATGCTACAGCACGGATGAAACTTGAAGACATTATGCTAAATGATAAACCAGTCAGAAAAAGACAAAGTACATAATTCCACTCATTTGAGGTAGCTTAAAGTAGTCGAATTCATAGGAACAGAAAGAAGCCCTTGGTGGTTGCCAAGGGCTGTGGGATGGGGGAAAAGGAGAAGGCATTCCATGGATGTAAAGTTTCATGTTTGAAGGTTAAAAGGTTTTGGAGATTCATTGCACAATAATGTGAATACACTTAACACCTGTGAATGGTACACTTAGAAGTGGTTAAGATGGCAAATTTTATGTGTATTTTACTACAGTTTTAAAGATTAGTAAAAGAAAATGGCAGATAAAAATGTATTACTAATCATGGCTTCCCACTGCCAGTGTTTGGGGTTTCACTGCAGAATTTTAGGTTATTTACTTAGTCATATTTTATTGCATCATGGGTTTGTTTTCCTACTGAAAGATGACTAAAATGAGGGAGCTTGGAAGCATAAGTCACTTACAGGGTCTGCTCTAAAAAGGTAAGCCCATTAAGTCTGACTTTGAGAAGAGTTGTAAAAGCTGTGCCACATCCTTTCCACTCCCTCCCATCTCCCGGGACCAAACTACTTCTCAAACATAAGAGCAGAAACTTAGAAAAGTTACCTCCTGTTATTCCATTAGACTATATAAATGAGTTAAAGAGTTATTAAATTTTAGTCAGCCTGTATACTATCGGAGTCTGGATTATAAGCCACTGTTTACTCTCACAGTGCCTGGCAAAAAATAGGTACTCAGTAATTGTTTTGTTTTCAAGAGGAACATGGTGTTCACCCTTCCTGAACTCAGGAAGGGGAGTAATCAAGCAAACAGGTTTAAGCACATTTTTAAGGAAGCTATATGGTACATGGTCCTGGAACTAGACATTTTAGAAACCCTGGGTTCAATTCCTGATTCTGCCATTTACTATCTGTGTGACCCTAAGCAATTCACTTAACTTCCTTCATCTTCATTTTCCTTCTGTGTAAATGATTACATTAATAATAAACCATGTCTGTAAAATGAAGTTTAAGAGCCTACATACCTTCCAGTAATGACCCAAGCTTTTGTCCCAGGGCCTCAGTTAATGTAGCTGATGGTTTTTATCCCTGGATAATAGCAAGGAGTAATTCTAGAGACAGAAACCTTGAAATACCTTTCTGGAAAGGTAGATTCAAAACTTGTCTCCTAAAGGAAAGCTGCAGAATGTGCCTTCCTCAACCTGTAGTTTGATAAAATAATGAGGTATCAAGATGAAATCCTATAAAACTGAGGGCTGTGAATACATATCATTATTTTATTAAGGACCTAAAGGAGGTGACTAATAATACAGATTTTTAGGAATTGGTTCAACATAGTTTTTATTAATTATTAAATTAACATTTATGTAGTGTCTATAAAATCTGCCTATAAAAGAGGCAAAGCATTATCCATCATCTACAGTAGTTTTTAAAGGAATCTCTTGGAATAAGAGGCATAGACTCAACTACCATAAATACAGTTGGAATGTGATATTTGCTTTTGTTGGGAGTGCTGATTTCCCACTTAGAGAGCTTATTTTCAATACGGTGTTAATATGCAGAATTTACCAAACTGTCTGTGGAATCTGCCTTCCTACTTAAATCAATGCCAAGTATAAAACTCCTGTGTCAGTTTCCTCAGGCAACTGTAACAAAGTACTGCAGACTTTAGGTGGCATAAAACAACAGAATTTTCTTCTCTCACACTTGTGGTCAGAAGTCCAAAATAAAAAGAACACAAAGGAGCAGGCAGGGCCACTCTCCCTTGGGAGGCTGTAGGGGAGAATCTTCCCTTGCCTTTTCCAGTTTCTGGTGGTTCCTTGTGTTTCTTGGCTCATGACAGCCTAACTCCAATCTCTGCCTCTGTCTCCACACGGCCTTCTGTTGTTTCTCTGTGCCCTTCTCTCTTCTTATAAGGAAATCAGTCATTGGATTTTAGGGCCCACTCCAAATCTAGAATGATTTTATCTCAAGATTCTTTTTACTTTTATTTTCAAATAAGGTCAAGTGATGTGCATCAGGGTACACGTGAATTTTGGCAGGGGGTGGGGCACTATTCAACTCACTACACCTCCTTACTGTTTAACTAATTTCTATTTGATTAATAATGCTTAAGGTCTATTTAGGGGCAAGAACATTTATGGCTAATTACTGAGTTTCTTATTAGAAAAGATAATGTAGCCATCAGCAGCCAACAGAAAGCATCAGCCAATAGAAACCCTTCCTCATTCCTCATGTTAGAGAAGAAAAGATTAAGACATGAAGACATGAAATATGCTTTGTGGGTCTATGTTTTTCTGTAGCTTCTATATATTTTGATCTTTGAGCTTTTTTCATATCTTACTTTTTACTTTTAGTGTAAGTTAACTATGCTTTAATGATATTATTATTATTATTATTATTTTATTTATTTACTTATTTATTTGCACCCACTGGTTTGTGTGTGTGTGTGTGTAAGTCTTTTTCCTAGAGAGAAAAAAATACCAAAATTGAAAAATTAGGTCAACAGAACTGACTTTATTAAATACCTGCTATTTGTCCAGGCATGGAGCTAACAAATAAGAAAGGATGAGTAGACGCTGTTTCTGCTCTTAAGCTTCTCATAAGCTACAAAAGAGAATACAACTTTATAGTAAGAAAAATAAACACAAGTCATGGGGAATGTTTCACTCTACAAAGGTCTTCCATTTTCATCAATAGGGAAAGTTCTGGGGCAATTGGAATTTTGTAGAAGAAAATGCAAGGAGGTCATTGCTGTTGTACCCATGTGTCTTCCCAGAGCCACAATATGTCTTCCCACAACCACAGGAAACAAGGATCTCCTCTCAGAGCAGACTCTGACCACAAAGAGTCTTTGTTTATTCTTTTCGGCTCTAAGCTTTCCTCAAAATAAATTACACCCGTTGTGAATCTGTACATTTGGAGAGAAATATCCCCAGTTTGGGGCCATGCCAATATGTAAGAAACAAGATTTTAATAGTTTTGTACAATTTCTTTCATTTTTGTTATCGTATCATTAAACAATGCCACCGTTTTCCTTGGCCCTTCAAAGTCAGTGCATGCAAATGCCTTGTTGTGTTGGATTCTTCCCATAAACCACAGTGCTCATTTCCCTTGCATATTGGACCTTGGACCTTGTATGATTCTCCACATAAACGGACACTGAAGCACAGAGAGCTTTCTCTCTCAGCAGGACTTCGCTGGTCTAATTTTCCTTCTTGCTTTATTGAATTGGATTCCAATATGTCAAATCTCAGATGCATCAGAGGATTTGTCTTTCCTGCCTATGCCTTTAATTGCACTTTATTCCAGCTATTATTTTTCATTTAACTTCTTAGGCTTCTTAGTTTCATGATGTATTTTTGGACATCGTATTGGTAAGGAGATATCATGGAAATGAAGTGAGAAGGAAATGAACTTTAGCACTCTGGGTCATGTCTTATTTGTTTACCATTACACATTTGTTTTTTGTGCCTTTCAGATAATACATTTTTGTACCTGTGAGCCCTAAACAACAAGCTGTTATGTACTTACATTGATGAATTATACTTCCATGAATGTGGTGTTAAAGCAAGTTTTGTGGTAAAGAATCAACAGTAATTAGGCCACTTAAAAAATCTGTTTACAATTATAGCTGAAGACCACAGAGGGTGCCTCTCATAAATCCTGTCCCTGTTGCTGACCTTCCTCAGATGACTAAAGTTTATTCAAGTTTCCATTAGACCACTATTTTCCCCCTATTTTCCTCCATGCAAAACTACATATTTCTAAAGAAATAGACCACGAATTTACTCTCTCATGTATTCACTCTAAGAAAGATACAAGGAGAGGGGTGAAGATTACAATGGCAAAGCTTACTCATTGGGTGTACTAATGAAGGGCCCATTTCCTCACAGACTATGAGAAATTGAGTATGTGCATTATCAATAAACAAACGGGATTTATTCACCAATGTGAGGGTTGGATGGGACTGGATTCTCTGTTTTATTCCCCTTTGCTCTTTAACATAGGAGCCATTTTGACTGTAGGAGCCAAAATCTCTGTCGCTTGGTCCACCATATTTGGTAGTATATAGTCATCAGATGACAAGGCCAATGACAATGGAATATGCCTATAGGGTTAGTGTATCTTCCAGGAGAGAAATTGTCACTTCAGGATCCAAACTTTGAAGGCAGACAAACCCGAGCGTTAAATTCAATCCCAGACCCACATAGCTATATGATCTTCAGGAAGTTTCTGAAAATGCTGAAGGTTTGGCTTGGTAAGCTACAAAGTAAAAATAATCATTTTACCAGCAAGTTCCAGGTCCTGATGGGGACAGCACACTAAAGAGAGTAACTGCTTAAGAATGAACAATAAGAAAACAAACAGCCTGAATTAAAAATGGGCTTAACAGATACTTTGCTGGAGAAGATATACAGATCATAAATAAGCACATGAAAAGATGTTCCACATCATATGTCATCAGGGAAATGCAAATTAAAACAACAGTGAGATACCACTACCTACCTATTAGAATGTCCAAAACCTGGAACGCTGACAACACCAAATGCTGGTGAGGGTGTGGAGCAAACTCATCATTGCTAGCGGAAATGCAAAATGGTATGGCCACTTTGGAAGACCGTTTGGTGCTTTCTTATAAAACCATGTAATTCAGCAACCACATTCCTTGGTATTTACCCAAAAAGTTGAAAAATGCATGTCTACCCAAAAACCTGCACATGGATATTTACAGTAGCTTATTCATAATTGCTAAAACTTGAAAGTGACTAGATGTCCGTTAGTAGGTGAATGGATAAATCAACTGTGGTACAGACAATGGAATATTATTTAGTGTTTAAAATAAATGAGCTATCAAGCTGTGAAAAGACATGGAGGGAAGTTGAATGCAAGTGAAAAAGGCCAGTATAAATAGGCTATATATTGTATGATTCCAACTATATGACATTCTGGAAAAAGCAAAACTGTGAAGATAGTTAAAAAAAAAAAAAAAAAAAGAAAAAAAAACACTTGCCAGAGGTGGGGAGTGGAGGGAGGAATGAATAGGGAGGGGACATAGGATTTTAGGGCAGTGAAAAAACTCTGTATAATACCATAATGATGGCTATGAAATTATACATTTGTCCAAACCCATGGACTATATGACACCAAAAGTGAACCCTAATGTAAACTGTAGATTTGGGGTGATGATGATGTATCAGTGCAGGCCTATCAATTATAACAAATGCACCATTCTGGAGGGGATGTTGATAATGTGGAAGGCTATGCATGTGTGGGAGCAGGGGGTGTATGGGAAATCTCTGTGCGATCCTCTTTATTTTTTCTGTAAATCTAAACCTGCTCTAAGAAAATAAAGCTTTTTTTTTTTTAAAGAGCAATTGAAGAGACTTTAAAGAAGAATTCATTTAGGGTGTGGACAGAGTTAAAGGAACCCACCAGGAGTAGTGAGGCACCCAGGGACTAATAGTGGTAAAAGCTATTATTCCTCAGGCCTGTGAAGGCAGGGGAGAAGGCAGATCTTACTAGGGAAACTTGTAAATAGGAAAGACTGCACAGCAAAGAACCATTAGTGAGCGATGCTTCCATTGCCAAGCCACTGCCTGGCATGGTGGAGAGGTGGAATATATGTTTCTAAGGCTCTTTCCTTCTGCCTTCTCATCAATCACCTGGCAGTGTGCTCCATTGGCTGCATTCAGCAAAAAGTCAGAAGACAAAAGAGGACAGGGAATAGAGGTCAAAGAAGTCAGGTTCCTTGACACAAACTCTGGTCAGAAAATGTTGAAGAGAAGAAAAAAAGTGATGAAGAGTAGATGTGGAGGGGCAAGTGGAAAATTTTCAGCACCTCCCAATATTAGATGCTTGTTGTTTGTCCAGGGTCTCTGGAGTGTGTCTCTTCTTTTGAGTAAGTAACCACTACTTCACCCTCAATAAATTGATGAGACTCATTATGATAAGCCCGTAATACCACGACCATGTGTAATACACATGACCATGACCAATCAGAGAATTACATTCTCCTGAACTCCAGTAAATCAATCAGAATAAACCTTGGGATTTAACACAGGGTTTCTGGAAAAGAGAGCCTCTTTTTCATTTGGATTATGAACTTCAAGCATGTAGATTTATTCCAACCAACAATCATCTTCCTGGCTACATAGCCCATTTACATTATATTATTTTATATACATAATACTTATAACATATAATACATATTGGCCTGACAATGAAAACAATGCAGAGAGAACAGGGAAGAGTCTGGAGATGAGGAGAAAGAGATGGATCCATGATGAGTTTGTTTGAGGCTGAAGACAGTTTCACTTTTTTTTAACATCCCAGTAATATACATCTTTAATTTTCTGTGTTAGAAGAGTTGGAAAGGCAAACAAGGAGGAGTGAAGCATCCACAGGTTGGCATCAGTAGGAAGTCTCTGCCATGCCCAAATTGGGGCCCAAAGGAATGCTTTGGCACTACTAGATTCCCAGCAGGACCTGAAACCATGGAGAAGGAGCTGCCCAGAAAATGTGGAGTCTGCCAGACTGGAACCATGGCAGAGCGAGCACTACCAGAGCTGAAGCCAGAGAGGAGATGTGACTACTATGGAGCTACTGCCTTCAGCACAGAATAGAAGAAACTGACAATATTTCTTCTCAGTAAGACGACTCTTCCTTTCCTTCCATCCTTTGATTCCAGCGCTCTTCCCCCCATTAGTTGAATCTACCTAGTGACCATTTGGCAAAGGGAGACTGGGGAATTTGGTTTGTGAAGGTGAGACTCTGCAATTCACAGCAGAGCAGGAGAAGGGTAGGGAGATCTTTGAAAGCAAACAAAACAAATGACCAACACAAGTGGTTAGGGGACATCAGTTGTCTTTTCCTCTTTCCTATAAAAATGCCTTACAAACTTTGGTAAAGGATGTACAACTTGATTTTGTTCTCAAAATCCAGAGAATGGTGATCAAGTTATTTTCTGCTTAGGGACTGCTGAGTTACTATTTAAGATAAGACTACTCCATCTGATAATAAAGCTCATTGAAAATATGGCCATACCTGATGGGCAGGAAGTAGCATGACAGAGAAATGTGAATGTAAATTATAATCCAGTCATGTTAGATGACTTTCTCTTCTTCATTACTGTGTACTTTCCTGTCCTTGCTAATGACACCCCTCTGCCAGGCTTACCGTCCTCTTCCCCATCTCTCTTTATTGAAATCTCACCTTCACATCACAAATGAAGTGCTATTCCTTTGAGAAACTTGCACTTGTTTGCCCAAACTCCATTCTGTCTTTTTTTCTTAAACCTTTATAACATCCTCATGGCTTTTAATAAATTGAATCTTATATTTTAGATATTGAAATTTCTATCTCATCCTTTGATAATAGACTATGGATTTTGTGGAGTATTTTCCACAAGCTTGTACGCTCCACATGAGGTTTGAATGATCCTTTGTTCATGCTAGTTTCTTCATAAAGGTATGTTGTAATAGATGGATATCTGGAACAATAACAGAAACCTAGATTCCAATATTTTCTAGACCACATTAGGGGGCCTTGCGGAATAGCACTGCTCAGTTTTCTCATCTGCACCATGAAAACAGCTTAGATTAATTCAGAAGTCCCTCTTGGTCCTTTCTTAAGTCCCTAATTTCAATTAGAAGATAGAGGATTAAATTTGTAAGTGGCAATTTTATAATTCTGTTTATAATTTCTACTTTGGGAAAGCTAACACTCCATGATCTCACTCTTGCTGGATTATTTCTCAAGAGTTTCCATGGGACTAAATTTAGCCACACCTTAGACAGAGAGAGAAATGTCCCATGATCCTCACTCTACTTTTGCTTTCCTTATGACTTTTTCCTGATGATTACCCATTTTGCATCCAAAACAGCACCTTATTTTATAAACACTTTGTAAAGCATAGCAAGGGATAAAGGAACAAAAGATAGCAAAATATTACATTGTATAAAGGGATACTTCTAATGCATCTGCAAAGAACCAAGTTCATAAATGTTGGTATGTCAATTGTGATGGTAAAATATGTATCTATATAGTACATGTGATATGATGGATTCTATTGGAGTGGCTTTGGCATATTTATTAAAATTTATTTTTAGGAAAATAGATAAAAAATAAAATGTATGCTGTAAGCAGTCACATGAAAATGGATAAATACAAAAGCAAGCATAAGAGTATTCAGCAGAGAATTTTGAGCCTGAACAATCAAGTTTCAGGCAAATCTTATGTGGTTCATAATTTTAGCCCTTTATTATGCAAAGCTGCCAATTCAATTTTACAAAGCAAAGAAATGTTTGGCATGATTATCAGGTTATATTTACTGTGCTGTGGATCTACTAAAAGATGCACTATCTTGAAAGAGTCTGTTCAAATTACCTCTGAACACACTTTTAGATCCTCAGTGGTAAGCAAAAGTTGACAGAGTAAAATGTATTATTCTGAACCAGCATCAGCATGTGAGAGTTTAGAAAAACTGGTAGAGCAAATGATGATTCAGTTGCAGAGCCAGACAAATGATTTCCAAATCAACAAATTCAGAGGAAAACTTGCTGATCCTAGTTGAACTGCCACGTGTTGCCATTTCCTTTGACATGTGTCTCGGTAGAAAAAAATCTCTTCTAGAACTTTTCTAACCCATCAGAATAGTTGTTATTTCAAATCCCTGCCTGGTGAAAAATCAGGAACTCAGAGGACCCGTTGCTAAATCCAAAGATGAGAGGTTGGGATGCAAGGTTGAGAAACTGGGAGAGTCCTAAATTCTGGACCTTTATTCCCCTTGCAGCTTCTCTCTCCCTCTTCAGCTTCTCCCTCTCCCTTTCCTTGAAAGAGTTGTTTATGTTTGCTGAATGCCCTTCCCCTCTCCCTCTCCTTCTTCCTGTTCAGTGCACTCTATTTAAACTTTTGTTCCCATGTCTCCACCAAAACCCTTTTTAGTCAACTTCAATGACCTCCGATGCGATGGATGCCAATGTTCCAATCTCAGTCCTAATCTAGAATGGATACAGCAGCTGATTACTGATACATGATACATGTACTGATACATGATACAACTGATTACTTCCTGCCCCTTGAAGCATTTTCTCTTGTCCTCCCGGACTCCACAATCCTAGTTTTTCTTCTCTCCTGGGATCCTTTTCAAGGTCCTTTTCTGGTTCCTCTCCATTCTGACCAAAAAAAAAAAAAAAAAAATCCTGGCTCAGCCCTTAAACCTCTTCTATCTATCTATCTATCTATCTATCTATCTATCTATCTATCCATCCACCCATCCTCACTGACTTCATGAGTTTATCTAGTCTTGTGATATCCCCCTAATGTATAACTTTACTCTAGAATTCTTCCCTGAGATGCAGAATCAGGGTTCCAGCTGACCACTTCTTTTTTTCTTCTTGGATATTCAGTAGCTTTCTCAAACTCAGCATGTCTAGAACCAGACTTCCAATATTCATCCCCGCCTCACCAAACCTGCTTCTGCACAGCCTACCCCAACTCAGTTTATGTTTCTATTCAGTACGGGGGCTAGGGTGAAGCAAATGAGTTGCTTGGGCATAAAATTTAAGACATTTAGAGTATCACGCAAGTGCTAACCCTGCCTTTGAATGACCCTGACAATGAGTGTCTCCTTAAATTTGGTGCCCTCAAGGGGCACCTGGGTGGCTCAGTCGGTTAAGTACCTGAATTTGGCTCAGGTCATGATCCCACAGTTTCTGAGTTCGAGTCCCACATGGGGCTCTGCACTGATGGCTCAGAGCCTGGAACCTGCTTCTGATTCTGTGTCTCCCTCTCGCTCTGCTCCTCCCCCACTCATGCTCTGTCTCTTTGTCTTTCAAAACTGAATAAACATTTAAAAAAATTAAAAAAAAAATTAGTGCCCTCAGCCCTTCACTCACCTCACCCTAGTCCTATCCTGCTTCTACTTGCTCAACCTAAAAACCTCAGCATCATCCTTTGTGCCTCTGTTTCTCTCACTCCTATGCCCAATCTATGAAGACATCTGGATGGCTTTACCTTCAGAAAAAGAGTGTAATGCCCTGAGGCTGCTGTTCAGTAGAAAGCCTCCAGGAAGAGGCAGCAATGGTCTCCTGGGACAAATTGTAGACAACTCACAGCTTGTAGGAGGACCAACTGGCCCTGAGGGTTGCTGTAGCCTTGGACCTTGGCAGTGATGGGAATGCAGCCCCAGGTTTCCATCTAGAAACCCTTGCTGCCCTGGGGCCTTCAGGGACCTAGACGGCTATAGACTTGCAGTCTGCGGTGAGCAAGTCACTCTCGTTTCTGGCCTTGGTCGGTCCCTGCCCTGCATACCCTGCTGTTTCTACCATACCTGGCCAGGGGGAGAAAGAGGCATCTACAAGTACCAGAGTTTGTGTAACAGGTTGTGTGAGCCAGACTCCTTACAGAGAAGTCTGGGTTGAGGGACATTTAGTGTCTGAGCAGCCCAGGTGTTTCTCATCCCAGGATTCTCTGTTGACCCCAGTAGAACATTTGAGGTCCCTAGAAATCATCCTACCACTGAAAAACGTGGTCAGGATCTCAGGCCCTATTCTGCTATTCTCTGAACTTCCCCTGATGACCAATACATCTCAACCCGTCCTCTCCCTACCCCTTTATCTGGACCTGCACTCACTCTCCCCTACACACTGGAGTTGCACCCCACAAGTACAACTGTGCCATTTGCCTTCCCAGGAAACCCCACGCTCCACCCATCCAGACAAGGCCCTGGTCTGTAGGCATGCCCCCCAAAGAAATATGTATACCATACTTCCTTCCAGGCACTTCCAGGTTACTTCTAACTTGAAGGCAAGATGGTTAAATAACATTTTATACAGTAGAATAAATAATGAAAATAATATCTAAGCTTCCTGTGAAATATCTAAACTTGCTTTCAGTTACTTAGAGGAAAACACATGCATACACACATACTCCTGATATGCCTTAGAGGCTTCATTTCCGACAACAAATAGTCTGGTGGTTTTGATTAGATAATTCTAATGATGTTTATAGTTACACATCTATCTGGTATGAGCCTTATCATGCTTGTTCTTTCTTGGCCAGCATGATCAGTAACTTGCCTTCAAGTTAGAAGTAACCTGATTATATTAATCTGGATAGGTTATGCTATGCTATGGTACAAATACTCAAATCTTAGCTCTGAAGCACCAAGATTTATTTCTATTGGCTGTGCATTGACCTTTGAGGATTGCCAGAGTGAAGAGTAGTATATATAAAATGGGGTATTTGGCCCAATTTATGAAGAAATATTTACAAATGTCAAAAATAATGGAGTAATTTTGTTTTGTATATTTAAATATTATACTTCCTCTAAGAGAAAATAAAAATTCTGAGATTATTTTCACAAAATAAGGAAACTAACAGAAACTAAATGCATTGTTTTGGGAACTACTTTTTTTCCCTCCCTGCTAGCAGTGATGTATGCAGATACAAGTAAAAGCCACTGTATTACAACTTGATTACTACCATCTCTGTTAAGCAGGTGAGACAGAATGAAGGCAGAAATGACATCACTTGCCCTCCAGGCTGAAGCCTGTGTTTGATGCAGCTGGAGCCCAGGGCCCATCTGCCTATGGGCCCCAATTACTCTCTCCCACACACTGAATGAATGACCTTCCAGACATGTCACAAGTACGGTCTTCTCTGTAGAGCTGCCCTGATTCCTCCTAGGAAAATTAGTTGCTCAGTTTTCTTTATCATGCTAATTATATTGGATACATAATTATGGTACTCATCAGGCAGGCTAATTCTTTATTTACATGTCTGTCTCTCTGACTCAGCTGTGGGCTTTTCAAGGGCAAGTGCTCCCTCTTAGTCATCTGTATCTTCTTTAAGACCTGTACTTGCCATTTTGTTGGCACATATTGATAATGTGGGAAAGAGTTAGGGGTTGTATTTGGGTAGAAGGAAATAGGAATAAATAAAGGGGAAAAAAAGATAAATAAGAAAGGAAGGGAAACAAATGAGCAAGACTGCAAGGAAGGAAGAAAAGAAAGGAGTTTGCACATGTGTGCCTTTTGTCACAGGGCTCCCTGGTTTGCACAAGCTTTAGCACCAGGATAATAGGAAGACAACCAAGAGAGGCTATCTCTGGGTCAGTGTTGGCACATTTCTCATACACAACAATGCAGTCTTATAGTTGACTAATTCCAGAATATTTTGCCCTAATTCAAAATGTGAGACTATTTATTGCCTATAATGTTACTTCATAGAATCTTAAAAGCTAAGGAGAAATTAATTTTATAGTCACAGGGAATAGTTCAGTTTGATAGCTTATTCTAGGTTTTTTGTGTTTTTTTTTTTTTAAGATAATTTATTTTGAGAGAGAGAGAGAGCATGAATAGGGAGGGCAGAAAGAGAGGGAGAAAGAGAGCATACCAAGGAAGCTCCGTACTGTCAGTGCAAAATCTGACGCGGGGCTTTATCTCATGAATGGTAAGATCATGACCTGAGCCAAAATCAAGAGTCAGACGCTTAACCAACTGAGCTACCAGGCGCCCCTATGCTAGCTTTATATATAAGGAAACTCAGCTAACTTACACTATTTGATAAGTTAGTGTGATACATTTTATTGAAAGACAAGTGAGACTCCTTTAATTTAGTCTAGAGGAAGTCTCTAGATTCCCCAAGGGTTTCAAACTTTAGTATGGACAGCCAGTACCTCTATGTTATACTTATTTGGCCAATCCCTCCAGTCTCAAAGAGTGGTGGGGCTTTTTTTTGTCTTTTGGGTTTTTTTGCGTAAGATAAGACAAAATAAAATATGCTACATTTTGTGCTTAATTTAAATAATTAAAACTTTTAGCTTAAAATGGAAATATTATGGGAAAAAGTTGAAGTTTTATGAGTTATTAAATTGAAAATTCAAAAATGTACCTAAACTTTGGAATGGTGATTATGATTTTATTGTTCATATTCTTGGATCCAACAATACCATTTCCAAAAATTTATCCTATAGAGACATTAAAACATGTACATTAAAGTATGGGTAAAAAATGTGTGGCAAAATTATTTGCAGTCATGTAAAATTCAAAGTCATGCAGATGGCTTTAATAGAGGATTAAGTAACTATAATTAATGGAGAATATATAGTAGATTTTAAAAAAGGGTTATTTTGAATGACAAAAAACCCCGAAAAGATTCTAAGATATATATTCAGTGAAAAAGTGTCATAACCACATGTATACTATCATTTCATTTCTGCAAAACAAACAACAAATTAAAACAAAAGCCATATGCATATGTGTGTGCACATACACACACACCAGGACACTTTTGTGAACTAAATGGGGGCACTGCCAATATTTACATCTGAACCATCAGCCTGATACAGGAGTGTCTAGAGGAAATCAGAATCTATACACACCTTAATTTAAGGGAATTTATATTCTGGATTATACATTTCTTGTAAGTTTATTTTAATAGTAATAGTGAACATACACTATATATACTAATAAAATTAAGTTTCCCATACCTGAAGTATCTATGAGAAGAGTATGGAGTTAGTCTTAAACTTGGATCTCAAAGTGTGATGCCTCTAATTCTTCAGAACTTCCTCCCTTTGCTCCAACACCTTTAGGTTGATCTGTTTTCTTCAGAACATGCCCCCCAATATTTTAAATTAATGTATCACCAGAACATTCTTATGTTCTCTTATTGTCAGAGCAGACATTAATCCTTCCTGAAAGTCTGACCATTGCAGAGCTCCCAGTCTTGTCAACTTTATCTTTTATCATCCAAGTATCCATAACAGCAGATTATTGTATAGTATTTATTTTTGTCCTTTGGATTTTTCCAAAGATAAATTTCAGTATCTATTTAAATTAATGAGGGGTGACTGCTACCTTTTGCTGGTTTCTGTTGCTAATGAGGGCAAGGCATGGGACTTTGCTAAATCCCCACATCAGCCTGGTTGGCCAGGTGTATTTTTGGTATAAGTTTCAAGCCATATGACAGTCTTGTAGATAGTGCTATTTGTCACATGAGTACTGGACAAGAAAGTGCAGTGATAAGATCAATACAAATTTATTCCTCTAGCAAAACACAACAATTCAAGGCATATGCATTATTAATGCTGCATCAGAAGTATTATGCTCATATTCAAAGACTAGCATATAATTATAAAGGACAGAAATGTAAAGAACACGAAACAGCCTGATGATGGAATTGGTTCATGTTTATTATTAGAAATCCTATTTGAAATCCAGAGAAGAACTACTGAGTGGATAAAAACATGTCAGACAGTAGGTGACAAAGAATATGAGAAAATTACAACATTTTCCCCCACTAAAATTAACAATGTTTTGCACCCTACTTGACTGACTGAGTAATCTGGCTCCGCAAGGATGAGGATTCAGGGAGATATTCTTTCTGCTACTGTTTCCATCTGTGATGCAGTTAGTCCGGAATTTGCATGCTCTACTGGTCAGTATGACTCTAGCAATGCTCAGCAGAACAGAGGCACACATTCTCTCCTTCCACAAATATCCACTGAACATGAAGTCAGACTTCTTCTGGTACTAGAGGTATATTTCAGGATAAGTCAAAGGTTGTGAAATTAGCATTTAGGTTTTTAAAAATAAGTTTTCATATGTAAAAAATTGCCACCACGATGATCAAGCATATAAAATAATATTGTGAAATTTGATCCAAAATCATTGGCTTCTTGAGCTGGAACATGTTGTCCTATGCCTTGTCCTATGCCTCAGCTGGAATATGTTTAAAGCTAATGGGCAGGAAGATGGTAGAGTAAGAGGCACCAGAAATCTGTCTCTTTAGACACCACCTACACCATCTGTCACCTAGACAACAATTGTACTGGCAGAATCTGTCTGATGTAACTATTTTGGAACTCTGGAGTCTATTGAAGGCTTAAATCTTCCAGGAGAATGCTTGGATGGTAAGTAGCAGTTGATTATCAATTTTGGCTCTTTGCACAGTAGCACCTACCCATCCCCACCCACAGCCATGTGGCAAGCGGCAGTGCACAGTGTTCTTGGAACAGTTTTCACACAGCTGGTGGGATCCAGGGTAGACTAAAAGTACCCTGTCCTCCAATTACTAGGGATCTGTGCTCTGATCACTGATTGCTATTTTAGATCACAGAATTATGGGCAAAGAAGTAGGCATCCATTGTTTTTGTAGTTACCTCATTGTTGCAAGCCCCCTTATCTCCTACTGAAGTAACTTTCAGGACATTTAAAGGGCCAATGCCCATATCCCCACTTCATTTTTCTTTTTAATTTTCCCCTCTGGAGAGCCATATATTAAAAATTAGGATATTCAAAAACAAGTTCATATATTCAGAATGTTAGAAAGTGACCACACGTGTCCAGGGAAAGGGTCAGAAAAGACCTTAAGTTTATACCTCAGGTTGATCTTCAGTACATAGAAAGCCTGTATCAATCAGAAAAACAGTAACAATGACAGAAAACAGCAAAATCTGGAGGGGGAGTATCTGATGTCCAGAGTTATCACATTATTAGATTCAAGTAACCAGCTTTCAACAACAACAACAACAACAACAACAACCACAAGGCATACAAACAAACAGGAAAATATGACCAATTCAATGGAAAAAAAAAAAAAAAAGAAGAAACTATCCCTGAAAAAGACTCCATGGAAGATATACTAGTCAAACATTTTTAAAAACTGCCATAAAAATAATCAAAGAACTAAAGGAAGATGTGGAGAAAGTTTAAAAAAATGATGCATAAGCAAAATGAAAATATCAATAAAAAGATAGAAAATCTAAGAAAAAACTAAAAAGAAATTCTGGAACTGAAATATACAATAACTGAAAGAACATTATGAGAGGGATTTAAGGCATATTTGAGCAGGCAGAAGGAAGAATCAGTGAACTTAGAGATGGGATAATAGAAATTACCAAGTTTGAGGAACAGAAAGAAAAAAGATTGAAGTGAGTAGGGCCTAAGGGATGGTGGTGCACCATCAAACAGAACAACATATTCATTGTAGGAATTACAGAAGAGAAGAGAAGAAAGGGGCAGGGAGAATATTTGAAGAAATAATGCCTTAAAACTTCCCAAATTGATGAAAAACATGAACATAAACATCCAGGAAACTCAACAAACTCCAAGTAATATTATCTCAGAGATCCATACAAAGACACATTATAATCAAACTTTTGAAAGACAAAGAGTAAATCTTGAAAGCAGGAAGAAAGAAGCACATCATCATATACAAGGGATCCTCAATAATACTATCAGCAGATTTATCATTAAAACTTTTGGAGACCAGAAGGCAGTAGGCTAATATATTCAAAGTGCTAAAATAAAAAAAAAAAAAAAAAAGAAAGAAAGAAAGAAAGAAAGAAAGAAAGAAAGAAAGAAAGAAAAAGCTATCAACCAAGAATCCTATATCCAGCAAAACTCTCCTTCAAAAGTGAGGGAGAAATTAAGACACCCCAAGTAAACAAAAGTCGAGGGACTTCATTACCATTAGACCTGCCTTGTAAGAAATACTCAAGGCAGTCCTGCAGTGTAAAAATTATTGTCCTTGACAGTAACTCAAAGCTATATGGAGAAATAAGTCCCAGAAAAAGTAAATACATGGGCAATTATAAAAACTAGTATTATTGTAACATTAGTTTGAAGCTGGAGTTTTTGTTTTGTGCATGATTTACGAGACTAATAAATTTTAAAAAAGTCTAAAAGCTAATATTATTATGAATTCATTTGTAACTCCAGTTTTGTTTTCTATGTAACTTAAGAGACATGCATTTAAAAGAATTATTAATTTATGTTTTGCGGATGCATAATGTACAAAGATGTAATTTGGGGGACATCAACAGTCAAAAGGAGTGGGAACAGAGCTGTAAAGGAACCGTTTTTGAATGCTATTGAAGTTAACCTGGTATCAATTCAAGTTATAGTGTTAAACTTTAAGATGTTAAATGTAATCCCCATGATAACCACAAAGCAAATGACTATAGAATATATACAAAAGGAAATGAGAAAGGATCTGAAACATTTCACTATAAAAAATCAACTGGGGCGCCTGGGTGGCGCAGTCAGTTAAGCGTCCGACTTCAGCCAGGTCACAATCTCGAGGTCCGTGAGTTCGAGCCCCGCGTCAGGCTCTGGGCTGATGGCTCGGAGCCTGGAGCCTGTTTCCGATTCTGTGTCTCCCTCTCTCTCTGCCCCTCCCCCGTTCATGCTCTGTCTCTCTCTGTCCCAAAAATAAATAAACGTTGAAAAAAAAAAGTTTAAAAATCAACTAAACATGAAAGAAGACAGTAATGCAGAAAATGAGAGACAAACCTGTTAGGCACATAGAAAACAAATAGCAAAATTACAGAATTAAGTCCCTCCTTATCAGTAATTACTTTAAATGTAAATGGATTAAGCTCTTACAACTAAAAGACAAAAATTGACAGATTAAAAACACATAGTCCACTCATTAATTAAATGTAAACAAACAAACAAAAAGCAGAATTAGAACTATAAATACAGAACATAAACTGATAGTTACCAGAGGGGAGGAAGTGGGAAAAGGGAGATACAGGCTACCAGTTATGGGATGAGTGAGTCATGGGAATAAAAAACAGAGCATAAGGAATATAGTCAGTGATATTGTAATAGCAATGTAATGGGACAGATGGTAGCTGTGACTTGTGGTGAACACAGCATAATGTATAGACTTGTCAAATCACTAAGTTGTATACCTGAAACTAATGTAACATTGTGTCAACTATACTTACATTAAAAACAAACACATAGTCCAACTGTATGTTATATAT
The DNA here is from genome assembly GCF_022837055.1 of Prionailurus viverrinus. NCBI lineage: Eukaryota > Metazoa > Chordata > Mammalia > Carnivora > Felidae > Prionailurus > Prionailurus viverrinus. The sequence continues at coordinate 87,777,499 of NC_062568.1, forward strand.
AAAAGACTCACTTGAGATCCAAAGACACAAATAGATTGAAAGTGAAAGGATGGAAAAATATATTTCATGAAAAAAGTAACCAAAAGAGAGGAGAGATGGCTATCCTAAATTTAGACAAAATAGACTTTAAATTAAAAAAGATTACAAGGGGGGCGCCTGGGTGGCGCAGTTGGTTAAGCGTCCGACTTCAGCCAGGTCACGATCTCGCGGTCCGGGAGTTCGAGCCCCGCATCGGGCTCTGGGCTGATGGCTCAGAGCCTGGAGCCTGTTTCTGATTCTGTGTCTCCCTCTCTCTCTGCCCCTCGCCTGTTCATGTTCTGTCTTTCTCTGTCCCAAAAATAAAAATTAAAAATTAAAAAAAAAAAAAAAGTTACAAGGGACAAAGAGGCACTATATATTATATTATATATTAGTATATTATATATAGTATATATATTTTATATTTATATTATATATTATATTTATATATATTTATATATATATAATATATATTTTTTATTTATTTTGAGATATTGAGTGTAAAAGGGAGAAGGGCAGAGAGAAAGAGAGGGAGACAGAGGATCCAAAGCAGGCTCTGCACTGACAGCAGAGCTTGATGTGGGGCTTGAACTCACAAACCATGAGATCATGACCTGAGCCAAAGTCAGACACTTAACCCACTGAGCCACCCAGGTGTCCCACACATTATATATTAGTAAAAGTCTCAATAGAGCAAGAATATATAATAATTATAATCATATATAGTAATGACAGACTACCAACATATATGAAACTAAAATGGACAAAATTGAAGCAAGAAATAGACAGTTCTACAATAATACCCCACTCACCATAATAGATAGAACAACCAGACAAGAAATAAGTAAGGAAATAGAGGACTTAAGCAACGTGGTAAACCAATTAAATCTAACAGACATGCACAGGTACTCCATCTAACAATAACAGCACACACGTTCTTCTCAAGTGCACCTGGATAGAGTATACGTTAGGCCACAAGTTAAGTCTTGGTATATTTTAAAAGATTGGTATCATAAAGAGTATCTCCTTTGACCACAACGGGGTAAAGTTTGAAATAAAGAACAGAAGAAAAACTGGAATTTACACAACGTTGTAGAAATTAAGCAATATGCCTTTAAATAACCAGTGAATCAAAAAGAAATCACAAAGAAACTCATAAAATACAGGCAAATGAAAATGAAAATTCCACATACCAAAACTTACAGGATGCAGCAAAATTGGAGCTAAGGGGAAAATATATAGCTATAAATCCTTACATTAAAAAAATAAAGCCAAGATCTCAAATCAAAAACCTAACTTTATAACTTGATGAACAAGTAAAAGAACAAACTAAACTCAAAGCTAATAGAAAGAGATAAATAATAAAGATTAGATCAGAGATAAATGAAATAGAGCAAAACAAATAGAAAATTAATGAAAGCAAAACTTGGTTCTTCAAATAGATCAGTAAAATTGACAAACCTTTGGCTGGATGGACTGAAAGGAAAAAAAAAAGGAAGACTAAAATTATTAAAATCAGAAATGAAAGTGGGGACATTACTTCTTATTCTATAGAAAAAAAAGGATTATAAGAAAGTACTGTGAATGATTATGTACCAACAAATTGGATAGCCTAGATGAAATATGCAAATTACAAGAAACATAACACCTACCAAGACAAAATCATGAATAAATACAAAATCTGAATTTACTTATAGCTAGTAAGGAGAATGAGTCAAAATTGAATCAGTAATCAAAAACCTCCCAACAAAGTAAAACCCTGTATCTGATGGCTTTGCTGGTGAATTCTAGCAAACGGTTAAAGAAGAACTAATGCCAAGCCTTCTCCAACTTTTCCAAAAAAATTGAAGAGGAGGAAACACTTCTTAACTCATTCTATGAGGCCAGTATCACCCTGATACCAAAGGCAGACAAAAAAGGAAAACTATAGACCAGTATCCTTTATGAATATTTATGCAAAAATTCTCAACAAAATACTAGCAAGCCAGATTCAGCAGCATATTAAATGGTTTATACAGCATGACCAAATGGAATTTTTCCTGAATGCAAGGATGTTTCAACATATGCAAATCAATGTAATATATCACATTAACAGAACGAAAGACAAAAAACACATGATCATCTCATTTGATGCTGAAAAAGCCTTTAACAAAATTCAGCATCCTGTCATGATAAAAACACTCAAAAAACTAGGAGTATGAGGAAATTACCTCAATATAATAAAAGCTATATATGAAAAACAATGAACATGATACTCAATAAAAGACTTAAAGCCTTTTCTCTAAGGTCAGAAACAAGGCAAGGATGTCTGTTCTTACCACTTCTATTTGACATGGTACTGGAAGTTCTAGCTAGAGCAATTAGGCAAGCAAAGGAAATAAAAGATCTCCGAATTGGAAAGGAAGAATGAAATTATCTTTGTTTACAGGTAATATGATCTTGTATGGAGATAACCCTAAAAATGCCACAAAAATTGTTAGAACTATTAAATGAATTTGGTAAAATTGCAGGATACAGTCAATGCACAAAAATCAGTTGTATTTTTGTATACTAACAATGGACAACTGAAGATGAAATTACAAATACAATCTCATTAACAATAGCATCAAAAATAATAAAATACTTAGGAATTTACCTAACCAAGAAGGTGAAAGACTTATACAATTAAAAGTATGAAACAGTGCTAAATAAAATTAAGAAAGACACAAATATTGAAGTATAATTAACATACAATGTTTTTATTAGTTTCAGGTATACAATATAATGATTCAACAATTCTATACATTACACAGTCAGTACTCATCCCATTAAATGTACTCTTAATCCCCTTTATTTCACTACAAAGAAGACATAAATAAATGGAAACACATCCCATGTTCATGAATTGGCAGACTTAATATTGTTAAAATGTCAACACAATGCAAAGCAATCTAGAGGTTCAGTGCAAACCCTATCAAAATCCTAATGACATTTCTTTGCAGAAATAGAAGAACTCACTCTAAAGTTCATGTAGAATGTTAGTGGACTTCCAATAGCCAAAATAATTTTGGAAAGGAATAAAACTGGAAGACTCACACTTCTTGACTTCAAAACTTACTATAAAGGTACACTAATCAAACAGGGTGGGAGGTGCCTGACTGCCTCAGTCATTAGAGCATGCAACTCTTGATCTCGGGGTTGTGAGCTCAAGCCCCACACTGGGTATACAGACTACTTAAAAATGAAATCTTTTTTTTTTATTTTTTTTTTCAACGTTTATTTATTTTTGGGACAGAGAGAGACAGAGCGTGAACGGGGGAGGGGCAGAGAGAGAGGGAGGCAAAGAATCAGAAACAGGCTCCAGGCTCCGAGCCATCAGCCCAGAGCTCGACGCGGGGCTCGAACTCATGGACCGCGAGATCGTGACCTGGCTGAAGTCGGACGCTCAACCGACTGCGCCACCCAGGCGCCCCAAAAATGAAATCTTAAAAACAAAAACAAAAACAAAAAAAACCCCAAAACAGTGGGGTACTGGTACAAAGACAAGCATATAGACCGATAGAAGAGACTAGAGAGCCCAGATATAAATCCTCACTTATATTGTCAAATAGTTTTTGACAAGAATGTAAAGACCACTCAATGGGGAAAGGACAGTCTTTTTAACAAATGGTGCTGGGAAAACCAGATATCAACATGTAAAAGAATGAAGGTGGATCCTTACCTAACACCATATACACAATTTAAATAAAAATGAATCAAATACCTAAATTCCAGACCTAAAACCACAAAACTTTTAGAAGAAAAAAATAACAAAAAAGATTTACATTGGATTTAGCAGTGATTTCTTGGATATGACACCAAAGGCACAGGTAACAAAAGGAAAAGATAGACAAATTGGACTTCATAAAAGTTTTTAAATTGTGCACATCAAAACACACTATTAACAGAGAATAAAGGAAACCTACAGAATGAGAGGAGCTATTTGCAAAGTATGTATCTGATACAGGATTGATATCCATAATATATGGAGAACTCTTAAAACTCAACAACAGTAAAAGAAACAACCTGATTAAAAAATGGGCACAGGATTTGAATAGACATTTCTCTAAAGAATGACAAATGACCAATAAACACATGAGAAGATGCTCAACATCACTAATCATTAAGGAAATCCAAATCAACACTACAATGAGGTACCACCTCACACTGATTGGGACAGCTACTGTCAAAAAAAAAAACCCAAAACCAAAAATCAAAAACCAAAAAACAGACAACAGTCACTGGCTTGGATGTGGAGAAATTGAAACCCCTGTATACTATGGTGGAAATGTAAGTGGCACAGCCATCATGGAAAACTGTATGACGGTTGCTCAAATAATTAAAAATAGAATTACTGTATGATCTAACAATTCCCCTTCTGGGTATATACACAGAAGAATTGAAAGCAGGTGTCAAGGAGATATTTGTACATCCATGTTCATAGCAGCATTATTCACAATAGCTAATACATGGAAGCAAACTACACGTACACTGATGGGAAAATGGATATACAAAATAGGGTATGTACATACAAAGTAATATTAATCAGCCTTAAAATGGAAGGAAATTATTTAATATGCTATATGCCATGGATGGGCCATTAAGTGAAATTAAGTATTATAAACCAATCACAAAAAGATAAATTCCACATGATTCCACTTATAGTAGTCAAAATGATGGAGACAAAAAGTGGAATGGTAGTTGCCAGGGGCTGGGGTTTGGGGAGTTATTGTTTAATGGGTACAGAGTTTCAGTTTTACAAAATGAAAAATTTATGGAGCTGGTGGTGATGATTACACAATGTATGAATGTGTCTAATGCCACTGAACTGTGCATTTAAAGATGGTTAAGATAGTAGATCTTACATGTATTTTACCACAAAAATTTGAAAAGAAAAAGTGCCGATGGACACCATTTTTTATGTTTCAAAGAAGACGAATAGAATATTATAAGGACATATGCATCTAGCATCCTCAGATATTCAGATAAGCAAATATTTCAAATAAATAAATATCTCAGTTTGCCCCATTATTTCTGAAACATATTTGCTATTTTCATTATAATGAAAATGTATCCAAAATGCCTTAATCATTTATTCTTTGATCAGAGAAGTTTGGATATAATAAATGTAAGTTGATCTTCTCTTTATGACTAAAAATCATCACTGGAAATTATCCACTTAGGGCCTATTTTTTTTTTAATTTTTTAAACATTTATTTATTTTCAAGAGACAGAGACAGAATACGAGTGGGGAAGGGGCAGAGATAGAGGGAGACACAGAATCCAAAGCAGGCTCCAGGCTCTGAGCTGTCAGCACAGAGCCCGACGCAGGGCTTGAACTCGCACCTTGAGATTATGACCTGAGCCGAAGTCAGAGTCACCCGACTGAGCCACCCAGGCGCCCTGAGGGTATGTTTTTAAAATGTAATGCTTGTTGGGTTTTTGAAGTATAGTGCCTGCCCCTGAATTAAATGATTCCAAATTGCTTTCTAGTTGTTGATTTTACTACAATATTTTCTCCTCTTCACTTCCATTTTGTATTTCAGTATATAAAGTTCTGTTTTTGTTGCCAAATGAACTAGAGGAATCTATAGTTACTAAGATAAGTAGCGATCAACCTAAAAAGTAAATGCAAAGATATGTTTTTGCCAGAGGGTAAGTGGGTAAACTTATTGCATATGTAGCAGTAGTTCTCAATTGTGAGTATACCTCACAATCATCTAGAGGGCTTTTGAAAATACAGGTTGCTTGGCCTACCCTGGATTTTCTGATTCAGGAAGTCCAGAGTGGGACCGGAGAATCTACATTTCTAACAATTTCCCAGCTCATACTGCTGCTCTGTGAACCACCTATGGAGAACTGCTGCACAGCAAAGTTGAGATGGGGATGGTTTGAAATATCAGTAAGACTTTGAGGTTTTAAGAAACATTGGAAATATCTAGAAGTCTACAAATAGGAAAAGGAGAATGTTACTTTTCACATACCAGACATTGTATCTATGGAGCTTGTAACACAAAGAGTGAGAGCTGCTGAAAAAAAATCCAGGAATTTGTATAAAGTGGTGAATTACAGTTACATGTCAGTTTGCTAAGAGATTTTAGGAATACATATTAAATGCTTCCATCATTATAAACTGATACCACATCAGGCAGCTTTGATCTCCAAAAAACTCTCATGTTGCCTCTGTAATGGGCTATCCTGGATGGACCATTGGTTTGACCCCGTGTGGCATGCCTAATGTCTCTATATTCTAATCCATCGGTTGCTACTAAAATGCTTTGCCAACAGATTTTGTTCTCAGATAGGGCACAGCACTGAAAAGAAAATCACTTTGCAAATCCAGTGATTTCATGGGCCACTAGGCTCTCTGCATTCTCTATTACCCAGTTTATCTTTTGTTCATTTAATGCATCGCAAACAACATTGAATTAGTTTGTTGGACAATTAGGTAAGATATTAAACTAAAGATGTACATATAAATATGTCAAGTGATTATTTTAAGAATACATCTGTAAGGAGTAACCGGAGAAGGCACTTTGTGAAGGTTTTTTTTCCTCCCTGCTTTCTCTAACAGTTCAACAACTCCCAACTTTTATAAATAGTACACCTTTTTCTAGAGTGTAGACAGCAAAAAAAATTTGTCTATAATAAATGCTTAAAAAATCATTTCCGAGGAAATTAGGTCTTAAAAACATCCTGGAATATGTCAGTTAATTAAATTGTTGTTTGTTAGAATGAACATCCCAAATCAAACCCACTATTGCAAATGCTAGCCCAAGAGTGGTTTCTAGTCTCTCTCTGCAAGCCTCTTCCTTCCTCTGCTGTGGCCACCTAAAGCCCTCCTGCAATTTCACCACCTCCTTGACTCTCAGCACTAATCCTGAATATTGCTGGGGAGGTTTGCATGGCTGCATCTAGAAACTGTGTTTGATCCTGTTTACTTTGCCTCTCTCTGCTCTAATGTCACACCTCAGTTCTGGGAAATGGATCTCAGTCTGTTCTGAAGTCTTATTTGCCTGCTCCCGGGCACCCACGTTTGATGACCAAGCTTCAGTGTGAGCCCTGTTTCTGAGGTCCTCTTTTGTTATCTGTCATCGCCCTTCTCATAAAGGGATACCCTAGTCCTAGATCCTGGCCCATTAGTGTGGACCCTCCTCTGTAATAACAGATACCTCTTATTCTAATTTGCTGTCCTTCCTATAAGAATGAATTGTCTCATATTCCATCCAACTGTTTGGAAAGGCCAACATTTCATTTTAACACTTTACTGATTTCTACTTACCTGGAGTATAACCTATCACTCTGTTGTCCTGGACATGTTGCTTTGGTCTCTATTCATATCTGTGATGGGATCCACTCACCCACATCCTATTCAGTGATTGAGTCCTTTTCCAAAGTCCAGCCCTTTCTCACCTAAGCCGTATGGCAATAAGTAACTGGGCTTACCTGGTTTGTTAATTCTGGAAACAGTGAATGCTTATTGGATATCTGAAACTATACAGGCTGCTGGGGAGATGAACAAGACACAGTTTCACTCTTGAATCTCATCCTGAATGACAGAGAAAACAAAAAATTGAAATACAATTCTTTAACTGCAGGTTCTAAGAACCTTTTTCACTGAGACATAGTACCTTAGGTCAGACAATTGCCCTTCCATAAACATTCATTCTACTAATGCTTGCTCAAAACCTACTGTGTGCCACCCAGAGGTCTCTTAATGAGAACTGTGAAATCAGACCCAGACATTCACTTTGGCCCCGAGTGCCTAGAACTGTTACCTCCCAGATATTAATGATGTGTGTCTTCTGCTCCTGAGAAGTCAATAGGAGACTTTATAATAGATAGCCTCTGAACCTGGTTCCTGCTGCTCCAATCCCCAGGTGATCTACCTTGATTGAACCCTGATGACCATAGAGGAGTTGTAAATTCAGTCACTCATTGTCCAGAACCTCTGAATCAAGTATCAACCTGTTGCATTCCATCCTTCTAGATTACCTAGAGCTGGATATCCTGAAAGGATGGAAGTTTTATGAGTTGATTGCAGTGCTTGTTGGAAAAGTAGGAGACCCTGGTGATAAACCTACCATAACTTTAAAAAGTCAGCATTATCCCCTGAGTGGCAGAGTTGCCTTGACTTTGTGTTTCTGGTGGAAATGACCACCAAGGTGCCCCTACTGCCTTCTAAACCATTGAAGAGAAACTAAGTGGCCCCCGAAACAGCCTGAGTGACTAGTGACTGCCCAAGGACTACTAAAACTTTCTTTACTCTGAGTTGTGAAGGCTTCCTGTGGTCTTTGGCTGGTGGAATGATATCTGGACCTGATATGGACAAGGATTCCTTGGGACATCCTAGGGAAATTGAGATTGCCCTGGTGCCTCTAGCCTTAACTTTAGAACTAATAGACGTTTTGCCAACCTCTTTTGCTTCTCTCCCCAAATTCTAAACCAGCCCTAGCCTATTGGAGGATAAGTCTGAAATAAACCTGAAAATAACTTCCCTACCCATCAATGTTCCTGAAATTTCATGAGGATTCTGAAGAGAAGAGGCAAGGGTTTGCCTAGGGGAAGGTAGAGAAACCAAGGTGAGGAGAAGGCTCAGAGGCTGTGTTGTCAGCATAGGCACTCCAGAGACCTGCAGTAAATAGGACTAAAGCACGGGCTCCAGGCACAAGCAGTGATCTTAAGTGTTAATTCCAGTCGTGCTTTTGAGAGGGAGAGACAGAATCCACCTCTTACCCTCTTTTAACATCAGTGCACTCATTCATAAACATATACATTCTATCTCACAACATTCTTCACATACTCCAATAAGAAAAAGCATGTTAAAGTGACAAAAATATTTTAAGAAGTTATGTAAATATACTACTAAGGTAGATTATAGATTATAGTTCTATCATTTATCATGTTCTCATGTGTTTATTTGCTGAGAAGCTTTTATAAACTTTCAGTTGTTTTTCCTCCCCCCACCCCATATTTATCAGCATGCATGTCTTACTGTCTTATTTAAGTTTCAAAATATTATTTCAAAGTTAATAAGATGTTTCAAAAATCTAGCCACGTCCTTTATTTGCTCATAATATTTTGTCTGGAAAAGTTGTTCTTAAAAAAAACTAAAGGTCCTATTTATAAAACTGTGATATGATTAAGGCCAGTTGTAAACAAATGTTTGAAGGCCAACAGAACAAGTATGTCTTTCAATACAGATGACTTTCCCAGTGTGCCATAATAGTTTCTTAAAGCTGTTATGAATTATTCCATAAACCCATATTTAGAGACTTTTAAAAATGCAGATTATTGGCCTGAGCAACCGTTTTGTCTCCAAAGGAACATTTGCAGGCTGTCGTGCAAATCTGCATTTGAGCTACTTTCACATTATGATCTTAGTGAGTTCTTGACCAGATGGACTTGAACAGCTGCCACCCATGCCTGGTAAGTCCCTTTGCTGGAGAAGACAAAATAGCTCATTTGTTTGCAGTTCCTTCCTGGAAGTACACAAGGGCAATTTTCTACATTGTGAATTACTTCTATCAGAGCAACATTTTCCCTGAAAGGCCATAGCTCATTATGCTATTTAGAAACAAACAAAAAAAATATGCACAAACAGTTTTTTTTTCCCCCTGGAGTCTTATAATTTGTACCCAGAAGGGACAAGTCTCTTTTCAGATTAAGTTTTTAAAAATGTTCCTTAGTTGCCATTATGTTCAAACTGACATGGAAAGTTATAATGAGAGAACCCCCTCTGAAATAATAATGCCTTACATTTGTACAACATTTGATATTCTTCAGAGTGCTTTCAGACACATTATCTCATTTGATCCTCAAAACGACTCAGGAAGGCAGGGAATGTGAGTGTTTTTATTCACTACTTTACAGATAGAGAAATCAAGTCCCTTCACAAATATTACCTGAGCATTTACTAACTCCACTGTATTGTACTCAGTATTACAGAGGATAAAAACATGTATTCCTCAAAGAGTAATCTGTTTTGCAGATAAGACATAAAAACACAAAGCTAAATAATACCAAAAAAAAGTGCAATATGTTTCAAAAGATGACAAGGCACCTGTGATGAGGAAATTGTTCATGAGGATTCAGGAGGCATTTTAAAGCAGGTACCACCTAGAATATACATGCTTGGAAAGAGGCTTAGAGTTTGTGGAACCCATGAGCATGTCTGCTCTTTGGCATTACACTCACATACCCCTATAACCTTAGAATGTAAAATATTTAGGCATTCATCTAGTTTATCCCGATACTCAGTGCTGGAACTGTTTCTATGGCATCCCAGGCAAAAATGTGGAACAGCTATAGTTTTTAGAAAATGCTATCTCATAGGAAGTCGCGGTGTTGGTCTCTGTAATTCTGTGCCTCGCTGACTGGAGCAGCCCTACTGATCTATTTTTCTTCCTGAGGAAAGTCTTTAATGCCTCTATAGACAGTTGTAAGATTCGCCTCTAGGTTTTTCTTCTTTCCCTTAGATCTTTTAACTTCTCTAGGTACTCACAGTCATTATTATACTGCTGGACCCCTGTTTTATTTGTCCAGATTATCTGTAACTTTGCCATCCAAAATTGATACACTATTGTAGGTAGGCAGAGTTCTATGGGACTCTTACTTCCTGGGCTCTAAACACTGTAGCGATGCTTTCGGTTCACTTACAGCATGTAAATTAATACTGCTAGTTATGAAGATTACTTATGCATAATAGTAACTATCATGTAAAAGCTACTTAATTAAAATGCCTGGAAAGAGTTAGGAATGCTTTTCTGAAGAAAAAAGGTCACTTTCATTGCATGGCTTCTCCCCACACACCACCTTTTAAAGTTTTTCTTCTTTTTCTTAAGTCATCATATATTCATATTCACCCAGGTGAAGCTTAAGAAATGAATACCAAATTCCAATATAACAATGAGCTGTGGTATTTTGTTTCTCATTTTTATTAAATGGGAAAATAAAAATTAATAGCTCATGTAAATTAATAGGCCAATACTGACCTCTGGTGTGTACAGAAGAAATTGCTTACTGGGTGAACTAGTAGATGCTTGGGAAAAGTTTTATATTTAATGTAAAAACATCTTTACCCAAGCAAAGAAGTTTCCTAAGTTATCATTACAAATGTGGAAATTGGGGAATGTAAACTAAATGAATAGAGAGAATTTCTCTATTTTAATCCCTTGTGGTAGGAAGTAAAAAGGAAAAGAGAGAACTGCTGAATAGAACAGCCCCATTGCATCATGTTTTTGCCCGATTTGGTACACATTTAAGCAACTCTAACCCTAGTGAGTGGCGAAATGACCTACACTCCCAAGCTTGACCCCATACAAACTGAATTTTTTTAAAAGGCCTATTGTGAATTTGTCTGAGTTTTCTCCTTAGATGGTATGTGTATTCCATTCCTGCTATGCCCCCAAATGCCTCCCTACTTATTTCAGACACAAGCTTCCAAAGTCATCTTTTTCTATTCTTATTTGCTCTTATTCATTCTCCTGGAATTTTCCAAAGCTGTGCCATATGGCTGTGATATGCTTGCTTTGTAATTTAAAAATCTAGCATTTGTTAGAGTGGTTCTTCTTTCAGATGGCCCATTCTCCTCTCTGTTTTCAGTATGTAGCCTTCGCATTCAGTCCATGCTGAAGCCAAATTATGTATCCACTTCTCCCCTCCTTGGTCCCCTTTGTGCAGAGCCACTCGGGAGTGCACAGCCAGGGCTGCAGGCTGAGCCAGTCACCCTGCAGACAGAGGCATCAGCTTTGTGGGTTCAGACCCTACTGCCACCAGCAGCTCTTGCTGGCCTACCCTCTCCAGTAGCAGGGCCTGCAAGGTCTTAGAAACTTACCTGTTGGGAGAGTATCACTGGGCCCATATCCACTGGACCCAGATTCCAATTTAATCCTGACCCCGTCACTGACTTGCTATGGGACCTTCTGCAACTCAGTTCATTTCCTAGACAGCCGACTTCTATTTCGTAATCCACAAAAGGGCTGCTTAGACCAGGTTTCACTAACAAACACCCTCGATGATGCTCTAATTCTACAATTCTGTGAATCTGGAATTGGGAAACCAGCTTGCAACCCAGGGCTCTTACTGCCTGCAGTTCCTTCACCTTCCTTCTCCTCCCCTCCTCCTAGTTCCTTTAGTTGTTTCTACTGCGAGCATCCTATGTTTACTAAACCATTATGCTGATTACACTGCATGTATCTCTTTGTCTTTTTTACTTCATTGGCCAAACATATGGCAGGCTGTTAGTAACTACTGAGTGAATGAAAAAAGAAACAATATCTTAGTTCCTCCTGCAAGTCTGTAGCTGACCTGCATTCCTAAATGGCTCCTGGGCCCTGGAAGCTTTGGAGTCAGCATCAACCTTTGGTCCTGATGCTACAAACTAACATGTGAGAATGTTGCTTCTCAAAGACTCTCAAAGGTGATGAATAGCTAGAGTTCATGCTGCAAGAAAGTGGAGGACACCAGACTGTTAGTAGGAGCTGAATCACTCTGCATAAGAATGAGAAGTTTTAGCTCCCCTGGTCTGGCAGAATAGGAAGAAGTGGGTAGGAAGAAGACACTGGAGTAGAAGGGCAAAGTGGAGCTGGTTGAAAATGATGCTGGGTGAAGGCCCAGTAAATGTTTCCAGTTCTTGGGGTGACCATAGGACATTTTTAAAACTCAGAATTAAATTTGATTTGGCTAAATTTGCTTGCTTATTCAACTCACAGTTTACAATCTCCAGTAAACTCTACTGTGCTCAGAAATGACTTGCCTGGGTCGTTTATCTGTAGCAAGCAGTGAAGAGGTTGAGTAGTACCTCTAGGTCTGTGGTTCTCCACCTTCAGGGCACGTGGGAATCACTTCAGAAACGTTTAGATACTAGATGCTGACACCATACTCCAGAAGGGTTACAATAGTCTTTCTGGGAGTGGGGCCCAGGGATCATTGTTTCTTTTTTTTTTTTTTTTTTTTTGTTTTTTTTGTTGTTATTTAATTAGGTTCTTTGTAAGAAATTTAGAACACCAATTTGTGAGGGTGAACGGGGGAGGGGCAGAGAGAGAGGGAGACACAGAATCGGAAACAGGCTCCAGGCTCTGAGCCATCAGCCCAGAGCCTGACGCGGGGCTCGAACTCACGGACCGCGAGATCGTGACCTGGCTGAAGTCGGACGCTTAACCGACTGTGCCACCCAGGCGCCCCGGGATCATTGTTTCTTAACAGAAGCGCAGGTGAATCTGATGTGCCACTGGGGTGGTGAACCGCTGGTGGAGGGTGTGGAGGAGAGCTGGCAAGCATTAGAGCAGAGCCAACATTGGAGTGAGTGGTTATGCCACAGTAGATTATGGCTGTAGTCATCAATATGAACTCATCCAAGAAACTACTCAGCAACCACGCATGCTTTTGTTTTTAATCAACTCTATTTCTCATCACTGGCAGTAACTATTTTAATTTTATAAACTTCCACTTTCCTCAAACCTTTGCTCCTCCCAGTTCTATTGGTACTCTCAACAAATGAACTGTTTTCTACTTTTCAGAGATATTTGATCCCCAAGTGAAAAATTCCTTAATTTTCTGCCACCAAATCTATAAATCCATTTTCTTATGCATTCTCTTTTTTACTGGTGTCTGTGCGCCAATATTTAAGCATCCACAAGCATCCCTCTTTTTTTTAATGTTTATTTATTTTTTGAGAGAGAGAGAGAGACAGACAGAGCGTGAACAGGGGAGGAGAAGAGAGCTAGGGAGACACAGAATCAGAAGCAGGCTCCAGGCTCCGAGCTGTCAGCACAGAGCCCCACGTGGGGCTCAAACTCACAAACTGCGAGATCATGACCTGAGCCGAAGTCAGAGGCTTAACCGACTGAGCCACCTAGGTGCCCCGAGCATCCCTCTTTTTAAAGCAAAAGACTTAGAAACACCGAGGTATATGTGTGTATGCATACATGTGTGTTTGGGGTAAATAAAACAATTCTGCCAACAAAAGACCCCTCTGAACCAATATAGAAAAGAGAACACAGTTTATTATTAAGTAAGAATTAATAGATTTACATGCATGTAGGATATCAAAAAATGTGACAAAAAGCCTGGACAGATTTTCATATAATTTATTTAGCAAGGCAGACACAAGGATAAATTCTCTTATCTCCTCAAGAGACAAAGGGCCCTACCTGAAGATAGTCTCCTTTTTAAAGTCTTCTAAGTTAATTTTAGAGATATGTGTTTATAGTTCCAAAGATCAGAAAGTCCCCACATTTGTACTGTAAAATCAAAAGGTCAGATCTCTTTTGGGACCTATTAAGATTCCAAGGAGACATTCTAAGGAGGAAAGTGTGAGGAGATTGCCAACACCCTCCTCAAAGAAAGTTTCATCATTTTATCCTCACAGTATACGTTGGTTAGATACATATATAGTCCTTAGCTTTGTTCAGTAAGAGGGCCTAAAAGCAATGGCACTCTATTAGAACATCTAGCACCTAGATCTTGGTATCTAAATGCCATTTTTCAATAAAAGGAGTCAATAATCATTGAAGAAAATAGTTCATTCCTGGACTAGTGTAGGGAAAACAAAAGATAGGCCTGGTACATCTCATAGTCCCAGAAAATAAGGGAGTGGTTAAAAAAATAGGAAATAAAAATTAAAAAACAAAAAACAAAAAAAACGGGTGCTTGTTGGAAAAACATAGCAGCTTATCCTAAAGGGGCTCCTCATGGCCAAAATTAAAACATTTTGAGCAACAAAATAAATAATTATATTATTGTATTTTGTTCCCTAAAATAGAATAAATATCCACAAGTCTATACTCATATAAATAATTGAGCAAATAAATAAATGGGTACGAAGATAGCATTTACTTAAGAAAAAAATCTAAATAATAAATGTATACTGAAAGAAGGAGAGGGGTAATCACTGCTGGGCAGTTGCCACAATAATAGTCTTTAGTGATCAGATCCACAAATGGATGCTCAAATTAGCAGCAAAATTTGGGGTAAAAGAGATTCTCTCAAATTATCTCCCCCGAGATATTTATTAGCTACAATGGTAAAGATAGTACCTTCACAGTAGGGAAATCCAGCAGACACAACCTTTACCAAGAGATCTAGGTAAATACAATCAGTAACAAGACATACTGTCACTCTCATATAATCTCTGCTATGTTGTACTGAGAAAGGAGCATTACTTCTGATTTTTCCTGCGAAAATGCACATCCTCGATCCAATCAGGAGAAAACATCAAACAAACCCAAATGAGGGACATCCCAGAAAAAACCAAGGAGTACTCCTCAAAGGTGGCAAAGTTCTAGAAAACAAAGACTAAGGAACTGGAGGAGACTAAGGAGACATGACAGCTAACTGCAAAGTGGGATCCTACACAGAATCCTGAAACTGAAAAAGGATGTTAGTGGAAAAACAGCTGAAATTTGAATAAGACCCCTAGCTTGGTTAATACTATGACACCAATGCCAAAGCTAGTTTCTCAGCTTCAATGATTGTGTTATGGTTGTGTAAGATAAAAACATTCAGGAAAGTTCTGTATGGTGTATACAGAAACCCTCTGGGGTATATAGACGTAGGGAGGGGATCAGAGCTACAGTAAAGTGAGAAAGGTGACTACACACAGGGATAGCTTGCTGTGAATGTGAGGGTCTTGAATGGGGTCTGAGGATTAAATAGTAGCAATGTATGAATGACAGTAAAAACAATGCTAATAGTTTGTTGTGGATATGTGTAAGATATATATCCCAAAGTATTGGACCTATAGGGCTGCTGGTCAGCAACTTACTCTTAAATGATTCAAAGAAAGATTATTTAGTATTATACTTGCAAATTTTGTCTAAGTTTGAAGCTATTTCAAAAATAAAAGAAAAAATTTTTTGGAAAAGCTACAACTGGGTAATGGAAAAAAAAAAGAAAAAGAATATACCAGTAATGGGGGAGGAAATGTGAATACATCTTGGCCAAGAACTCAAAACCTAGGTATCCGTGTTTCCCCAGAGATAAAGATAGAGCTTCTCCTGTCTGTTGGTAAATCCGTATGTTTTCACTTAAAAAAAAAAAAAGACAAGAATATTTAACACATCACGTTAATAGCAACCAAAACCTGAAATTAACCCACATGTACATCAGGAGGAGAAAAGATAGACTGTCATCTGTCTGCATATGAGATGCTATAGAACAGAACTAGCAAATTCGTTACTGCTACGTGAGATAGCACAGGTGATTATCACAAATAATGTCCTGAGTAAAGAGCTGACAGAGCTGCTGGCTAAGTGTTACCTTCTAACTTGATGGGTACTTAAATGTCTGTATTCACTTGGTAAAAATTCATCAAGCTCAAAATCTGTCCTCAAATGGCATATGTGATATTTCAATAAAACTTATTTAAAACAAATGTTTCACATACATGTGCACACATGCATACACTTAAAGCTGTACCTGCTTTTAGTGTCTTTTCAAAAAAATTCATTTAAGACCTGGGAAGATGGCGGCGTAGGAGGACGCTGGGCTCACTGCGCGTCCTGCTGATCACTTAGATTCCACCCACATCTGCCTAAATACCCAGAAAGCTGACAGAAGACTAGCAGAACGGACTCCCCAGACCCAAGCGTAGACAAGAGGCCCACGGAAGAGGGTAGGAAGGGCAGAGAGGCGGTGCGTGCTACACGGACTGGCAGGAGGGAGCCAGGGCGGTCTAGGGGCAGTCTGCCTGGCAAGGCAGAGCCCCCGAAGTCTGACTTACAAAAGCAGAGGTGCTGGACTCCCTGAGTTCTGACAGCCAGCAGGACTTAACATTTGGAATGTTAAAAGTCAACAGCTCTGCTCGGAGAGCAGGAGGGAGAGTTGTTGAGCCCCGGAAGACAAAGCTCAGCTCAGTGGGGGAACAAAGGCACTGGCCAGTACCATCTCCCTTTCCCAGCCGAAACTCCAAAGGGAACCAGTTCCTGTCACTGAACTTACTTGCACTGCACAAATGACCAAGGCTGTGCTTCTGTGGATCCATCCCTCCCACGGGTCTGCCTCCCTTCTGGTGCTGCAGGGCCCCTCCCGCAGGGGACCACCTATGGCAAAGAGAGCTAAGCCTGTCCCTCCTGCACCTCTGTACCTTGCGGATCCACCCCAACCAATTCGCCCTTGGCCACATCCCATCGAAGCAGCACCACAAGCCTGGCAGTGTCCAAGTAGCCCAGACAGGGGCTACACCACTCCACAGTGAGTCCTGCCCCTGGGAGAGAGGAAGATAAGGTACACAGCAGTCTGACTGCGGCCCCGCCCACCAACACAAGTTACTCCCAACAGTACAGGGGAAGTGCCCTGCAGTTGGGAGCCACCACAGGGACTACCTAAAATGACGAAATGGAAAAACTCTCCTCAAAAGAAACTCCAGGAAGTAGCGAAAGATAACAAATTGATCAAAAACGATTTAAGCAATATAATGGAACAAGAATTTAGAATAATAGTTATAAAATTAATCGTGGGGCTTGAAAAAAGCATAGAGGACAGCAGAGAATCTATTGCTACAGAGATCAAGGGACTAAGAAATAGTCATGAGGACTTAAAATGCTATAAATGAGGTGCAAAATAAAATAGAGGTGGCCATAGCACGGATTGAAGAGGCAGAGGGGAGAATAGGTGAATTAGAAGATAAAATTATGGAAAAAGAGGAAGCTGAGAAAAAGAGAGATAAAAAAAATCCAGGAGTAAGAGGGGAGAATTAGAGAACTAAATTATGCAATCAAACGGAACACTATCTGTATCATAGGAATTCCCGAAGAAGAGAGAGAAAGGGGCTGAAGGTGTACTTGAACAAATCATAGCTGAGAACTTACCTGATCTGGGGAAGGAAAAAGACATTGAAATCCAAGAGGCACAGAGAACTCCCTTCAGAAGTAACTCGAATCGATCTTCTGCATGACATATTGTAGTGAAACTGGCAAAATACAAGGATAAAGAGAAAATTTTGAAAGCAGCTAGGGATAAACAGGCTCTAACTTACAAAGGGAGACCCATGAGACTAGGGGCAGACCTATCTACTGAAACTTGGCAGGCCAGAAAGGACTGGCAGGAAATCTTCAATGTGATGAACAGAAAAAATATGCAGCCGAGAATCCTTTATCCAGCAAATCTGTCATTCAGAACAGGAGACATAAATGTTTTCCCAAAAAAACAAAAACGGAAGGAATTCATTACCACTAAACCAACTCTACAAGAGATCCTAAGGGAGATTCTGTGAGTGAAATGTTGCAAGGACCACAAAGTACCAGAGACATCACTACAAACATGAAACCTACAGACATCACAATGACTCTAAACCCATCTCTTTCAATAATAACACTGAAGGTAAATGGACTAAATGCTCCAAACAGAAGACATAGGGTATCAGAATGGATTTTAAAAAAGACCCATCTATTTGCTGTCTACAAGAGACTCATTTTAGACCTGAGAACACCTTCAGATTGAAAGTGAGGGGATGGAGAAATATCTATCATGCTACTAGAAGTCAAAATAAAGCTGGAGTAGCCATACTTATATCAGACAAACTAGACTTTAAATTAAAGACTGTAAAAAGAGATGAAGAAGGGCATTATATAATAATTATAGAGTCTACCCATCAGGAAGAGCTAACAATTATAAATGTCTATGCGCCAAATACAGGAGCTCCCAAATATATAAAACAATTAAACACAAACATAAGTTACCTTATTGATAAGAATGTGGTAATTTCAGGGGACTTTAATACCTCACTTACAACAATGGATAGATCATCTAGACACAGGATCAATAAAGAAACAAGGGCCCTGAATGATACATTGGATCAGATGGACTTGTCAGATATATTTATAACTCCGCATCCCAAAGCAACAGAATATACTTTCTTCTCAAGTGCATATGGAACATTCTCCAAGATAGATCACATACTGGTCACAGAATATCCCTTCTTAAGTATAAAAGAACTGAGATATTACCACACACACTTTCAGACCACAATGCTATGAAACGTGAAATCAACCACAGGAAAAAGTCTGGAAAACCTCCAAAAGCATGGAGGTTAAAGAACACCCTACTAAAGAATGAATGGGTCAACCAGGCAATTAGAGAAGAAATTAAAAAATAAATGGAAACAAATGAAAATGAAAATACAACAATCCAAATGCTTTGGGATGTAGTGTAGGCAGTCCTGATAGGAAAATACATTGCAATCCAGGCCTATCTCAAGAAACAAGAAAAATCCCAAATACAAAATCTAACAGCACACCTAAAGGAAATAGAAGCAGAATAGCAAAGACATCCCAAACCCAGCAGAAGAAGAGAAATAATAAAGATAAGAGCAGAAATAAACAATATAGAATCTAAAAAACTGTAGAGCAGATCCATGAAACCAAGAGTTGTTTTTTTTTTTTTTTTAATAACAAAAATTGATAAACCTCTAGCCAGGCTTCTCAAAAAGAAAAGGCAGATGACCCAAGTAGAAAATCATGAATGAAAATGGAATTATTACAACCAATCCCTCAGAAATACAAGCAATTATCAGGGAATACTGTGAAGAATTATATGCCAACAAACTGGACAACCTGGAAGAAATGGACAAATTCCTAAGCACCCACACACTTCCAAAACTCAAACAGAAAGAAATAGGAAACTTGAACAGATCCATACCCAGCAAAGAAATGGAATCAGTTATCAAAAATCTCCCAACAAATAAGAGTCCAGGACCAGATGGCTTCCCTGGGGAACTCTACAAGACATTTAAAGCAGAGATAATACCTATCCTTCTCAAGCTGTTCCAAAAAGTAAAAAGGGAAGGAAAACTTCCAGACTCATTCTATGAAGCCAGCATTACTTTGAGTCACAAACCAGACAGAGACCCAGCAAAAAAGAGAACTACAGGCCAATATTCCTGATGAATATGGATGCAAAAATGCTCAACAAGATACTAGGAAATCGAATTCAACAGCATATAAAAAGAATTATTCACCATGATCAAGTGGGATTCATTCCTGGGCTGCAGGGCTGGTTCAACATTCGCAAATCAATCAATGTAACACACCACATTAATAAAAGAAAAGATAAGAACCATATTACTCTGTCAGTCGATGCAGAAAAAGCTTTGACAAAATTCAGCATCTTTCTTAACAAAAACCCTCAAGAAAGTCGGGATAGAAGGAACATACTTAAACATCATAAAAGCCATTTATGAAAAGCCCACAGCTAATATCATCCTCAATGGGGAAAAACTGAGAGCTTTTCCCCTGTTTTCAGGAACACGACAGGGATGTCCACTCTCACCGCTGTTGTTTAACATAGTGTTAGAAGTGCTAGCATCAGCAATCAGACAACAAAAGGAAATCAAAGGCATCAAAATTGGCAAAGATGAAATCAAGCTTTCACTTTTCGCAGATGGCATGATACTATACATGAAAAACCCAATGGTCTCCATGAAAAGTCTGCTAGAACTGATACATGAATTCAGCAAAGTCGCAGGATACAAAATTAATGTACAAAAATCAGTTGCATTCTTATACACTAATAATGAAGCAACAGAAAGACAAATAAAGAAACTGATCCCATTTACAATTGCACCAAGAATCATAAAATCCCTAGGAATAAACCTTACCAAAGATCTAAAACATCTGTATGCTGAAAACTATAGAAAGCTGATGAAGGAAATTGAAGAAGATACAAAGAAATGGAAAAACATTCTGTGCTCATGGATTAGAAGAATAAATATTATTAAAATGTCAATACTTCCCAAAGTAATCTACACATTCAATGCACTCCCAATCAAAATTGCACCAGCCTTCTTCTAGAAGCTAGAACAAGCAATCCTAAAATTTGTATGGAACCACAAAAGACCCCGAATAGCCAAAGTAATATTGAAGAAGAAGACCAAAGCGGGAGGCATCATAATCCCAGACTTTAGCCTCTACTACAAAGCTGTCATCATCAAGACAGCATAGTATTGGCACAAAAACAGACACATAGACCAATGGAATAGAATAGAGACTCCAGAATTGGACCCACAAAAGTATGTGCCACTAATCTCTGTCAAAGCAGGAAAGACTATCCAATGGAAAAAAGACAGTCTCTTTAACAAATGATACTGGGAGAACTAGACAGCAACATGCAGAAGAATGAAACTAGACCACTTTCTTACACCATTCACAAAAATAAACTCAAAATGTGAGGCAGGAAACAATCAAAATCCTAGAAAAGAAAGCAGGAAAAAACCTCTCTGACCTCAGCTGCAGTAATTTCTTACCTCACACATCCCCAAAGTTAAGGGAATTAAAAGCAAGAATGAACCACTGGGACCTCATGAAGATAAAAACTTCTGCACTGCAAAGGAAACAACCAACAAAACTAAAAGGCAACCGATTGAATGGGAAAAGATATTTGCAAATGACATATCAGACAAAGGGCTAGTATCCAAAATCTATAAAGAACTCACCAAACTCCACACCTGAAAAACAAATAATCCAGTGAAGAAATGGGCAGAAAACATGAATAGACACTTCTCTAAAGAAGACATCCAGATGGCCAACAAGCACATGAAAAGATGCTCAACATCACTCCTCATCAGGGAAATACAAATCAAAACCACACTTGAGATATCACCTCACACCAGTCAGAGTGGCTAAAATGAACAAATCAGGAGGCTATAGATGCTGGAGAGGATGTGGAGAAATGGGAACCCTCTTGCACTGTTGGTGGGAATGCAAACTGGTGCAGCCACTGTGGAAAACGGTGTGGAGATTCCTCAAAAAATTAAAAAAAGATCTACCCTATGACTCAGCAATAGCACTGTTAGGAATTCACCCAAGGGATACAGGAGTGCTGATGCATAGGGGCACTTGTACCCCAATGTTTATAGCAGCACTTTCAACAATAGCCAAACTATGGAAAGAGCCTAAATGTCCATCAACTGATGAATGGATAAAGAAATTGTGGTTTATATACACAATGGAATACTACTTGGAAATGAGAAAGAATGAAATATGGCCCTTTGTAGCAACGTGGATGGAACTGAAGAGTGTTATGCTAAGAGAAATAAGTCATACAGAGAAAGACAAATAACATATGTTTTTCAGTCTCATGTGGATCCTGAGAAACTTAACAGAAACCCATGGGGGAGGGGAAGGAAAAAAAAAGTTAGAGAGGGAGGGAGCCAAACCATAAGAGACTCTTAAAAACTGAGAACAAACTGAGGGTTGATGGGGGATGGGAGGGAGGGGAAAGTGGGTGATGGGCATTGAGGAGGGCACCTGCTGGGATGAGCACTGGGTGTTGTATGGAAACCAATTTGACAATCAATTTCATATTAAAATAAAGAAATAAATAAAATGCAAGAATAAAAGTGCTGTTAAAGGTATAAAAATAGGGGCGCCTGGGTGGCGCAGTGGGTTAAGCGTCCGACTTCAGCCAGGTCACGATCTCGCTGTTCGTGAGTTCGAGGCCCGCGTCAGGCTGTGGGCTGATGGCTCGGAGCCTGGAGCCTGTTTCCGATTCTGTGTCTCCCTGTCTCTCTGCCCCTCCCCCGTTCATGCTCTGTCTCTCTCTGTCCCAAAAATAAATAAACGTTGAAAAAAAAATTTAAAAAAAAAAGGTATAAAAATAAAAAAAAATTATTTTAATTTAGCACCTTATGAGTAATGACTTCACAGGATGTGATTCATTAGTCCAGGTTTTAACGTTTTCTTCTATTATTTCTTTGAGTGTTTACTTTCATTCTCTCTGTGCTACTCTCATGACTCCTTTAGGTGGGCATTTTTATTTGTGGATTTAATTTCCATTTCATTTAGCTTTCCTTTCACATTTTTCATCGTTTTATATTTTTAAAATTTATTTTGGATTAATAACTCATGGAGATTGATCTTCTAGATTTCTAATTCAATACAAAGGCATTGTAAAAATATACAAAGGCATTACATACTCACACATGGAACACTAGGCGGGTTTTTTTTGTTTTTTTTTTTAATGAGACGGTTATCGTTCCTATAGTATACAGATGCTATAGTGTATAGCAATGTCATTTTGCCTTTTGAAATGAAAAATAGTACAATTTATATAGTATGATGCTTTAATTTTTTAAAATCTCTTTAATTAAAAAATACATGGTCTATATTTCTTGGTATATTGCTAGAAACATGCTATTTGGTGCCTGTGACTGCAAATAAAATAAGAGTCACTAATAGTGGCTTAAGCAATATTGTAACTCAGTTTTTCTGTAAATGCCAGCTACCAGATTTGCAATAATGTCATTAAGCACCCAGCTTTTCTCTGGCTTTTTGTTCTGCTACCCTTAGCATGTTTGGTTTTCTTCCTGTGTGATTCTTCAGAGTTAAAAGATCACTACACAACTGCAGTAATTATGTCTTTAAACAATAAAGCCGAAGAAAATTTAAAAGCGCATTTACTTTTTGTCTCTTTTTTTTGTTTCATCAGAGGTCAAAATACTACTCATAACATCCTTCCCATAGTATACTTTCTAATATATCTGATTACACCAGGGTCAAAGGTTCATCTCTAAACCAATCACAAGCAAGGAAGAATTAAATCAACATTTGTATTAATTAGATTTTGCCACAGTAATGCAGCTAAAAAAACACACTAATGTGTCAACGAACATAAGTTTATTGTTTCTGGCTCATGAGTTTGTGGATCAGTCGCAGCATTGCTACACTAGACCATGAGGAAGGTTCATGTGTGCGCCAAGAGTCCTTCATTCCTGGAAGGCTGAGGGACAGAGGGGGCACATGATTTTGACAGTTTAGGGCAGATATGCAAAAGGAGAAGCAGAAACACATGATGCTTCCTAGTAGTTTTATTTAAAATAGGCACTCTCTCACTTCCACCCACATTCCGCTGGTAAAGCAATCTTATAGCTAAGCCAAAGTCAACGCTGCAGGGAAGTACTCTTTTCCCTCATTGAAGCATGGCAAGGTGGGGAAGGAACAAAAATTATGAACAAATAATACAGTCCAACACAATATTCATGGCTTAGACCAATCATGGTCCATCCCCTCGAACTGGGAAAGGAATCCACGTTCTGTGAATTTGTTGTAAAATGCATAAAATATTATTATTATAAATTAAGGGAATAAGGGATTGTATCTAGTAAGAAACCAGTCAACACTACCTGACATAGTTCACATCAACATCATAATGAGTAGGCCTGGGCTGGAGAAGACAGAGTTGAATAAGCAGAGACCACTGTGAGTCAATAATAAAATAGTTCCATGTTGACTTCCACTATTTAAACAAATTAGTTGGAAGCCTCTTCTTACTGGGAGAAAACACCAAGTTAGAAAGGCAACTCCAATATTGATGAAAATAGCACTGGCTTATTTATTGACTAAGCATTTTAATTCAATAATTTGGAAAGAGACTCACTGCCTTCCAGAAACCATTCTGCCTTTTTTAAAAAGGCTGAAATTCATGTATATGGAATATTAATTTCACAATATATCCAAGAACTGTGTGACACCTTGGGTGAAGAACTCCCAATTGTCTTACCTGCAGGACCACACAATATTTATACGGTTTAAATTCTGGCCCATCTACTGGCACAGACTGTTCACTTCTGTTACTGTCATGGCAAGTGATGCAGGAAGAGAAACATTGCTGATCTGTGAAATTGGACAATACATTAAATCTGTCTTGGTATTTAAGCCACAGTAAGTACCATGTTTAATTGGGTTTATGAAATGACATCTTGTTCAGGGCAAGGATCAGTATGGAAGAGAAGCTATAATGGATAATAAATTAAATGCCTAAGTTAAAGCTAAACTGTTAGATGCCCGAGTCAGTAATTTCAGAACTGTGACTACCAAATGAATAACAAATTGACCTTCGTGTGACTTTATCTGTCATTAATTTTAAAGGCCTGACTTCTTTCCAATTATATGCCCCCCAAAAAACATAACTGGGAACTTTCTGTTTCTGCATTTCCTGACATGATTTTCCCTAGCACTAAGCTAATAGATGGCTTCAAATCTAAAATCATGGGAAATGCAAGAATTTTCTCAGTTGTTAATACCTGGATCTAAGGATTTATCAACTGTGGCATATCTAAAGATACAAACCCCACCTTTTCTAGTTTTCTGGAACCTCTAGATGTAGAAACAAAGACCCCATTGCATGTGGAAGTGCCCTACCAGGCATAATTTTCATAAAGGAAATTTAAATAGCTGTTTTAATTTGTAGACCAGACCATGTGCACGTGGAATCTAAGACTAATTAGCCACTTTCTCAGAGAACTAACTCTTTGAAATAAACAAGGCCTTTTGCACTGACCCAAGAATCTGAGTTGCCACCGAAAGACTAATTATACCAATATTATAATGGGCACATCCACAACAAAAGAGTATTCTCTCCGTCTTCAAACTTAGACGGGCATTCAAATGAAATCCCATTTAGTTATCTGGATTGTCTTTAATGTTTTCCTTGGCACCTCTACAGGAACTGAAAAAAAAATGTTCTTTTAAGAAATAATTTGAAAATCCATCATTTTTCCTTTTTTTTCAATATATATATACAATCTCCCCTACAAATGAATTCAAAACTGATTTTTTCCCTCTCCCTTTTCAAATTTGATTTGAAAGGAAATTAGAACAAATCATTGTTAGCAGAATGATTTCAATTAAGACATAATTAATTAAATGTGCAAATGTAGCATACATTTGGATATGCAATTAGATGACTGATTACACCAGAAATCTAATTTCACACTTAACTTGCCAACCACACCCCTATCTTGAGCTACTGACCCACACAAGTGACCACAAATTTAGACCTTTCCTCTGGAGAAAGTGAACTCAGTGGAAGAGTGTTTTTGAGTGATTCTACAATCATCTGATAGTATCTTCTTTAGATGGCTGTCAGCAGCACCATGCATAAAGGAGCTTCCTTCTTGCCTTCTTTCTTGTTTTTCAACCAGAATTTTGTTTGATTTTAAATAATTAATGTGAATCTTGGCAAACTGTGAAAGGCCTTTCATATCTTTGTACTTAGTAAATCTTTCCTATTCAGTTACTCTCTAAAAGAAAGTTGATAATCAAAATGTTAAATGTGTAAAAAAGTACTGAACTTGGAATAATTTAGAAATCATTTGGTTGTGCATTTTTAGTTGTCTTTAAGTTTTAGATACAACTGTCTGAAATGTATACTTTGCTGTTCGTGATTATGGGTAGGAACATCTCCTAACTAACCGAGACAATGAATTTTATTGCTACAGGAGTGGAAGGGGTGATTTAAAAAGGTTTGTAACTGATATTTATCACTATTGTTCTAAAAATTGAAGAGATTCCCATCACACACTAAAAACAATTTGCATTTCCAGAAATTCTCTTATGTCTCTATGTATCAGTCCGTAATGTATCATTTCTCAGCTCCAAGCCCATATTTCCATATCTTTTCCTGGGATGCTGGGTCTGGAAATGTGCAAATTCCTTTTCCCAAAGGCAGCACACTTTCCCCCAGAGCACCATGGGAAGTCTCTTGGATCAAAGATACAGCTGTAACCTGAAATGCAGCCATTTAGCATTGTATCAGTACGTTCTCAAATCCTGTGAGTTTGATGTTTTTCTTTTCTAGTAACTTTTGAAAATGCAAATGTCGATCAAAAACAATAGCAGTTACCTTTTGGGTCACTGAAGCTTTATTATTAGTAGGTTTGTCACATAGTTTTCTTCAACAATGGTGTGTACTTTGTCATAAAGGCAGAATAGGTAGTCTTGGGTAGATAAGAAAAAAACACAGATGCAAAAAAGAGAGACAGTTTCAAGGCTTATTGATCTTGTAATTGTGTCTTATTTTGATCCTAGAGATCTTGAGGGATGACTCAGTTTCCCTTTTCTGTGTGATTCTTTGATCCACTTGTGGTCTGATCTCTGGGAGCTGACTGTAGGAAAAGAAACATTAAGAAATAGGCAGACACCTCACTGTTAACAATCTTTAGGAAATCCAAAACAGTGTTTTTTAACCTTAGCTACTCATTGGAATCACCTGGGAAATTTAAGAACTACCAGTACCTAGGCTCCATGCAGATATTAAAAAAAAAATTCCACCCAGATAGTTTGAACATCCTTGACAAGGTCGAGAGTCACTGGTCCAAAGAGTTAACCAAACGAACACTTACCACGCTCTCACAAGAGTTATGATTTAGGAAGGCCTAGCACAAAGAAGAAATCAAAAAAGTTCAGTGCTCTCTTGTTTTGTCAATCAGCATCTGAATCCAAGTCCATGCTTTTTCTTATGTCCAACTCCTATCTTTGCCCCAAGCAACCCCTGCCTCCTACTGCTGCAGGAAGCTATCAGCTAAGGGACTGTTCCATTGGACATCTAAAAACTATGGGTTGCTACAGAAAATGTGAGATATCAGACAGCCCCACGTGTAGTGAAAAAGTGCAAAGGGAAACAGGTTTTGCTAGAGAACTCTGTGACCCCAGATTCCCTAGAAATTATGCAGTTTTGCACCAATTGCCAGCTCTCTGTGAAGACTTAAACTCTGAAATACGAATAAGGGACAGAAAGTTAAAGAAGATTTTTCTCAGGACCTGTATGTGACCGTGCTGAAGACAGCCAGGAAAGTCAGCGAGGTATGTAGAATCACACAGCTGGGATGAGACAAGGTAAGAAAACAAGCATGAAATGAAAAGGTGTGTTTTCTTTCTTTTTGAAGACTCAGCTCCCTCTATGGGCCTACAATTCCTAGTGCATCCTCTGTGTCTTTTCCCTATTTTCTGCCTAGAATTGCTGGGCTCCCTTAATTTTAATTACAGCTTGAAAGGAAGGATTAGCAGAGTCAAATTAACAGGCATTTATTGAGACACTACCCTGGGCAGTATGCCTGCGAAATGGTTGTCAAATTTGAGTTTGTGATCAGAAACACCTGGAAGGCCTGATAAAACAGGCTTCTGGGCCCCACCCCAGAGTTTCAGATTCAGTAGGTCTGAACTGGGGCTTGGGAATGTCCATTTCTAAGAAATTCCCAGGTGATGATCCTAGTGTTATCTGCAGGCCACACCATAAGAAACACTTTCTCTAGGGATGAAAAAAACAAATGGGTTATCAGCAATCTGTCTTTGATTCAAGATTCTTAAGGAGATGTATTAGGGGTGTCTTGTGTCACACGTTTGACAAAAAAGGAATGCTGGTGAGTAACGTACTTTTTAAAGCAAAATATAGTTCAATACACTCCAGAAGTTCTGAGACAATACCTAATTAAATAGCAGTGAGGCAGAAGAGGTTATAGAGATGACAGAGAATAAATAACACAGTACCCTGGCCTACAGGGGTGAGGGTGGCCTGTGGAGCCTAGTTTATTAGGAAGCACACACCAGTGAGGAGAGCCACTGAGTATTTGGGCCTAAAAGGGAAAACTAATGCTAGAAATGCTAGAAAGTGGAGGGCCATGGTCCTTACGCTAATTAAGCACTGAAAGCTCACATTCTCCTAAGACTGAGGTCAGTGCATGAGATCTGTAAAGTAGCCCCCTTGCTTACTGGTCATGAACAAGTTCAGTTAGATCCAGAAAAGGTCTGGTGTTATGGCGGGGGTGGGGCAGGGTGTGTGACTCCAAGTCCCTAGTGGTTAATCAGATTCAGCTGGGTAGGACCCAGTATAATGAAATACAACATTTAATTTTGTCATCTCTTAGGCAAGTGCTGCTGCAAGTGAAATTTTTTTTTCTTTTCTTCTTTTTTTTTTTTTTTTTAATAGAAAAGACTATCTGGAGAGGGCATCCAGAATCAGGTCTCAAAAGCAATGCTGCACAGGACTGACAAAGGGTTGATAAAGGTTATCAGGCCAGGGGTATTTGTGGCATAAATAGTGTCCTGAAGTTGGAGATAGCAAGACCTTGGACAATTGTTGAGCCAATTGGGTTGGCTTCAGTGAACAGACCGTGTGGGTCTGAAAGGAGAAATGAAGATATTTACGCATCTGTGTAGCATTTAAAAGGAGTGACCAGGAGGCACCAAAAACAAATCCCCCCCAAATGATGGCTGTATCTCAAGTGAGTGGTGGCATTTAATGTAGTTACCCAGAAACAGCAAATACTTAGAATTATGTTTAAACAAATTTGAGACATCTAAGAAACTGTTACATATGTATGTGGGCACTCACACATAGTATTATTCAGGGAGTTTCCCCAACTATATACTATATAACTATATATGTTTTTTCCAACCTTATTCTATATGACTACTCACGTTTTACTCTATATAATTTTGGATATATTCAGATTGCACATATAGTTTCAAAAAATCATTGAAGAGGTTCAAAGAATCTTTGACAGACTCTAAGAAAAATTCTGAGAACAGAGCAACATACCTATTAGTAACAGCAATGGCAATGTATTGGGATACTTTGGAGAAGTAGCATTTATTTGGATATATAAATTCTGGTGTGTTTAATAAAGAAAAAATCTTAATAAAGTAATTCTGAGTCTCTACATTTACACCATTGTAAAATGTTTATAGGTGTTTAGGTATGAGAAGAAATCATACTCAAAGCCTGTGTGGGTATCCAGTATGGATGCAATGTGTGATGGAGGTCAGTTTAATTTCCCACAGGCTGTTCTGCTGGGTTAGCCAATATACTTGAAGCCAGTTTGCCATAGAGATTTTCTAATTTAGCAGAATTAATTTTTATACCAATTAAACAGCTTAAGATATTGAATACTTTCAATTTAAAATTCAAAGAGAAAATTTATAAATAAGAAAAATGAAAAGTAAGCACTTTTTTTTTTCCTTTGAGTCTTCATGAAGCTAGAATTTTGTGATAGATTCTTGACTCAAAATTGTCTCCATGCCCTGATGCTTCAGGTTCTGGTGAGGGTGTCATGAATGGTGCTGCATGAAAGGTGCTACACATAAATTATCCTTTTAGACTCCATTTCTCTTCTCTGTGTGCCCAAAGCCTCCAATGAAAGAGCAGAAGGGAATGGTAAGAATTTCTAAGTATCTGAATGGGATAGGATGCTGCTGGAGGTAGTTTTGTGAGCCTGAGAAGGATAAGGGATAAGGGGAAGAATTGAGGAAAATACAGAAAGGAAATTATTAGATAGCAGCCCCGGTTAAGAAGGTCTCATTGGGGTGCCTGGGTGGCTCAGTCAGTTAAGGGATAGACTCTTGATCTTGGCTTAGGTGGTGATCTCATGGTTTGTGAGATCAAGCCCCACATCAGGTTCTGTGCTGACAGTGTGAAGCCTGCTTGGGATTGTCTCTCTCCCTCTCTTTCCCTGCCCTTCCCCCACACATTCAGTTCTCTCTCTCAAAATAAATAAATACACATTAAAAAAAGAAGGTCCTGTTGATCCCTATTTTTAACATGAAGTCTCATTAAAAGTCTACATATGTATGTATATATAAATTTATTGATTATTTTACTGTACATTTCAATTGATAAACAATTTTGAGTTTGCTAGTAAACGGGAGATATAGGTCCACTTTTACTTTCTTCCAGGTGTACCTCCAGTTGTATCAGTACTATTTATTAAATAATCCATCATTTTCTCATGTGACTGAACTACCACATAGATCATTGTTACTTCTCATACATACTGGATGCCACTTCTGTATTCTCTAATCTGCACCACTGGTCTATTTGTCCTGCCTTATATAATGATGAATTAATTACTCATAATATTTTCTAGTAACTGGTAAATCATGATCTTTTTCTTGGCTATTATTTGGTAATGGTAATCACCTTTAATTTTTTTAATGTTTATTAATTTATTTTGAGAGAAAGAGAGAGAGGAAGAGAGAGAGAAAGAGAGAGAGAGAAGGGCAGAGATAGAGGGAGGAAGAGAATCCCCAGCAGGCTCCGCACTCTCTGTATAGACTCCAACTTGGGGCCTAATCTCACGAATCATGAGATCATGACCTGAGCTGAAATCAAGAGTTGGGTGTTTAACTGACTGAGCCACCCCGGTGCCCCGGTAATAGTAATCATCTGTAATACAAACTTTAAAATCAGTTTTTCCAATTAAAAAGAGTTGTTGAGTTTCTGATTGAAATTTCATTAAATTTACACGTTAATTCAGGAGAATGAACAATGCTATGAAATTAAACTTTCTCATCAAAGGTTGTATGCTCCTTTAAGATTTTGCTTTACACCTTTTAACACAATTTTATAATTTTTCATATAGACTAGTGACTCTTTAACTCAATACCGCCATTGGAATTACTCGAAAGCTTTAAAAAATGCTGATCTTTGGGGTTTGTCCCTAGAAATTCTGATTTGTTTTGTCTGAAGACATCAAGCTATTTTAAAGTTCTCCAAGATTATTTTGATGTAAATCCAAGGTTGAAAATCTTAAATATAGATCCTGTGTCATTCATGTTAAATTTATTAAGTATTTTATACTTTTCTTGGAGACTTTTCCAATAATATATCTTTAATCATCTTTGGAATCTCTTCTATTGGGTTTGGTCCATCCAAGTTTCCTCCTACTTAATTTGGCAATGAGTACATTGGTTAGGAATTCATTCATTTACTCTATGTTTTCAAATATATGTCTATAGAGTTCCATATTCTCTTTTCATCATTATTATTTTTTGGTGTTCCACTTGACTCTCCTTATGTACTTTTTAGGTTTTCCTCTTTTTCTCTAGCAATTTTGTTTTACTGGGTGTGTATTATGATTGTTCTGCCTGATCTTCCTCTCTCTTGCTGCTGGTCCTATTTTTCTTTGACATCTCACCAAGACCTATTTCTGATTATTGGAAAAATACAGATGGTGCAAAAAAAGGGCTTTGTTCCCTATAGGTTTGCTTTGTCCGGCCCCTGTCGACGCACCTGGAGGAAGCCTCTTTGTACTCCAAATATTCTATTTACTGTAGATGCACAAAATCCACCACTTATCTATTTGTCTTCTTCAATTTTGGGAGATCAGGAAATCCAACACCTTGTAGGAGACCCATGTTGTCATTTTCCCAGATATGTGTTCTGATTTTTGAAAGCCAAGCTCTTCCCTGGAGAGGTCACTTTTCTGTCACTTCTCATCCTAGGCCCTGAACTATTCTCTTGTCCTTTGGTCCCTCATGTACCATGAGGGAGAAATCCCCACATTGGTGCTCTTTGTTGAAGCCTGAACAGAGGCTCAATTGAGCCTGATCCCTTCTTCCTCTGGAATGGAGTAGAAGCTTAGTTCTATTTGGGATGTCACATTCCCTGCAAAGGTAGGATAAGAGATCACTTAGATCATACTCCACAGCATTTCACAGAGTCTTTCAACTTGTCTGTCTTTGGGAAACATTCAACTTCACCCTCCCTTGCACTAGTCTGTCCAGACTCATATTGCAAAGATATTCTTCCCAAATTTATAGGTATCTCTAGTTGGCTTCTCATACTTACTTGGCTGGTGTTGTTTAAGGAGAGGAAGGAAAAAAAAATCAGGCATGCAAAAAAGTAGGCATTAGGAAAAATAGCACTTAATGGGCATGGGATGGATGCATCTAAAATCTTTTGTATATTAATTATAAATGTACTGCATAAAATTTTATTCCTTTCAGTGTTGATGACAAACCAATGCCCCCTGTCAGGAAGAGTGTTTTATAGTTATTCTAAGTATCAAAGCGACATCATTAAGTTAATTAGGGAGCTTCATACAAATAGCCATTGTACTGCATTGAACTTATTTTGGTACTGGTGAAACAGTCATGTATAAATTATGTTTTCTGTAATTGCATGAATTTCTGATCTGGTATTGGATTTCTTAATGTAACATCAACAAGGTTAGCTAGCAACAAAAACCAGGATGAGAAATGGGGCAGGGGGTGGAAGCATAATACTACTTTTCTTCTCCTAATGTTTCTGCTTTAGTTGATAAACAAGTAAATTTTTGCTTCTCTTCCAGTTCAGGGAGTAGGAAGATAACTATTCTAGTCTTATTTTTTTCCCACACTGAATGGTCAACTATTTTGTGAGGCTTGTGCTCACATGCTTGAGAAACATTAGATCACATTATCAATGTGAAAGGTAATTAGACCCTCCAAAAAGAAAGTAGGCTTCTCTCAGGTTTTTAAGTCTGTTTTCCTTCCCTTTACTCTGTCAGGAGGGACACAGCATACACTTATACTTCTGGCCCCATGCTGCAAGCCATTGTGGGGGTAACTCTAACATTCTGCAACTTTTCTGCTTGAGTTTTGAGGGTAAATCATAACAGCTCTGCCTCCTGGGATCAGCTCTCTTCGTCCATACATACCATTTTGACCTCACATTCCCGAAATGTTTTAACTAAGCTGTGACAGAGAAGCCTATCCTAAGGGAATTTTTAAGCCTCTGTCGATGAAGTTAGTATTCCAAATCACTATTCAGATTTGTTTTCTATGTTAGGATTTAATGAACAGAGACATAATTCATTGGCATTCCTGGTCCCAAAATTTGTAGAATTACCTCCATTGTTAAGATGGCAGATAACTAACATTTTTTAAAAAGCCGTTTTTCCAATAAAATTGATGTTGATTATTGCCTTTACATATAGATAAGGTTAGAATTTGTGCATTAACCTCAGTGTTAACTAAACATTTTGCTTATAATTTCTAAAATTTTATACTTTTTCAATGAAGTCACCTACAAAGACCTGAATTTAGCAAAGATTGAACTATTTTGGACTTCAAATCAAAACTAGTTTGTGACATGGTCAAAACCAAATTGATTTCATGAAAGCTTCTAACAAGATTAAATTCAACATACATTACCATTAAGAATGGAATCTTCTGCTAGATATGAGAGATAAAGTGACATAGTCCAGATCTACAGTTTAGTGAGGATTTTGGCATGTATACTTGTCTTACTCGGTTTGAACTGCTGTAACAGCATGCTGTAGACTGGGTGACTTAAACAACAGAAATTTATTTCTCACAATTCCGGAGGCTAAGAAATCCATAAGGGGGATGCCAGCAGATTCTGTGTTGGATGAGAGCCCACTTAGTGGTTCATTGATGGCCAATCTTCTCGTATCCTGTCTCTCTTTCCCTCTCATGTGTCTTCTTATAAGAGCGCTAATCTCATTCATGAGGGCTCCACCTCATGACCTAATTAATAACCTCCCAAAGGCCCCACCTCCTATTACCATCACTTTGGGAGATGAAGCTTCAACCTGTGAATTTTAGGGGAGACACAAACATTCAGTCCATAGCATCAGTGAGCACTACTGATGCTCCAGCAGACATCCAGAATCCCTTTGACTCTTTCTGTGAGTCCTTTGCCACCTGTTTTGTGCTGCTTCTGAAGGCCTACACCTAAGGCTCTCTCCTCGGAGGCCTCTGCTGAGAGCAAGGGGTGCCAGGGAAGTTAGGGCCCTCCAAGCAACAATTTGGCAATGACTGGCATTCAGGTCTCAGTGTCTGAAAGTCCATCCCCTTGGCTTCCCATTGGGTGAGGCTGAAGCTGGACCTTTTCTGAAACCACTGCCTTACTTGCCCTCTCTCTTCCTTACCCTACCTCCCCTACTTCTTCCTCGTTTTTCTCTGACATCACTTTCTTAATAAATTACTTGCGTGAAAATCCTCTCCTCAAGGCACTCTTGAGGAGAACGTGACCTGAGTCAACTTACAGAGCTTTACAATCAAAGAAGACAATAACTTATGTAACAGGATATGAGCAGGGCCCTTCATAGCACAGACTGTGTAGCACATCTTCAACCAGCAGCCATCCAGTACTCTTTAGCGATCCCTCAGGAATATGTGGGGAAGGTTACAGGGAGAAATCACTGGCATGAGGCTGAGAATATAAATCAGTGAAGGCAGATTTATGACAATGGTCCCATTTCTACTCACAGGTTACTGAGGTCCAAGGAAATGAGGGCTGAACATTGTGTAAGATAACGTGAGACCAGACCTACAGGTGAAGGAAGTTGGAGGCTTGTTTCATATCTAAATTTGGATTGCATCCCCAGAAATCTGTTACATATGTAAATTTGGGATGCAATGCCACAGAGTAGCTCCTTTACAGGTTTTTCACAGGACCTGAAATATAACTATGGGAACTTATTGAATTTAAGATACAGTTTTGTCTGGGAAACTGAGGCAATTAGAGCATGGAAAAGATAGATCTTGGAGAGGCCCGGAGATGGCAGAAGACTTCTGGAACCCAGAAAAAATTAACTAACATGTGACAAGTGATTACCTTGGGAAGAAAAAAATGGAGATCAATTTGTTTTTAATTTGCTATCATTTTCTTTATTCTCCAAATTTTCCACAATAACCTGTATTAGTTCTATAATCTAAGAAGATAAAGTAAGTTCTGATTGCCTCATAATTTTATGCTCTTAAGAAATTTAAAAATAAAATTAAACTTTCATTATTAGGGAATTGTTAGTAATTATGACCGTTCATACAAGGGCATATTATTGTACAATCATTAAAAAATGTTTATAAAGTATTTTGAAGGACAGTGAAAAATATCATGGAATGATATTAAATAACAAGGACAGGATTCAAAACTTCATGTACTGTTTAATATCTTTTATTTTAAAATGCATAGAAAATATACTAAAGGGGGGCGCCTGGGTGGCTTAGTCGGTTAAGCGTCTGACTTCGGCTCAGGTCACGATCTCGCTGTCCGTGAGTTCGAGCCCCGTGTCGGGCTCTGTGCTGACTGCTCAGAGCCTGGAGCCTGTTTCAGATTCTGTGTCTCCTTCTCTCTCTGACCCTCCCCTGTTCATGCTCTGTCTCTCTCTGTCTCAAAAATAAATAAACGTTAAAAAAATTTTTTTTTTAAAAAGAAAATATACTAAAAGGAACGACACAGTACTATGGGTTAATTTTCACTAGATAATGAGGTTATGGATTTTTTCCTATATTATTTACATTTCACAAATATTCTGTACTGAATTTTTAGGATCAGACCAAAGTAAACTTAGAAAATTTAGAGGTGTGTACTCAGATACTCCGGGGTCTGAAATGCTAACATCTGAGGCAGTACTTCCTAACAGGCCTAGAAATAATTAGTTCTATCTGAAATATTTGAACTAATTTATGCTTTTAAATAGCTCACATTTTTCTCTGCTACACTTCCCCCATTTTCCTCTAAGTATCTATCTCTCTTTGAATGCCTGCCACTTCTTTGTCTGGGGAAAGCTTAAATTTATTTCCAGCACTTTTCCTCACATTCACATGAAAAATACACATCTGTTTGTGTGTGTGTGTGTGTGTGTGTGTGTGTGTGTTTTCTTTTTTTTCCTCATATCTCCCTGAGAGTGTCTAGCATTTTTCTGATGATTTATGGAAAAGTAAATATAGTTTTCCAGTGCTTTCACCCCATGTAAATTTCTAATGATCCCGAATGTGAGGGTGTGTATGACAATGATGCCTTGGTAAAAAGCCAGCTGCTCTTTTCATTTGAGCAACAGTTTGATATTATTCAACTCACTAAGTGAGCTTGTTTGTTGCAACAGCTGTTGACTTCATCTCTCTCAATAGATAAAAAGAACAAGAAAAAAAGGAAAAGCTTCCTTCCATAGTCCTTGCCTGGCTACCTTTTAGCCGAGCTCTTTACTAGGTGGTAGATTTCTTATACATGATTAGAATCGGGGACATTTGGAGCTAGAAAGAATCTAATAGATTGTAATTGTCACACACCCTCTCCGTGAAGTAGTTTTACATTGCATACGTTACGGTAAGTGTCATTAACTACCATTTGTCAGATAAGAAAACTGAGGTTCAAATTCATTATGTAGCTTGATTGTGGTCTCAAACCTTGTGGAGTGAGAATTTGAATCACCACCTTCTTTCTCTCACAGATGGAACGGTAAGATCTAATAAACTTACTTAAGGTCTAATGAAGGGTATAAGCCATAAAATAAATCTCTTGTTAGGCTTCTGTGCTTATGTTTGCCCAGTTGGCTACAATCTTCAAGCAAGGATGCTGTTGCCCTCCAGCAACAGGATTCATGGGTTCAAGTCTCTGTGGCTCAGGGTCCTGGGGTTCGTGTCTCACAAGCATATGTATTCTCGTGTTTTGATTCCAAGTCTTGAGGTCCCCTTCCTTTCATGTCAAGGCCCTGACTATTGCCTGGGAGATTTGTGGAAATCACAAGCTGGCTTTTCTTTAGGTCTGTGATAGAAAAGCAGGTCTTGGGCCTGATCTTCAGCATGGTCCATCTCTGGCTGTAGGAGGTCTGTTTAAAAGGTATGAAGGAGGGATGCCTGGGTGGCTCAGTCGGTTGAACATCAGACTTCAGCTGGGGTCACGATCTCACAGTTTGTGAGTTCGGGCCCCACGTGGGGCTCTGTGCTGACAGCTCAGAGCCTGCTTCGGATTCTGTGTCTCCCTCTCTCTGCTCCTCCCCTGCTCACACTTTGTGTCCCCTCTCTCAAAAGTAAATAAAAATTAAAAAAAAAAAGTATGAAGGGGTTTTCTGACTTGGTTACAGTGCCTGAAATTGACCAACGTGAGCCTTTCATCCTCACTTCCTCCAACGTGAGCCTTTCATACTCACTTCCTCAAGGAGCCTGTCCACAGGCTTTGTAACTACCCTTTGCCTTGTATCTCTCAAAAGCCAGGGTAAATTGCACATTTTAATATATCCCTCTCTGTCGGCATTTCATGTACATTCATTTCCTAGGGCTGCCATTACAAAGCACCACAAACTGGGTGCCTTGAAATACCAGAAATTTATTGTCTTACAGTTCTTAGAGCCTAAAAGCCCCAAATCAAACGGTCAATAGGGCTGTTTCTGAACGGGTCAGAAGGACTGTGTTTCATGCTTCTCTTAGAGCTTCTGGCACCGTTAGGAACTCTTTGGCTTGTAGATGGCATTCTTGCCGTGCCTTCACATCATCTTCCCTCGGTATGTGTCTGCCTCTGGATCCAAATCTCCCCTTTTTATAAGAACACTGCTTATATTGGATTAGGGCTCACCCTAATGACCTCATCACAACCTGATCATCATAAAGATTATATTTCCAAATAAGATCACATTCACAGATAATGGGGTTAGGACTTCAACATCAGTTTGGGGGCTACAGTTCAACTGAGAGCATAGTGTTCTAACATGTCAGGAGCTCTCCAACCTGCACATACTACCTGTGAGAGGATCCTTATTGCTGTGTGGCTGGTGACACAACTCTAGGACACCATCCATAGAGTCTGGCTTCAAACACCACCACTGCACACTTAGTACTGTATATCTTATGTAGGCTTTCTAGAAGCAGACCCTGAGATACAGTTTCATGAGTAAGGGGCTTATTAACAGTCAGGAGAAACATGTAAAAGAGAAGAGAATGCAAAACAGAGAAAGGCATAATTTTGGACAACTCCCCAGCCTTAGCCTGATCTCTTGGGGAGCTCTAAACCATAAATTATGTCAGAATTCACCCCACTTTGGAGCAAGGGAGCCAGGCTGTCAGACTCTTGCAATAGTGAGTCATTGGTTCCAAGCAGCTCCAGACAGGCCTAAGGTACGGAGTCCTGTCTGACTCTCTCTGTGGAGGGTTGAACCGATTCACGGCCAGCCCTCTGAAGAAGGCCCCAGGCACAAGGCATTTGGAACAAAGCATAGCAACTGAAGGATGTGTGTGTGCAGCTGGGAGAGTGGATTACAGGGGCGGGCCTGAGCATGGACAGGGCCCACTACACAGTGTAACACACCTCTTTCCCTCTTGTGTATGAAACTGACTGCAGCGTCCACACATGAATGCTTCAGATAAAACAGGGTTACTGTGGAACACCAGGGGTTCCAGGAGGATCAGGAATGCCTCCTGATAGGACTCGGCGTGTCCTGGAAGCAGGGTGTTATGGTGTGTGAGGGAGGTAATTGGCAGACAGAGGTCATCCTGAGATCAGTAGCAGCAGCAATGGCAAGTGGCCGGGGGTGGGTGGGTCGGGGTGGGGGGGAGAGGGAGGTTTGGGGGGGGCGGGGCATGCTCCAGGTGGGCTGGAAACTAGCGAGAACCAGCCCTCCAGGGTTAGACAACAGAGCAGCAGCAGTGGGTCCTGCCTGAGACCCTGCTTGTGAGATTCCCCCAGAAACTTCCAAAGACCAAGCAAGAGGAGCTGTAGTGGAGATGCTCTGAAGGCTTCCCAGGAACACGTCAGTAGGCACAGCCTGAGGAATTCATGCTTACTGTTTTGGACATCTCACAGTTTTCTTTATAATGCGAGACAGGGCTGGCAATCCTTTGTTAAGGACAAAATTTATTTATTTTTTCCCCTACAATGGTACAGAAAGTTCACACGGCCCATTATAAAAATTTAGTGGGGGGGTGCCTGGGTGGCTCAGTCGGTTAAGCATCCGACTCTTGGTTTCAGCTCAGGTCATGATCTCGTGGTTTGTGAGTTTCAGCCCCACATAGGGCTCTGTGCTGACAGCATGGAGTCTGCTTGGGATTCTCTCTCCCCCTCTGTCTTTGCCCCTCCCCTGCTTGCTTTCTCAAAATAAATAAACTTAAAAAAAATTAGTGGAAGGCAAGGTAATTTGAAGAAATAGATTAAGTTGAAGGTAATAATTAAAAGAAATCAGAAATGGACAGAAAAAGTAGGAATGTACTTGAAGGCAGGTAGATTTCAAACCAGGGATTTATGAGAGAAAACATTACATAAACTCTCTGTTTGAAGTGGGGAGTGGGCAGGAAGGGAAAAAACAACTGTTCAAATGCTCTATGCTGAAGATTTAGGCATTCTCTTGAGATGGGGCCGGGGGAGCGCAGATTAAATATATTTGAGGAAACCAAGGTTCTGGGGGGTTAAGTGATTTTGCTCAAAATTATACAGCTGAGGACTTTGCAGCTTAAAAAAAAGAAAAAAAAACACTAATAAGAATCATAACTGAGAAATAGGTCTTTTTGCTAACAGAATATTCTCTGTCAAATCCTAGACTTAGGCTTATATAATCACAGCCCCAAACTGTGCCTGACGTCTACCCCGCCCCTTACTTTCCCATTCTTACCAGATCTCCTCAATTACCTTCGTACAGTATATCTCCCATAAATTTAGCCAACAGCGGCACTCAGTTGCCATTTATTAGGTTGCTTAGGCAAATTAGCATCTGGGCAAATGTCTCTCCCATATTTGACCCTTTAGCTGCCTTGTACTTGTTGGAGCACTTTTTGCAGCACTGCGGTCCCTTGTACCTTGTTAGGAGAGATTGGTGACCACCGAAGTGAAGCTTTCTCAGAAAGACGCATTCAAGCGCGGCCAGAGTCTGCTGGCGTTAGGGATTGCTCCCATCCGCCGACATAAAGCTTGCAATTTCTTCTTGGACACGTGGGAATTTAACACCCCCAGAGTTAAGTCTAATATGTTCCAAACGTAATGCTGAAACTACAGAAAGCAGAGCAAGTTAGGTCAGCATGTGCTTCACCTTTGCAAGTACCTTTACGTAGCTCTTTGGAGTTCTTGTCTCGCTGGGTGCGGGCGCCCTCTGGTGGCTGAAGATCCCACCGGTTCAGCAGCAGCCGGATCATGATGAAGGTCGCAGGGAGAAGGTGCTCCAGGCTATGGGAGGAACTGCTCATGAACCAAAAGTCCTAATGCTTTTCCTGTCTCTTCACACTCCAGTTGCCACAGCAGCTAACCTTGCATTTCAACTTAAACAAGATTGTGATTGTCGTAGAATTATTTCTATTCTGAGGATAGATTTCATTCTATTTTGACCAAGCAGCATTGGAAAAAGACTTGGGAATGTTTGCTTTGCAATGTTTCCTGCCATACATGTCTTCCGAAGGTGACCTTTACTTTCCTGAGACCGTGGATCTCACTTCATGACAAGGAGGTCCGGAAGCTCATATTCTGTAGGAGTCAAGGTTTTTTAATTTTTTGATGTGAGCTCTTCGTTCTCAGACTGGATCCCTGTGCTTTGAAGGATCAGCATTGAGCAAATCATCATACCCACTTCTGCAAGTTTTACTCCCCACTAATGTTGTTTCCAAACAAGAGAGGTTATTTTATTTATTTATTTATATATTTATTTATTATTATTTTTTAAGGTTTATTCATTTTCCAGAGACAGAGAGACAGAGCGTAAGTGGGGGAGGGGCAGAGAGAGAGGGAGTTACAGAATCTGAAACAGGCTCCAGGCTCTGAGCTGTCAGCACAGAGCGCGACGGGGGGGACCCAACTCACAGAAGGCGAGATCATGACCTGAGCTGAAGTCGGTCTCTTAACCGACTGAGCCACCCAGACGCCCCAAGAGAGGTTATTTCATAACCCATTGAAGCCATATTTCAAGATACTGGAATATAGAGAAAGTTAAACCACAATCCCACCAACCACTGGCAATCTTGTAATTTTAGTATATTTTTTCTACCTTTTAGATGCAAATTTACTCTTTCTGTATATGTACATATAAAAATATTTTTTAGCCTGTAATACTCAGATTTTCATGTCTCTTAAAGTTATGATTATGTCATATGTGCTATGTTATAATTATATATTGTTTTATTATTCATAGCTCTTTAGGTAATGTTGATCAATTATTACCTTGAGTGAATTATAATCAGAGAATATGCTAAAGCTAGTTAAAGC
Source organism: Prionailurus viverrinus (assembly GCF_022837055.1). Lineage (NCBI taxonomy): Eukaryota > Metazoa > Chordata > Mammalia > Carnivora > Felidae > Prionailurus > Prionailurus viverrinus. The sequence goes on from NC_062568.1 coordinate 87,818,989, forward strand.
TTAATCATAAAAGATGTAGACTAAAGTGTACCTGGGGTAAGCCTATATCCAAAATATGGAAAACATATATATTCCACTTTTTTCCTGGGGCAATGAGGTTATTCAAATGTAACTTGTCTTCCTATGTTTACCATGCTTTGCATGTCCCTTTCCCCATGGATAAACTACAATGAGGAATAAGAGAATTTTACACCTGAAAGATCTGAGACTGTGTTTGGTTTGCAGAGAATATTCTTACAGAACTCTGCCTCTTATTGTCCCTAATGAGTTATCCAAGAATTTAAGTTTGTGCTGCCTCAAATTATTCAGGCCGTTCTCCTATTAAGACTTGTTTGCCCAATAAACTTCATATACTCTGACCCCCTGGAGAATATATACCTGTCTTTGGTCACATTCCATTATGGTTTTGCTTTCAGTTAGCCAATCAGGTATACAATTCGTACTAAGGGTATTAAGGTCTATTTTGGCCCATAAGGTGGCCCCTGACAGTTTGGGAACCACAATGTGCTCAGAATGTCTGAAATTATTCCCTGGCCTGCAAGTAGTACCTCCCCCAGGGTGGGCTGGTCTCTTATGAAAGCCGTTCAGAGCACAAGGCAGGCTGTTGTGTATCTCTTCTTTTCTTGAGTCAGAGAAGGTGATGTCATACACCCATCTTCCCATGAGAGCACCTGTTGTGAAATATTGACATCAACCACAAAGAAAGATAGATCATCTTGAACAAAATGGGCTGGGACTTCCAATCAGCAGCTGAAATTCCAGGACTTTCCCCATTACTTGGCACTCTTAGTGTCCACGGATATGGGGAGTCTAGACTTGAGAACTGGGGAACATAGGGAGCGCCCGTGTAGACTCCCTGCTTCCAGAGAAAGGGCTGCCTGCCATTTTCCCCCAGGGGCCTGGTCCTTCTGACCTCCTCCCTGGGAAGTAAAAGCTTGAGCTCACCTCTGCTGGGGAAGGGCAGAAGTAGGGCAAAGCGGGGTAGATGATTGCAGCCCATTTCTTCTCATACTCCACCCTAATTCGCATTAGCACTCAGCTTCACATCACCATCTTTAGATATGTAATTTTCAAGTAAAAAAGAAAAATTCCCCCTCTATTCAGTTGTGTGCCTGAAGTCATTATGAACCATTTGGTTGCTATTTGTTAGTCACATTAGAATTCTCTTAAGTATACTCACATATTGTCATGTATCTGGCAGACATACACGAATGCATGTTGTTGTAAAATATACTTATGGGTATTTAATGCCAGAGATGATGACTGTATTTCCTTTCAACTTCAGTCCACAGCATGGGCCCTCTTCCGAAAGTGCGTACAGAAAAGTGATGATGTCCACTGTGGCCTACAGCATTATCTTCCTTTCTCCTCCTTCCTGGAAAGTATTATATTTTTTCCTCCCTCCAGGATTTTATAATTACCATGGGGGAAAGAAAAAATAAATGATGCTAAGTTTGCTGAATGCAAATTTTTCAAAACTTCACAGGTAAACGTTGCCAGAAAAACATTTTTTTTTCCAAAATGGCTCTTACCACTGCTCCAATGAACGAATTAGCTAAAGACTTGCTGTCAGATATGAAATTATGCTCTTCTCACACCACCTTTCTCTCTGTGATTAAAATTTATAATCATTGCATCTTAATTTAGTTTTTATTACCTACTCTCTAGAAGGTATATTTAAGCTGATGTGAATTTTCTTTCCCTACCCCATTTCCCTCTTTAGATCTTTAAACTGTTTTCATTTACTGAAACAAGTTTAAAAGTCTAACACATGAGGGAAGATTAAGGGAATGTAATAGAGTCATCATCCGATCACAGCCCAACACTCATTTATTGAGTGCTTACTAAGTACCAAGCATGGTTTTAAGTGCTTGACATCCTTTCCTTCATTTCTCATATCTGTCTCTGAGCTAGGGATGATGAGATGCCCATTTTGCTGGTGGGGAAATAGACCTGGAAAGGTTGTACATTTTCCTAATATCACTGGCCTGAATGTAATGACCTATTATAAGAATGAAATTCTGTCTGGCTTCACATCCTGAGAGCTTAATTGTTAGCCTTTATGGTCTCATGTGTCCCATGGTGAAGAGAGAGACAACTCACCTGGGCTCGGTCCTGCCTTCTCCTTGGGAATGAACGGCTCTATGGGGTCCTGTTTGTCCTCTAGGTAAAACTTCGTTTGTCCTGAAACACCCTCAATAGCCTTGCTTTCCTAAATACTGAGAGCCCTCCACATCCACGTTCTCTCCAGATTACTTCATCCAATGTCTTAGCTTTGGATATTACCCCGGTGCTGATTATTTCCAAATTAACACCTCCAGCTGTGACTGCTCCCAAAACTTCAGATTCAGATCTCTCTCTGCTGAATTAGCACCTGCACTGGGATGTCTGAGAGACATCTGGAATTTATGTCCAGACAGGAGACTAGGTTGCTTCCTGTCCCAAATCTGATGCTTCCCTTCATGTCCAGTGTTAATAGAAATATCATCTCTGATCACCCAGTTGCCCAGGCCCCATGCTTAGGAGGCAGCCTAGATTCCTTATTTCTCACACAGCCCACATCCCTTCGATTGGCGAAGCCTGTGAGCTTCACCTTACAATCCGTCCTAAAATCGGTTTGCTACCACACCAGACCCCGTGTCTATGATATCTCTCTTAAAACACCACAACACCTTCCCGCTCATCTCCCTAGTTCCATTACTGTTTCTTTACCAAGGCTGTTTTCCAAACAGGAGCCACACTGAATTTTTCAAAAGCGTCTGTCAATCACCTCATTTTCTGCTCACATTTTTACAATGGATTTTCCTCACATGCAGAACCCATCCAGAACTGTCACTTGTGTCTACCAGCCCTGGGTACTTTGGGTCCTGGTTGACCTACCACTTTTTCTTCACTCACTATATCACTTTTACGCTACTTTTCTTGATATTTATTGAACTCTTCTAACTCTTGCTGTCTTAGGGCCTCCGATTGGCTTTTCCCTCTTCCCCAGATGCTGGCGTGAGTGTTTTGTTATTTCTTTCATTTCTGAGGCATCTCTGTGACTTGGATATTCCCCGCCACGTACTCGCCGTGTCACTCTATCTTTATCCAGGTCTTCTTTGCCCCCATAGCCTTTACACAACCTAACCCTGTACCATATACTGCTTTCTGAACGTGTCTATTCGCCTTACTAGAATGGAGACTCCATTCTACTCCGTGGAGGTCGAGACTTTTCCCGTTTGCTCACTCTTGTATCCCAGATGTTTTAAAGTGAGACTGGCACACAGTACATTTTCAAAATAAATATTGAACAAAAATTGTTTATTTTACTAAAATAATCTTTTATACATACTGTCTGTATTGTGGGATTATGGTGAGCACGACAGGCTTTTCTTTAAGATTTTCAGCACTTTTTAGAAATACAGGTTGTGCCTTCTGTTAGAAAATAATGGAGAAGTATGACAAGAGAGCATGGAAGGCTGGAGCTGACCATGGCCTTAGTCTTAATTTTTAAAAAAAATAAACAACACACACTTATTTCTCACAGTTCTGGAGGCTGCAAGTCTGAGATGTGAGTGTCTGCATGGTTGGGGGAGGGCTGTCTCTTGAGGTGTAGACTTATGGCTGTGTCCTCACATGGTGAAATGGACAAGCGAGCTCTCTGGGGTCTCTCTCTCTGTTTCTTTTTCTTTCTTTTTTTTTTTCTTTTAAATTGAAGCATAGTTGACATACAATGTTATATTAGTTTCAGGTGTACAACATAGTGATTCAGTAACTCTATATCTTATGTTATGCTGACCACAAGTATAGCTACCGTGTGTCACCAGACCACATTCTTACAACACCACTGACTGTATTATTTATGCTGCGTGTTTCATCTCAGTGACTTACTTGTTCCAAAACTGGAAGCCCGTGCTTCTCACTTCCCTTCACCTGTTTTTTCCATCCCTCCATCCCCTCTGGCAACCATCCGTTTGTTCTCTGTATTTATGTGTCTGTTTCTGCTTTTGTTTGCTTGGCTGTTAAGTGAAATCGGATGGCATTTGTCTTTCTCTGTCTGTCTTATTTCACTTAGCATAATACCCTAAAAGTGTTGTTGTGAATGGCAAGATCTCGTTTCTTTTTTATGGCTAAATAATATTCTACCGTATATGTATACCACACCTTCTTCATCCATTTATCCATCTGTGGACACTTAGGTTGCTTCCATATCTTGGCTGTTGTAAGTAATGCTGCAATAACCATAGGGGTGCATGTATCCTTTGGAATTGGTGTTTTGTGGTCTTTGGGTTAATACCCAGTAGTGGAATTACAGCAGCATATAGTATTTCTATTTTAGAATTTTTGAAGAACCTCCACGCTGTTTTCCACAGTAGCTGCATCAATTTGCATTCCCACTAGCAGTAATGAAAGTTCCTTTTCCTCCACATTCACACCAACACTTGTTTCTTATGTTTTTGACTTAGGCCATTCTGACGGGAGCTGATATTTCATTGTGGTTTTTATTTGCATTTCCCTGATGGTTAGTGATATTGAGCATCTTTTAATGTGTCTGTTAACTGTCTTTATGTCTTCTTTGGAAAAATGTCTATTGAAGTCCTCTTTCCATTTTAATTTAATAATTAATAATTATTAATAATTATTGGTGTTGAGATGAATGAGTTCTTTTTATTTTTTGAATATTAACCCCTTATCAGCTATATAATTTGCAGGTATCTTCTTTCATTCAGTCGATTGCCTTCATGTTTTGTTGGTGGTTTCTTTCACTGTGCAAAACCTTTTTTTTTTTTTTTTTAGTGCCAATAGTTTAATTTTACTTTTCTTTCCCTTACCTAAGGAGACATAGTTAGAAAAATGTTGCTAAGGCTGATGACAAAGAAATTACTGCCTATAGTTTCTGTTATAAGTTTTAGGATATCAGGTCTCACGTTTAGGTCTTTAATCCACTTTGAGTTTCTTTTTGTGTATGGTATAACAAAGTGGTCTGATTTCATTGTTTTGCATATGGATGTCCAGTTTTCCTAGCACCATTTATTGAACAGACTGTCTTTTTCTTATTTTATGTTCTTGCCTCTTCTGTTTTAGATTGACCATATAAGCCTGGGTTTATTTCTGGGCTCTCTATTCTGTGCTCTTGATTTATGTGTCTGTTTTCATGCCGGTACCATACTGTTTCTATTATTATGGTTTTGTAGTATATCTTGAAATCTGTGATTGTGATAGCTCCAGGTTTGTTGTTTCTCAAGATTGCTTTGGCTCTTTGGGGTCTTTTATTGTTCCATATACATTTTAGGATTGTTTGTTTTAGTTTTGTAAACAATACTATTGCAATTTTGATAAAGATTGCATTAAACGTGTGGATTGCTTTGGCCAGTATGGATATTTTAACAATATTATTTCTTTCAATCCATGACCATGGAATGTCTTTCCACTTGTGTCATTTTAAAATTCTTCTGTCAACATTTTACAGTTTTCAGAGTATAGGTCTTTCACTTCCTTAGTTAAGTTTATTCCTAGGCATTTTATTCTTTTTTGGTGCACTTATAAATTGAATTGTTTCCTTCATTTCTCTTTCTGCTCTTTCATTATTAGTATATAGAAATGTAATGGATTTCTGTATATTAATTTTGGATCCTGCAACTTTACTGAATTCATTTATTACTTGTAATAGTTTTTTGATGGATGTCATCTGCCAGTGACAGTTTTATTTCTTCTTTACCAATTTGGATTCCTTTTAAAATTCTCTCTTTAGCTTTAATCTTTGGCATTAAAAAGAAGTTTTTATTTATTTTTGAGAGAGCGAGAGAGAGAGAGAGAGAGGAAGGGAGCATGAGCAGGGAAGGGACAGAGAGAGAGAGGAAGAAAGAGAGAATCCCAAGCAGGCTATGGAGCCCAATGTGAGGCTCAAATTCACGAGCCATGAGATCATGATCTGAGTCAAATCAAGAGTAGGATGATGCTTGGGGCACCTGGGTGGCTCAGTCGGTTAGGCATCCGACTTCAGCTCAGGTCATGATCTCACGGTTTGTGAGTTCAAGCCCTGTGTTGGCCTCTGTGCTGACAGCTCAGAGCCTGGAGCCTGCTTCAGATTCTGTGTCTCCCTCTCTCTGTCTCTGCCCCTCCCCTGTTCATGCTTTGTCTCTCAAAAACAAACAAACATTAGAAAATTTAAAAAAAAGAGTAGGATGATGCTTCATCAACTGAGCCACCCAGGCACCCCACATTTTAATTATTGTGTGTCATAGTGTGGACCTACTTGGGCTCATCTTTGGAACTCTGTGATTCCTGAACCTGCGTGTCTATTTCCTTCCCCAGGTTAGTGAAGCTTTCAGCTATTATCTTACTTGGTGTTTTCCAAAAGATCTCTTTTTTATTTAATGTTTATTTATTTTTGAGAGAGAGAGAGAGAGAGAGAGAGAGAGAGAATCCAAAGTGGGATCTGCACTGACAGCAGAGAGCCCCATGCAGGGCTCCAGCTCATAAGCCATGAGATCATGACCTGAGCTGAAGTTGGATGCATAACTGAATGAGCCACCCATGTACCCCAGGATATCTTTTTTTTAAAGATTTTATTTTTAAGTAATCTCTAAACATGGGACTCAAACTCATGACCCCCAAATCAAAAATCTCATGCTCTACCAGTTGAGCCAGCCAGGCATCCCTGTCCAAAAGATCTCTTAACCTATCATTTTTTAAAATTCTTTTCTTTTTCCTGTTTAGCTTGAGTCCTTTTCATTGCCCTGTCTTCCAGGTTGCTGCTGCTTTTCTGCATCCTCAAATCTATTGTTAATTGCCTCTAGTGTCTTTGTCATTTTAGTTATGTCTTCAACTCTGATTTTTTAAAAAATATTTTCTCTCTTTTTTGAAGTTGTCTCTAAGTTCATCCTTGCTTCTCTCCAGTGCAGCAAGCATCTTTATGACCATTACTTTTTTTTCAATTTTATTTTTTGAAAAAAAATTTTAATGTCTATTTATTTTTGAGAGAGAAAGAGACAGAGCACAAGCAGGGGAGGGGCAGAGAGAGAGAGAGAGAGAGGGAGACAGAAATCTTAGCAGGCTGCAGACTCTGAGCTGTCAGCACAGAGCCTGATGTGGGGTTTGAACCCACAAACCATGAGATCATGGCCTAAGCCAGAGTCGGAAGTTTAAGCAACTGAGCCACCCAGGCACCCGTATGACCATTACTTTGAATTGTTTATCGGGTAGATTGGTTATCTCCATTTCATTTAATTCTTTTTCTGAGGTTTTTTCCTGTTTTCCAATATGTTTGGAGCATATTCCTCTGTCTCTTCATTTTGCTCAACTGTGTTTATTTCTATAAATTAGGCAGAATGGCTACATCTCCTAAACTGAAGAAGTGGTATTGCATTGGGTGTCCCCTATGTAGACAGTGTCTGCCTGGGGATTTGGGCTGGTTGATGGCAACAGTAGCTGGTGTGGGCTGGTGGTCCTGGGGCTTCCCTGGTGGGATGGCTGGAGCTGCAGTGGACCCTGGCTGGGGTGGTCTTGGGATCTCTGCATGTAGGGTACCCTGGAAGGACAGCTGAAGCTAAAGTAAGTGCAAGCTGGGGGTCCTGGGGTGCTCCACATAGACAGCTGAAACTGACGTGGGTGCATGTTGTGGTGTCCTGGAATGCTCAGTGCAGGCAGCCTGGCAGGGTGGTTGGAATTGAGGCCAGCTTAGCCCAGAGGGTCCTGGGGCACTCCCCTAGGAGGCGCTTTAGTGGGGCAGCTGGAGCCAGAGCAGCATCCAGGCTGGGGTGCCCAGGAGCACTTCATACGGGGGGTACCCTGGCAGTTGCTGAATCCCAGGTGGGTATGTGCCAGGGGATCCCAGGTACACCACACAGGGGCCACTCTGGTAGGGCAGCTGGAGCCAAAGTGGTGTGGGCCTGAAGTGTCTCTGTGTGCTTTGCACCTGTGTCCCCTTGGTGAGATGGTTGGAGCTGCAGGAGGCACATTATAACAATTTAAAAGTACCACTGATACACACAACATCCTTGATGACGCTCACAGACATATTATGGAGGGAAAGAAGGCCAGCTACAAAAGATTTTATATTGTATGGTTCCATTTGTGTAAAGTCAAGAAGAGGTAACCATCTAAAAGTGAAAGAGGTTAGTTTAATAGCTATTTTCTCAGCAGATCTGAGTGGGGGTTATATGTAAGCAGAGATACATAAAAAGTCTTCTAGGGTACACTCAGCATTGTTCGCTTCACGTGAATAATTTCTTCACAGGAAGAAGAAAAGCCTGTCTGGGCTAATGTAAAACTACATTTCCAACTCCCTGTCTCACCCCAGGACTGATGGTGGAGGGAGGAGGAGGCATTTTCCTCTCTCTTTGTTTTTCCTTCCCACCCACTCACTAGTTGTGCTCCAAGGTCAGGCACTGGCACCGAGCCGAGGAGCATTTGCACAAAAGGCCAAGTGTCTCTGGCCTGGCACTTGTGTGACAGATGTCCAAATTCTGCCCCTTTAATCCCTGGGATATGTAGAGGATGAAAAATTTTCCTCTTCCTCCTAAATTCAGTGGGTAGGACCCTGCCAATTAAACCGGCCAGAGACAGTTACAGGAGAAAAGGAAACCATTTATGCAGGCAGCACCAATACACCCAGGAGAAACTCAGGGATGAGTAACCCTAAAAGATTGTTAGAACTTGGGGTTTATATACTTAACTTAGTAGGTGATGGGAAAACAAATGTGATAATGTTTGTCTATACAGGTATAAGTGGTCTTTCCATCTCCTCTGGGCCATAAAAATCCCTGGAGAAGGGATTTGGAGTAGGTTTTATTTATGTACTCCCTTCTGGGGTGTATATGCCCTGAAGAGGAATTAATGGCACCCCTGTTTCCCAGAAACATTACCTTCTTTAAACAAGGTAATGGATGCTCCAAAGAAAGCTTTTATTAATTTTTTTTGCATCTGTCTTCAGTTTAAAATAATCTTTATTCCAAAGTGCATATTTTTGCGGAGGCATAGTCTCTTCTTTGCCTGTATCCTACTCCCGCAGGCACCTCCCATTGCAAAGGTTGTTTGCAGGAGCAGTGCGCCCCCTGGTGGAATGCTGGAGTCACCTCACCCCTTCAGGTCCCTCCTTTGGCATTGGGGTCTTTTTTTTTTTTTTTTTTTTTTTTTTTTTCTGAAATTTATTGACAAATTGGTTTCCATACAACACCCAGTGCTCATCCCAAAAGGTGCCCTCCTCAATACCCATCACCCACCCTCTCCTCCCTCCCACCCCCCATCAACCCTCAGTTTGTTCTCAGTTTTTAACAGTCTCTTATGCTTTGGCTCTCTCCCTTTCTAACCTCTTTTTTTTTTTTTTTTCCTTCCCCTCCCCCATGGGTTCCTGTTAAGTTTCTCAGGATCCACATAAGAGTGAGACCATATGGTATCTGTCTTTCTCTGTATGGCTTATTTCACTTAGCATCACACTCTCCAGTTCCATCCACGTTGCTACAAAAGGCCATATTTCATTTTTTCTCATTGCCATGTAATATTCCATTGTGTATATAAACCACAATTTCTTTATCCATTCATCAGTTGATGGACATTTAGGCTCTTTCCATAATTTGGCTATTGTTGAGAGTGCTGCTATGAACATTGGGGTACAAGTGGCCCTATGCATCAGTGCTCCTGTATCCCTTGGATAAATTCCTAGCAGTGCTATTGCTGGGTCATAGGGTAGGTCTATTTTTAATTTTCTGAGGAACCTCCACACTGCTTTCCAGAGCGGCTGCACCAATTTGCATTCCCACCAACAGTGCAAGAGGGTTCCCGTTTCTCCACATCCTCTCCAGCATCTATAGTCTCCTGATTTGTTCATTTTGGCCACTCTGACTGGCGTGAGGTGATACCTGAGTGTGGTTTTGATTTGTATTTCCCTGATAAGGAGCGACGCTGAACATCTTTTCATGTGTCTGTTGGCCATCCGGATGTCTTCTTTAGAGAAGTGTCTATTCATGTTTTCTGCCCATTTCTTCACTGGGTTATTTGTTTTTCGGGTGTGGAGTTTGGTGAGCTCTTTATAGATTTTGGATACTAGCCCTTTGTCCGATATGTCATTTGCAAATATCTTTTCCCATTCCGTTGGTTGCCTTTTAGTTTTGTTGGTTGTTTCCTTTGCTGTGCAGAAGCTTTTTATCTTCATAAGGTCCCAGTAATTCACTTTTGCTTTTAATTCCCTTGCCTTTGGGGATGTGTCGAGTAAGAGATTGCTACGGCTGAGGTCAGAGAGGTCTTTTCCTGCTTTCTCCTCTAAGGTTTTGATGGTTTCCTGTCTCACATTTAGGTCCTTTATCCATTTTGAGTTTATTTTTGTGAATGGTGTGAGAAAGTGGTCTAGTTTCAACCTTCTGCATGTTGCTGTCCAGTTCTCCCAGCACCATTTGTTAAAGAGGCTGTCTTTTTTCCATTGGATGTTCTTTCCTGCTTTGTCAAAGATGAGTTGGCCATACGTTTGTGGGTCTAGTTCTGGGGTTTCTATTCTATTCCATTGGTCTATGTGTCTGTTTTGGTGCCAATACCATGCTGTCTTGATGATGACAGCTTTGTAGTAGAGGCTAAAGTCTGGGATTGTGATGCCTCCTGCTTTGGTCTTCTTCTTCAAAATTCCTTTGGCTATTCGGGGCCTTTTGTGGTTCCATATGAATTTTAGGATTGCTTGTTCTAGTTTCGAGAAGAATGCTGGTGCAATTTTGATTGGGATTGCATTGAATGTGTAGATAGCTTTGGGTAGTATTGACATTTTGACAATATTTATTTTTCCAATCCATGAGCAGGGAATGTCTTTCCATTTCTTTAAATCTTCTTCAATTTCCTTCAGAAGCTTTCTATAGTTTTCAGCATACAGATCCTTTACATCTTTGGTTAGATTTATTCCTAGGTATTTTATGCTTCTTGGTGCAATTGTGAATGGGATCAGTTTCTTTATTTGTCTTTCTGTTGCTTCATTGTTAGTGTATAAGAATGCAACTGATTTCTGTACATTGATTTTGTATCCTGCAACTTTGCTGAATTCCTGTATCAGTTCTAGCAGACTTTTGGTGGAGTCTATCGGATTTTCCATGTATAATATCATGTCATCTGCAAAAAGCGAAAGCTTGACTTCATCTTTGCCAATTTTGATGCCTTTGATTTCCTTTTGTTGTCTGATTGCTGATGCTAGAACTTCCAGCACTATGTTAAACAGCAGCGGTGAGAGTGGGCATCCTTGTCGTGTTCCTGATCTCAGGGAAAAAGCTTTCAGTTTTTCCCCGTTGAGGATGATGTTAGCTGTGGGCTTTTCATAAATGGCTTTTATGATCTTTAAGTATGTTCCTTCTATCCCGACTTTCTCAAGGGTTTTTATTAAGAAAGGGTGCTGGATTTTGTCGAAGGCCTTTTCTGCATCGATTGACAGGATCATATGGTTCTTCTCTCTTTTTTTGTTAATGTGATGTATCACGTTGATTGATTTGCGAATGTTGAACCAGCCCTGCATCCCAGGAATGAATCCCACTTGATCATGGTGAATAATTCTTTTTATATGCCGTTGAATTCGATTTGCTAGTATCTTATTGAGAATTTTTGCATCCATATTCATCAGGGATATTGGCCTGTAGTTCTCTTTTTTTACTGGGTCTCTGTCTGGTTTAGGAATCAAAGTAATACTGGCTTCATAGAATGAGTCTGGAAGTTTTCCTTCCCTTTCTATTTCTTGGAATAGCTTGAGAAGGATAGGTATTATCTCTGCTTTAAACGTCTGGTAGAACTCCCCTGGGAAGCCATCTGGTCCTGGACTCTTATTTGTTGGGAGATTTTTGATAACCGATTCAATTTCTTCGCTGGTTATGGGTCTGTTCAAGCTTTCTATTTCCTCCTGATTGAGTTTTGGAAGCGTGTGGGTGTTCAGGAATTCGTCCATTTCTTCCAGGTTGTCCAATTTGTTGGCATATAAGTTTTCATAGTATTCCCTGATAATTGTTTGTATCTCTGAGGGATTGGTTGTAATAGTTCCATTTTCATTCATGATTTTATCTATTTGGGTCATCTCCCTTTTCTTTTTGAGAAGCCTGGCTAGAGGTTTGTCAATTTTGTTTATTTTTTCAAAAAACCAACTCTTGGTTTCGTTGATCTGCTCTACAGTTTTTTTAGTTTCTATATTGTTTATTTCTGCTCTGATCTTTATTATTTCTCTTCTTCTGCTGGGCTTAGGCTGCCTTTGCTGTTCTGCTTCTAGTTCCTTTAGGTGTGCTGTTAGATTTTGTATTTGGGATTTTTCTTGTTTCTTGAGATAGGCCTGGATTGCAATGTATTTTCCTCTCAGGACTGCCTTTGCTGCGTCCCAAAGCGTTTGGATTGTTGTATTTTCATTTTCGTTTGTTTCCATATATTTTTTAATTTCTTCTCTAATTGCCTGGTTGACCCACTCATTCGTTAGTAGGGTGTTCTTTAACCTCCATGCTTTTGGAGGTTTTCCAGACTTTTTCCTGTGGTTGATTTCAAGCTTCATGGCATTGTGGTCTGAAAGTAAGCATGGTATAATTTCAATTCTTGTAAACTTATGAAGGGCTGTTTTGTGACCCAGTATATGATCTATCTTGGAGAATGTTCCATGTGCACTCGAGAAGAAAGTATATTCTGTTGCTTTGGGATGCAGAGTTCTAAATATATCTGTCAAGTCCATCTGATCCAATGTCTCATTCAGGGCCCTTGTTTCTTTATTGACCGTGTGTCTAGTTGATCTATCCATTTCTGTAAGTGGTGTATTAAAGTCCCCTGCAATTACCACATTCTTATCAATAAGGTTGCTTATGTTTATGAGTAATTGTTTTATATATTTGGGGGCTCCGGTATTCGGTGCATAGACATTGATAATTGTTAGCTCTTCCTGATGGATAGACCCTGTAACTATTATATAATGTCCTTCTTCATCTCTTGTTACAGCCTTTAATTTAAAGTCTAGTTTGTCTGATATAAGTATGGCTACTCCAGCTTTCTTTTGGCTTCCAGTCGCATGATAAATAGTTCTCCATCCCCTCACTCTCAATCTAAAGGTGTCCTCAGGTCTAAAATGAGTCTCTTGTAGACAGCAAATAGATGGGTCTTGTTTTTTTATCCATTCTGATACCCTATGTCTTTTGGTTGGCGCATTTAATCCATTTACATTCAGTGTTATTATAGAAAGATACGGGTTTAGAGTCATTGTGATGTCTGTATGTTTTATGCTTATAGTGATGTCTCTGGGACTTTGTCTCACAGGGTCCCCCTTAGGATCTCTTGTAGGGCTGGTTTAGTGGTGACAAATTCCTTCAGTTTTTGTTTGTTTGGGAAGACCTTTATCTCTCCTTCTATTCTAAATGACAGACTTGCTGGATAAAGGATTCTTGGCTGCATATTTTTTCTGTCTAGCACCCTGAAAATCTCTTGCCAATTCTTTCTGGCCTGCCAAGTTTCAAAAGAGAGATCAGTCACGAGTCTTATAGGTCTCCCTTTATATGTGAGGGCACGTTTACCCCTTGCTGCTTTCAGAATTTTCTCTTTATCCTTGTATTTTGCCAGTTTCACTATGATATGTCGTGCAGAAGATCGATTCAAGTTACGTCTGAAGGGAGTTCTCTGTGCCTCTTGGATTTCAATGCCTTTTTCCTTCCCCAGTTCAGGGAAGTTCTCAGCTATTATTTCTTCAAGTACCCCTTCAGCACCTTTCCCTCTCTCTTCCTCCTCTGGGATACCAATTATGCGTATATTATTTCTTTTTAGTGTATCACTTAATTCTCTAATTTTCCCCTCATACTCCTGGATTTTTTTATCTCTCTTTTTCTCAGCTTCCTCTTTTTCCATAACTTTATCTTCTAGTTCACCTATTCTCTCCTCTGCCTCTTCAAGCCGAGCTGTGGTGGTTTCCATTTTGTTATGCATTTCGTTTAAAGCGTTTTTCAGCTCCTCGTGACTGTTCCTTAGTCCCTTGATCTCTGTAGCAAGAGATTCTCTGCTGTCCTGTATACTGTTTTCAAGCCCAGCGATTAATTTTATGACTATTATTCTAAATTCACTTTCTGTTATATTATTTAAATCCTTTTTGATCAGCTCATTAGCTGTTGTTATTTCCTGGAGATTCTTCTGAGGGGAGTTCTTCCGCTTGGTCATTTTGGATAGTCCCTGGCGTGGTGAGGACCTGCAGGGCACTTCCCCTGTGCTGTGGTGTATACCTGGAGTTGGTGGGCGGGGCCGCAGTCAGACCTGATGTCTGCCCCCAGCCCACCGCTGGGGCCACAGTCAGACTGGTGTGTGCCTTCTCTTCCCCTCTCCTAGGGGCGGGATTCACTGTGGGGTGGTGTGGCTCGTCTGGGCTACTTGCACCCTGCCAGGCTTGTGATGCTGGGGATCTGGCGTATTAGCTGGGGTGGGTAGGCAAGGTGCTCGGGGGCAGGAGGGGCAGGCTTAGATCGCTTCTCCTTAGGTGATCCACTTCAGGAGGGGCCCTGTGGCAGCGGGAGGGAGTCAGATCTGCTGCCGGAGGTTTGGCTCCGCAGAAGCGCAGAGTTGGGTGTTTGCGCGGAGGGAGCAAGTTCCCTGGCAGGAACCGGTTCCCTTTGGGATTTCGGCTGGGGGATGGGCGGGGGAGGTGGCGCTGGCGAGCGCCTTTGTTCCCCACCAAACTGAGCTCTGTTGTCAGGGGGCTCAGCAGCTCTCCCTCCCTTTGTCCTCCAGCCTTCCCGCTTTCCGAGCAGAGCTGTTAATTTCTGACCTCCCAGACGCTAAGTCGCGCTTGCTGTCGGAACACAGTCCGCCCGGCCCCTCCGCTTTTGCAAGCCCGACTCGGGGGCTCTGCTTGGCCGGCGAGCCGCCCCTCCGCCCCGGCTCCCTCCCGCCAGTTCGTGGAGCGCGCACCGCCTCGCCGCCCTTCCTACCCTCTTCCGTGGGCCTCTCGTCTGCGTTTGGCTCCGGCGACTCTGTTCTGCTAATCCTCTGGCGGTTTTCTGGGTTATTTAGGCAGGTGTAGATGGAATCTAAGTGATCAGCAGGACGTGCGGTGAGCCCAGCGTCCTCCTAAGCCGCCATCTTGCCGCTTATCCTCGGCATTGGGGTCTTTTAAGGTGATTATAGTTCTGCTTTCTCCCACCAACTCTTCCCACGCGAAAATCCCACTTCTTTTGTCTTTCTAAATTCTAGAATTACAGACAGCTTCTATTATGTCGTTCTCTCTTTGCTCGGCAACTCAAACGCTTCAGCCAGCTTCTCACAGAGGTGGCGTTGGCAAGAGTCAGCTCTGGTTGCTGTCTCATCGGAATCCTGGTGTCTTGTCAAGCTTTTCAAGCTGGCCTTTGAGTGCTGCTTTAACTTGACTTGTCGGGGTCTATGCGGTTCAGGGAAAGGGAAGGAGCACAATGTTGTGACAATTCTCTTCAAGGAAAACCTTGCCAGTCGCCTCTCCCCAGTGTCTGGCTTTCTCTTTACAAATACTCCTGTTTGGAGGTACACAATGGCCTACCGTTTGCAGAGGCAGCTTGGGGACCACCTATTGGGAAAGCCTGGTAGATGGATTTTCCTATTCACCTGTCACCCGTTGTCCTTCCTGTTGACTCTCAGGAAAGTATGAGACCTTTGGGGAAAATGCATTTAATATAATGTTTTTTACTTTTTTGTTAAGCATAACTACTTCCCTCCCCCACGTTATCCGCTCATGGGGAACAGAGACTGGAATGTATTTCTTTGTATCCAAAGTGCCTATAGCTCACCTAACCAGGTTTTCTGGGGAAAGGGGCATGAGAGTTATATTTGTTTAGGAGCAACACACAAGTCTCATAGATTTATTATAATTTAAACATTCATAAAAGTGCAATCTCAGTGCCTTTGCATCTGTCAGAATAAGCTACGTTATGCCATGATAGTAAATAAAAATCTCAGTGACTTAAACACAAAAGTTCTCTTTCTCCAATTCCTGCTACATTTCCATTGTAGATTTGCAATGGTTGTTTGCTTGTTTGTTTGTTTTCACTTCATAGTAACTCTGGGCTCCAGGCTGATGGAGGGTCCGTCTCTACCTGTTTCCATGATTATAGACTAGGAGAAAAGGAACAAAATGTGAATCACATACTGGTTTTTTCCATTGTGCTCAGAAGATACGTGTTAATTTCCCTCACATTTCATTGACGAAAGCAAAATTGCAAGGTGCAGCCAGATGGCAAGGAGAGGGAGAAGTCTAGTCCTTTCCTAGAAAAAGGACAATGAATATTTGTCAACAACACTTCAACCAGCATACAATCATATTTCACAAATCAGAATCAACCACTATTCATAGGTACTATATTTGCCCCCCAGTGTTTTTTCTTTTGTTTGTAAACTGGTAATTGTATTTAATATTTGTGGGTTGCCATATTCCAGTCACTGTTCTAAACATTTAAATATATAAATTAATTGAATCCTCACAATAAGCCTGTGAGGTTAGTGCCAATATCATCAGAAGTTTAAAATGAGGAAATAGAAGCTCAGAGTAGTTAGTTAACTTGACCAAAATCACACAGCTAAAGGGAGAGGGATTCAAGCAAGTCTGGTTGCAGAGACTAAAACTTTAGTCATATCTATTTAGCCGTCCATCTGAAACATATTACATTGTAGTAGGATTCTCACACAGAGAGTTGTGACCCTGAGGATTTTCTTTCCAGGAAGCAACTTTATTCCTGCCGACACTGCTCAGTTGGATTCGTACCCAAAGAACTGAGCCCCGAACTCCACGTGGCAGTTTTTTAAATGTATTTTTTACTTCTCTGTCTCCCATATATGGTAATACACAGACATGCGGTCTTATTAAGTGATCTCATGTTACAAGGTCATGAGGGATGTTGTCACGTATGCGTGTAGCCAGGTTGCCTTGAGGTTTTTCTTTTTTTTCCTTAGGGAAGGGACCCTACCACATTCTCCCCTTTGATGCTGGGACCCCTCTATTTAGGGTCAAAGAGCATCATCTTGATTTAGAGGTTTATATAGGCTGTCCTTCCACATATTTAGTATAGTCCACCTGGGTCCTGCCATTTGATAGGTGCATTGACATTGTCCCAGGCCTCTCGAAGATGAGACAAGTTAGATAAGGGGTGGGTATCTGGCTCAAGGTGATCTGTCATTGGGGTTTTCGGGCAGTTGAGTTATAAAATCTTTGGCCTAGGCATGTTAAGTTTTTAACAGAGATGACGATGAACTTTTTCCCTACTAGGCAAGACAGTTTTTCCCAATAATTGAGCTTTGAGAAGCCAAACCCCGGTAGTAGAACTGGGGTATTTTGTTTTACTATAAGGTTTGTGGGGATCTCATTTTTTAGTCACTTATGGCCATCGTTTTCCAATGTTGGTACCAACGAAGTATCCTATCCACAAAAGGAAGGTGAGTGCTAACAGAAACCTCTCACCACATTTCCAGCCGGCTGGGACGGCCTTGGCGGATCCTACGGCAAAGAGTAGAGCAAGAATCAGAATAATAGTGAGACCCAAGGCATGACAGTGCATCACAGTAAGGAAACATATAAAAATAAGGATAGTCTTTTGTTTCATCAGACCATCGATTCCTCAAGCTTCTGCCGTGCATAGATTTAGTCAGCTTCCTGAGTGACTAAAGTAGGGCTGCAGTCTCCCGGAGCGTCTGGAGTTGCAGATTGCTTCTTCCATATGTCAGCTTGCATAGCATTGATGGATCGATCAGGAATGCATTCCCACTTTCGAGATGCCGGCTCTACTCTGCTGTAGTGAATCCAGGGACCCACTTTGGCTACCTTTAGTGCAGTGGGGGTGGACAAAATGACAGTGACGGGCCCTTCCAGAAGAGTTTTAGAGGTTGGACATTTCATTCCTTTATCCATATTGCATCTCCTGGTTTAAAGGGGTGAGTGTCTGTGGTCAGATTCACATGTAATCGCTCCCTGACCCAGGAGTGTAAGGTGGTTAGGGTAGAGCCAAGGGCCCTCATCTGTTGTCTTAGGATTATATTGCCTATCTCATTTAGATCCCCCCCCCCCAATGCCCTTGATAATGGGGGGGAGGGCAACCATAAAGGATTTCATAAGGGGAGAACCCCATCTGCTTCTTCAGCCTCCCACTTGCAGCGGTGGTCTCCCTCCCTGAAGGTCCTTTATCTCTCCCTGCCTCATGTTAACCCTTTCCCTATTTATTTCTCCCCTGGAACAGGGCCTGTGTCTGCTGTTAGGGAACAGGGACAATGACCGTTCTGGCTTCTTCAAGCTGATAAGGGACCGTGTGGGGGTACAGCAGTTAGAGTCTACCCCAGTGTAGGTACCATAGCACAGTATGGTTTTACAGAAAGGCTGGCAGACATGAGGTGGAATAAACATTAGCAGACACAAAGAGAAAAACACAAGGTAAAGATTCTACTGACCAACAAGATGGCATCTTAAGATAATGTCTGCAGTTTCCAAACCTGTCAAACAGTCTAGGACAGACCCTGGCTTTGTAAACAACACATGTCAGGGGATCGCTCATAACCCAGGTGATGGAGGAGCAGGAGCAGTAAGTAATCAATGGTGGTTCTATTTCCAAGAGTTGGCCCTAATTTAATTAAAAATGTTTATAAAGTCTCTACTGCTTGTGAGGTGTTATTTAGATTTTTCTGAGTATAAACAGACAGTCTGCTTTATTTTGATGTGTAAAACTTTTCCAAGAGCCAGGAGTTCTACCAGAGAAAGAGTCAAGGCAGCCATTTACCATTATTAATTTGTAAATTTTTAGGTAAGCCAAATCTGGGTATTATGTTATAAAGCAGAATTTTTATTACTTTTTGTGCCTTTTCTGTCTTGTAGGCGAAGGCCTTTACTCACTTAGTAAAAGTATTAACCCATACCAACAGATGTTGGAATCTCTTTGACCTTGGCATATGAGTGAAACCTAGCTGTCAGTCTTTTCTGGAGAGCCTCCAGTTTGTTGATTGCCTGGGAGAGCAAGTTTGAGGTTGAAAGGATTGTTTCCAGCACATACTTCACAGGCTGATACTACTTGCAAAACTGTCCTTGGCAAATTTTTGTTCTAGTAAACATCCTTTGGGCCATTTGATAAGTTTTGTCCTTCCCTAAATGAAAGGCCTGATGCTGTGTTTTAATGGTCTTTTAGCTCTGTGAGCTTGGTAATAGTAATTGTCCCGCTCTGTTTGTAACCATTTCAAGGGCTGGAGACAGTGTCTAGGAGGCAGACCCCAGTTTATTTATTTTGTGGGGGCAGGGGAGTAGGTGGGATTGAGTCTCCTTTAATAATTGATAGAGCAGGCAAACTATTTTCCTGAACCCTGGTATCTACAGCCTACAATATCCAGTAATTTTCAAAAATTCACATAATTGCTTATCAGTCCTGGAGTTAGTAGCACCATAGTCTCTAATTTAGTTATAATGTCCCTTTCTAGCAAGGGAGTAAGGCTCTCTGGCATTATCAGGAAAGAATGAGAAAAAATTAGGTTTTCCCATGTACATCCTTGCGGCTGAGAGAAAAATTTAGTTAGAAGTTTTTGGAAGATGCCTCTAATTGTCATGCTGTGTTTGGATGGTTGGCCTGGAGTGGAAAGGAGAACAGAAAAGGTAGTTCTGGTGTTAAGAAGGAAATCAACCAGTTTTCCTTCCATATTTAGAGTTACCCGAGGCTCTGGGTTTCTGATAGGCAGTTGGTTTAGGGGAGCCACCATGAAGAGCCCCAGGCCCTGGTAGTCTCTTCCAGGGACACTGGTTACCTGAGCCCTCAGGGACAGAGGTCCCTGAGGGCATTCAGATCTCCAGTGATTGTCTCCACATCAGGGGCATGGCTTATGGGGTTTTCATTTTGGTTGTCCCCTCAGAGGATGTTCTCATTTTAGTGCTTTCAACAGCCATATAAATGGCACTTGGTGCCAGGACCTGGTGAAGTCCAGTCTGACATAGTACATAAGGCCACAACTATAAGGCCTCAGATTCTTTTTTTTTTTTTTAAGCCTCCTTTTGTTTTTATTTTTTTTTTCTCTTATTTTCCTCTTGATCTTGGTTGTAATATACCCAATTGGCAGCTCGTAATGTTACGGAACCAGGCTGGTACGCTGGCGGAAAAACCAAGCGGCACTCGGAGATCTTGGTGGATCGGAGGTTTATTTAACACTGGTGGGCTCACAAAACATAAGAGACTGTTAAAAACTGAGAGCAAACTGAGGGTTGATGGGGGGTGGGAGGGAAGGGAGGGTGGGTGATGGGTATTGAGGAGGGCACCTGTTGGGATGATTACTGGGTGTTGTATGGAAACCAATTTGACAAATTTCATATTTAAAAAATAAATAAATGAAAAAAAAAAAAAAAAGAGAAAAAAAAAAAAAAAACCCCAAACCCTGTCAGGCTCAGAGGAGACCGTTTCTCCAAAGATCTGAGCGCCAAATGCAAATGGGAGGGTCATTCATTGTCATCAGCTTCCATATCTGTGGGGGTTTTCACGCACACAGCAAACAAAGGAAGAAGAACCCGGAGGAGGGGTCTCTAAGCTAGAGACCAGAGCTTGATTTAGCCCCAACCGCCATTTCTGGTGCAGTACTTTATTCACTTCTCCAACAGTAAGAGCTCCTCCAGGGTCCCCTTAAGCCCAACAGCCAATTTTTGCATTTTCTCTGAATATCTAGTGCTGATTGACTGACAAATTTGCCCTTTAAAATAATGTCAGCCTTAGGGGTGTCAGGGGAGATAGCCATATATTTAATGAGAGCCTCTCTCAACCTCTCCAGGAAGGCCATCGGGCTCTCATTTTGTGTTTGTAAAATAGTGGCTAATTTAGCATAATTTAAAGGCAAAATCTTAGATTTTCTTAATTTTTTTAAAAAACATCTGTGTCAGTAAGAGTCTGATTTGACAAAAGCATTACATCTTTCCAGGTCAAATAAAAAACATATGTAATATTCTGAAAAGCCTTTATATGTTTATATGATCAGAAAATTTACCTAGATCTCCTTTTATCTGTCTTAAACCTTGTAATATAAAGGTTTTTTTTTCTTTTTTTTTTTTTCTGACATTCTAGCTTCTTGTAAGGGAAACATGCCAGTTACATTATGGGGAGGGCCTGGACAAGGTGGGTAGCAGACAGCAGAATTGTATTTTTTTTATATAGATTAAGGACCCAAGGAGGAGGAGGTTGAGGTGGGAGACTTCCTTTCCTCCTTCTCTAGGTCTGTTTTGGGTACAGGTAAGGGGCCCTTAATTGTTTCCCCTCCTGATTGCTGGACTTTAAAAAGGGTTGCCGTTAAGTTAGTATCCACCTTACATTGTTTACATATATCTTGATTTTTTTCCTTAAGGCCCCAAAACAGTGAACATAGGGGAATTCTCCCCATTTTTCTTCACATTTGCAAAACGAGTCCACTTGTAGGATAGTATTGTCACTGATATTTCCCTCTGAGGTCCAGGTTCCCTCCTCCAGTTTGTACTGGGGCCAAGCCTTGGTGCAAAAGAAAATGAATCATAATGCATTCCAAAGGAGTAATCGCCTTGGTCGGGGAATTATTCACCTATAGAAAAAAGGAAGAAAGTTGTCCCTTATCTCAATTTCCTATAGCTGGCCAGGAGAAACCTCATCACCTGGCTCAGAATTTTTGCAGTCAAAAGCCCTGTCAGTCTTGTGAGGTGCTGGGAGTAGTCATTCTTACCCAGGCTTGACCCTACCTCTGAGAGCTGACCTGGTCTTTCCTGTTTTTTCTTACCCCTCCATTTCCCACCTGCAGGACCTTGGGGGTATGGACTGTGACCAAGCAAGACTTTCCTGGTTGTCGTGGGATACTCATTTTATTTTGGCCCAATAATAACTTACATATTGATCACTGGCCTTTGAGGGAGCGGATTAAAGGGCCGAGGTTATGGCCTATTCCCCTGCATTTTTCCACATTGCCCATGTAAATATGTTTCAACCATGTGGATATCCATTTTTGGCATACAGTGGGCTATGCTTAGTAAAATGGCTCCCAAGTATCTTAGTAAAAGCCCTTCATGTATCATCCCTCCCTCAAATGGCAGAGGCATCCAGTCCTCTGCTGAACAGGAACAACACAAATGTGGAGGATTTGGAGACTGGCACCAAGGGTATTGCCATCATTTTTTCAGTCTTTGGATCAAAGCAGGAGGAATTTTAATCTTAACCCAGTGTACTTTTAAAATCCATTTATTTTAACCTTAGTCTGTCTTGACCACATATAAAATTTCTTTTTAAAGATTTTCCTTCATGAATCTTCTACCACTTTTCTTTGCATTTAGATTTTTTCCCAAGCCATTTCTCTCCAAATAACCAGTCTCATTTAGGACAAAATCACTTTCTTTTACCTCCAACAAAAATATATTTCCATTTTTTATATCTTTCTTTCATATCTCCTACTTTTCTACATACAGAGTTGTTTTTCTTATTTTTATCAGTTTTAACTACATTTAGCAGAATTTTAACTCTTAGAAAGCTTAGTCTCCAGTGAAAATTAAGTAGTAACCAATTGTGAACTCTATGTTACATTAGAATTTTTTTTGTTGTTGGCAAAGTTATGAATCCATTAAGCACAAAGCATGTTTTCGCACAGATCCAAATATCCTTAGGGTTTTTTGTTTTGTTTTTGTTTTTGTTTTTGTTTTTGTTTTTCAACAAGCCAGAAGCACAAAACTACATCTAGTAATTAGTGCTTTTATTAGCCTCTTATCTTGTTAGATATCCAATGAATTCAATCTCAATTTATCATGCAAGCGAAACTTTAACATTTTAGGTTACCAAAGACTTTGAAAGTTATCTTAACAATTACCCATGAAAACTGAGACAAAGTTAACTGTCACTTTAAGTTATCCTTTTGTTAACAAATTGGAACAGAGGTAACATGAGCTTATTTGACCTTCAGCAAATCTAGGTGGAATAAAAGCTTGTTTTTTTTTAATATATTTTTTTAATGTTGATAAACATTAGACAAACCAACAAACTTAAATTAGCTTAAATACTGAATATGTTTTATTTGGGTCCACATAAGACCATTTGTTCCCATGGTTACTTTTAACCTGGAAAGTTGGTGGGGAAATCAGAAGTCAGTGGTCTTCACTCCTTGACATCTAAGGTGGGAGGAGGAGCTGATGGTGTCTGAGGCATTGAGGAGTCAGTTGTGCGGCCGCCCTCCCCCACAAGCTGGTGCAGACACAGGAGTGGGGGAAGGGAAGGCAGAAGACACGAGGTGCCAGAGGAAGGCAGAGAAAGAGAATTCCCAGTTTTAAATCTTGTCAGCTCAGACAGAGGAGCAGACTCCAGGTTTCTTTTGTTTTCTTTTGTTCTCCACTAGTGGAATTAGGCAGTTCATGTCTGTCCGGAGAAGACAGGGAATTTCCCTGAAACAAAGGGAGTTTTGGCAGCTGCTTGGGAATATTCCTTAAAGTCCCTGTTCTGAGGTAGAATAACCAGAGACAGTTGGCTCTAATTATCATAGTCATTGACCCAGGAAATGAACATGAGACAAGTCACAGGGCGACTCCTACCTGCTACCCGGAGCCCAGGGCCCAGCGCCTTAGAGTTGCAGCTTCGTTCCTCGTCCCCTGTGGAACTACTAGTGCAACTCTGGGAGGTGATCCCTTCTGCCTCTTATGGGCAGGTCTGCCGAAAGGAACATGGGTTCTTACCAGTCTGATGGGCACTCCCTGGGCCGGTTCCCGGACCTCACGGGTTCCGTTGGCGGACACGGAGTCCTCACCCGGGTGTGCTGGGAAGGCTAGTCTTCTGCGGATCAAGGGGTCTGCTGGTGCCAGGTGAGGCCGTCTCTCCTGGTGCCCCCAGGTTCCTATCCCCAGTGGCAAAGGAGGTGGAAATGCACTGTTTCCGAATCCTGGATGCAAGTCCCCAAGTAATGCAGCAGGATTGTCGCCCAGAGAGCCGTGACATCAAGGCTTTTCTTTCCAGGAAGCAACTTTATTCCTGCTGGCACCACTCAGTTGGGTTTGTACCCGAAGAACTGAGCCCCAAGCACCACGTGCATAGTTGTTAATATATTTTTGACTTATTTGTCTCCCATATATGGTAACACACAAACATGCAGTCTGATTAAGTGGTCTCATGTTACAAGGTCTTGAGGGATGTTGTCACGTATGTGTATAGCCAGGTTGCCTTGAGGTTTTGGGTTTTTTTTTTTCCCCCCTTAGGAGATCCTACCACAATATAATTTACTGTATATAATTCTATATAGTATATATGTGAACAGATATATATAGATATAAATACCTTGTGATGTATTTATTCCATTTTTAATTTAGAATATTATAAAATGTTGCAAAAACCTTTTCTAGATGTTTGTCTTTATCTGGACCCCACTTTGTCTGAGTATTATGAACTTGGTGCATGTACTTCTAATATTATTCTGCACATTTTTATAGTAAAGGTATCTATTAAAATGAGATATTGTTTTGTGCCTTATATTTTAAATGATAACATAAATGACAATACTTTTGCCACTTGCCCCTTTTATTTAGCATCATATTTTTAAACTATATCCTTATTGATACATACAGACTTGGCTCATTCCTTTTAAGTTCAGTTGACTATTTTCTAGTTAACACTCATAGTTATCAGGTCATATATTTGTTTTCTCAAGGGTCAAATGTGTTCTGCTTTGTTTAATTTTGCCTTGTTTTGCTTTAATTTTTTTTTCTCTAAAAAAATTAGGGAGTTTCAAAAACACCAAGGAAAATGTGTTCTGTGGCTTTTTTTCAGTTTTGTCAATGACAGGGCCAGGAGGAGAGCCTTTTAGTCAGGAGCAGAAAGAATCAGGTTAATTCACAAAGTTCACTGCGTTATTATTCACTTTAACCCTGAGAAAAAAAGATCAAAAGCTCCACACATCACTACAAGTCCAGTAATTTGGAAGACACCTCATACGTGATGCCCAAATATGTCCCATACATGACATCACAACCACTAACACTTATGTATTTGTAAGTCAGAAGATTATCTTCTGGATGATCTGTATGCTACAAATGCCTTTTATTCTATGGACAACAGTTTCAAGGGTTGAGAAGTACAATGCTTTTTTCAACAAAAGTTTAAGTATAAAATAATCATTGATCCTTGATACAAAATATTCCTGTTAGAAAATATATGATCAAGTGAAATTTCAAAGGTGCAGGCAAAAATATGATCTTTTAAGTCATACAAAAAAGTTGCAGGGGTGGACTATACTTTGAACTATATGTTTTCTTTTAAAATAATAGTTTTTGGGGCGCCTGGGTGGCGCAGTCGGTTAAGCGTCCGACTTCAGCCAGGTCACGATCTCGCGGTCCGTGAGTTCGAGCCCCGCGTCAGGCTCTGGGCTGATGGCTCGGAGCCTGGAGCCTGTTTCCGATTCTGTGTCTCCCTCTCTCTCTTCCCCTCCCCCGTTCATGCTCTGTCTCTCTCTGTCCCAAAAATAAATTAAAAAAACGTTGAAAAAAAATAATAGTTTTTTTTTTCTTCTTTGGGCAAAAATATTTGGTTGCTTGAAATGTATTTATATTAGACACCTTTACCTTTCCTATTTTATGACCTGATTTTAATTTGCTTAGCTCTGGCACATAGGTTGAGTAACATATTTTACAGTGAAGTCAAAACCTGACAGATTTATGGGGTGCCTGGGTGGCTCAGTCAGTTAAGTGGCCAACTTCAGCTCAGGTCATGATCTCACAGTTTGTAAGTTAGAGCCCAGCATCAGGCTCTGTGCTCACAGCTCAGAGCCTGGAAACTTCTTCGCATTCTGTGCCTCACTCTTTCTCTGCCCCTATCCCACTTGCACTTTGTATCTCTCTCTCTCTCTCAAAAATAAACATTAAAGAAAAATAAAAAGTAAAAGTTAAGGGATTATATATACACATACCCTGATAAAAGGTACTTCTTTTATAAATGGTTATAAACTTATCTTTTTTGTGGTTAATTGAGAAAAGCATTCTAGTTATGAACAAGATTTTGACAAGTTATAAACAGTGTCTTATCAAATCTGAGACGCTGTCAAATATACCTCCCTTCCTTCTTATAAAATTTATTTTTCAGAGAAATAATAGCAGGTGTATGAAAGCCTCTTAAAAAATAAAAATAAAATAAAAATAAATAAATAAATAAATAAATAAATAAAATAAAAATTAAAAAAAAAAGAAAGCCTCTTATTTTCCTCCAGTATATATAATATTGACTAGATTGAGTTATACATTCTTCATTTTTTTAGGAAAATATCCTGTTTATTAAAAAGGTTTATTTTTATTTTATTTTGTAGGAAGAATGAATTTAAATTTAATCGACTCCCCCATTTGTTTGGCCTCAATCCATAGAGTTAGATTTTTTTATCTGACATACTGATATGATGAAAATATAATAACTTAGTATTGAATTAAGTAGTGACTATTGTAGATTATATTTCTTATTTGATGTGAGTTATTTGACATTTTTACAAATTTCCAGTAGATATCTTGGGGAATTTTTTGTTCATTTGTTATTGTTCCTCAGTTTTAGAAAAATGTTGACAGGGAATATTGGCACTAAAATTTCATGATTTAGATTTTTCTTTATAACTTACTATTTTGTATGAAAGTTTCATGGGTATTAGAAAATAATATTTATACTTTTCTTTTCGAGGGAGAGAGAAAGAGAGAGAGAGAGCATGAGCAGAAAGGGGCAGAAGGAGAGAGAGAGAAAATCTTAAGCAGGCTCCACACCCAATGAAGGCCAACACAGGGCCTTGATCTCATGACGACAAGGTCATGATCAGAGCTGAAATCGAGTCAGATGCTTAACCAGTTGAGCCACCCAGGAGCCCCATGTATATTTTTATAATGTTTCATGTAAAATATACATTATTGATTACATCATTCACATATACTGTGAATGTATCTATATTATCTTTTGACTTAAATTTTTTACAAACAATTGAATGATGTGTGTTAAAATCATTTCCTAAGAATGTCTTTTTGCTTTACATTGTAAGTAATATATTTATCCATAAGAAACCTTTTTATCCAGTTTAATTATTTTGACTTTAAATCTTCTTTGTCATGCATTAATACTGATGCTCATTTGTTCATTATTGATGATCACCACACCAGCTCTTCCACATCAGCTCATAAAATCAGAGGAACAAATTATTGCTTTATGATGAAATGTCAAACTAAACACTTGCATGGATGTGAGTGGCTGCTTTTTTCAGTACAAGCAAAGCTATACTATTATGATGAGAAGTTTGATTGTGAGAAAGGAATCAAGTAAGTGTAGTTAACTAACATGACCAGATGACTGATGGTATTAAGAGGGGCAATACACTGGCTTTTGTATTGAATAACTCAAAATGGAGAATCTTTATAGGTTCTAGGCTACACTTCTCTTTCTTTTATTAAAATACCTTTGTATTTAATTTTGTTTTATCATGTTAGAAGTTTGAGTTTATAAATAACATACTATAAGTTTCTGACCCAATAAAAGATAAGTTCTCATGGAGTGAGAACTTGCATATGTCTGAGGACTCACCTCTTGAAGTAGAAGGCTGGTTTCTAGCTTTCATTGGCCATAAAATATGGCAGACCTCAATGCCTTCTCTGACTGGGGCCACTCACATTCTTCTTTTTTAATACAGGCTTTTAATATATTTTGGTAATTATTATTTTTAATTATTACAAAAAAGTTTGCAGCTACACAGGGTAAAAGTTTCTTACTTTGAATGATACAATATCTTCATGTTTATGGTTATGACACAGTTTCTATCAGATTATTTTCAGTCTCTATTCAAACATTTGGGTCTCTGAAGAAAAGAGAATGAAAACATTTAGATTATAGTATTATGATGACAGATAAAATGTCCATTTGTGTGTGTGTGTGTGCGTGTGTGTGTGTGTGTGTGTGTGTGTGTAATTAGTAGTATGAGACTTGGTTGGAGAAAGCATTATGACATCATACTGAAGCTGTCCTATCCATGTTGGTTGTTAGAAACCAATTAGCTGGAATAGTGTTCTTCTATAAGACCAAGGATGACAGTGGCTGACCTCCCACTCCAACTACATATACACAGCTCCATACTCTCAGAGAGTCCTGCATCCCACAATGGGGGCAAACTGGGAGTAAGTATGTTGCTTGGCATTCTGTGTACCAGCACTGGAATGCTACTCTCAGAAGAACTGAGGAGATTGATGCTTGCTTCTCATCTGCTCTTGTCCCAGAACCCAGCTTCTGAACTTTGTGGCATTAGGTTCTGCTGGTTATCTATTGGACTCTGACCTTACCCATGATGTCTTAACTGTTGCTGAGCCTTCCCACATTCTCTCACCTGTACTACATCTTGCAAGATTCTACAAAATTTCTGGTATGTGGCTGGCACTTGTCCTCTATTTTCAATGTAGTACAAATATTTCCCTGTGGATTGAAGGAGTTGGAGAGATAGTGGGAAAGAAGTCAAATGAGCAAGGCCAGTTTTCCCTGTTACAGTGAAATATATCATTAACTTAATTTAGACTGTTTAATCAACCTTTTGGTGAATTGCTTTGTAATAGTTAAAGGCATACTGGGCTGAGACTAAGGACAAATAGACCTGTTAGGAACCTACTACATGAACTTACCCCGGCCACCTAATCAATTGGAGCTTCAGGTTTATTACCTGAAATATGAGATAAAAAGGGTTTTTTTTGAGTTTTAAAAACTTTTTTTATTGTTTATTTAATTTTGAGACAGAGACAGAGACAGAGAGACAGAGTGTGAGTGGGGGAGGGACAGAGAGAGTGGGAGGCACAGAATCCAAAGCAGACTCCAGGCTCTGAGCCATCAGCACGGAGCCAGATATGGGGCTCAAACCCACAGACTGCGAGATCATGACCTGAGCTGAAGTCGACCACTGAACCAACTGAGCCACCCAGGTGCCCCAAAAAGGGTTTTGATCTGTAAAGTTCCTCTCACCTATCTTTCTTAATGACTCTGTGGGTTTTTGTTTTCTTTTGTTTTGTCTTGTTTTTAATGTTTATTTATTTATTTTGAGAGAGACAGTGCAAGCAGGGGAGGGGCAGAGAGAGAGAGGAAGAGAGAATCCCAAGCAGGCTCCATGCTGCCAGCACAGAGCCCAATGTGGGGCTCAATCCCATGAACCATAAGATCATGATCTGAGCTGAAACCAAGAGTAGGACATTTAACCAACTGAGCCAGCCAGGTGCTCCACTGACTCTGTGTTTTTTAACTGAAGCATTTCAGTAGGACTACATTTCATTGCAGTTTGACTATTATGAGTTAACCCTGACATGTATGTAAAAATCTATTCCTAAATAAGGAGTGTCATTCCCTCTGAATTTGAGCAGACTGCAGTGATGACAAATAACCTCTGTGCACCCACTTTATGTATCTATCACATGGTAATTATTCTTTTATAATATTTGATACTGTAGATATTTTAAGGGCCATTTCTCCTGGCTGTTCTTGCTGAAAGATGTTATGCTCCATTACTCAACATTTAGAACTAATGACAGTTCCACAGCTTGTTGTCAGCTAGCTCCCGCTTTTATCTCCAGGACACTCATGATGGCAAAGGGCATCTTTTGAAAGATTTTAAAATCAAGAGAGGTCATGTTCATGAAGTCCTTGGTCCCTGTCAATTCTTCAGCAAAATATTTAGTCACCTGACAGCTGATAGGGAGGCAAATGCACGTTGGGAAGCTCCAATTCACTAAGGAAGTAGCAAACAAAACTGCTGCTTGTAAAAGGGAGGTAGTACTTAATGCTTTCCTAGCAGTTTAATTTATTTCATTGCTTCATGCCATGGTAAGTCATGCAAAATTATCAGATACAGAAAATTTCTTGGGATTGGTATATATGATGACAAAATTAATTATATTAACTAAGTTGACCAGCAAATTTTTCAAACATCTTATTACCTAATATCTAAAGAGTTTTTCTTTTCTTTTTAATTGTGGTTGGAAATACATTTGACTCTTGGAATGGATCATAGGTGTTACCTTGTACTCCATCCCAGCCAGTTCAGTGAGTCCGTCTACTATAGCCATGACAGGTGGCCATCAGCTTTTATTAAGCGTGTCTCATTATAGAGAAATCTCTATTACCAGCCTGGATATTTCTGTTTTTTAACACATTTTTTAAAACTTAGGTTCACTAATTTCCCCAACTAATTACCAGTTGGTCCTAATTTTTCACCTACGCCCTCACCCCTAGTCTTATCGTCCACCTCTGTATCTGCATAAAGGAGAGGCCTCTTCCATTCAAGCATGTAGAGTCATCTGACAAGTCAGTTATGTATATGATGTGGGTGTAATTAATACCTACTATATATGATGCATCATGCCAGACACTAGAGTAAAATAGTGATTAGGGTAACAATTGTAGCTGCCCTCAGAGAATTTACTCACTAGGAGAAATGTAGACAAATGGACTTTTCATTTCAATATATGATCAGTATTTCAAATCTCTGAATACAAGTTTTGGGAAATACCGTTGCAAAGAATAACCAAAAATTAATAATTTTAACAATATATTACATTTTTATAGTACTTAAAATATAACATTACATTGCATCTGTGTAGTACTTAATAGAATAAGAATGAAAAAATCCTCTTCATAATAATTGGGAGTGCCACCTCAATAGTACTTTAATGTGTATTGTCACCTTGGCTTCATTTTTTTTCTTCCAAATTTTTATTTAAATTCTAGTTAGTTAACATATAATGCAATATTGGTTTCAGGAGTAGAATTTAGTGATTCATCACTTACATGTAACACCCAGTGCTCATAATAGCAAGTGCCCTCCGTAATGCCCATCATCCATTTAGCCCCTCCTCCAACCTCCTTCCTCCATCAACCCTCAGTTTGTTCTCTCTTGATAAGAGTCTCTTATGGTTTGCTTCCCTCTCTCCTTTTGTTCCCCTTCCTGTATGTTCATATGATTTATTTCCTAAATTCCACATATGAGTGAAATCATGTGGTATCTGTCTTTCTCTGACTGACTGATTTTGCTTAGCATAATATACTCTAGTTCCATCCACATTGCTGCAAATGACAAGATTTCATTCTTTTTGATGGCCAAATAATATTCCATTGCATATACAGACCATATCTTCTTTATTCATTCATCAATAGATGGACACTTGGGTTCTTTCTATAGTTGGCTATTGTTGATAATGCTGCTGTAAACATCAGGATGCATGTACCCCTTCAAATCTGTATCTTTGTATCCTTTGGGTAAATATCTCATTGTGCAACTGCTGGATCATAGGGTAGTTCTATTTTTAGTTTTGGAAGGAACCACCGTACTGTTCTCCAGAGTGGCTGTACAAGTTTGCATTCCCACCACCAGTGCAAGAGGGTTCCCCTTTCTCTGCATCCTCACCAACACCTGTTATTTCTTGTGTTGTTAATTTTAGCCATTGTGACAGGTGTGAGGTGGTATCTCATGGTGGTTTTGATTTGCATTTCCCTGATGATGAGTGATGTTGAACATCTTTTTACGTGTTTGTTAGCCATCTAATGTCTTCTTTGGAAAAATATGTGCCTATGTCTTCTGCCCATTTCTTAACTGGATTATTTGTTTTTTTGGGTGCTGAGTTTGATAAGTTCTTTATAGATTTTGGATACTAATTCTTTATCAGATATGTCATTTGAAAATATCTTCTCACATTCCATAGGCTGCCTTATAGTTTTGTTGACTGTTTCCTTTGCTGTGTAGAAGCTTTTTGTCTTGATAAAGTCCCAATAGTTCATTTTTGCGTTTGTTTCCCTTGACTCTGGAGACATGTCTAGTAAAACATTGCTCTGGCCAAGGCCAAAGAGGTTGCTGCCTGTGTTCTCTTCTGGGATTTATATGGTTTCCTCACATTTAGATATTTCATCCATTTCAAATTTGTTTTTGTGTATGGGGGTAAGGAAGTGATCCAGGAAGTGATTCATTATTTTGCATGTTACTGTACTGTCTTCCCAAGACCATTTTTGAAGAGATTGTTTTTGCCACTGAATATTTTTTCCTACTTTGTTGAAGATGATTTGACCATACAGTTGTAGGTCCATTTCTGGGTTTTCTATTCTGTTCCATAGATCTATGTGTCTCTTTTTGTGCCAGTACCATATAGGCTTGGTGACTACAGCTTTGTAATACAGCTTAGAGTCCTTGGCTTCATTTTTAAGGAAGAGAAACTGATTCATCAGCATCTCATTTAAAGTCATAGAATTAGTGAGTGGAAGACCTAGATTCAATACCCAGTTCTCCAACTCAGGTGTCTGCTGAATATTAGCCATTGGAAAAGCAGCTTTGTGTTTGCATGGGGAAGAGGTATCATGTGCTTTTGAATCAGTCTTATAAAGTGATACTAAGTAGCATAAATGTCAAGCAGGTCCAACAGAGGAATGGACATTTAGAAAGGACTTACTTGTATATGAATATTTAAAATATGAATATTTATAACAAAAATTGTTTTAATTGATGCTCAAGTAATAGTGATATGGTTGTTAGAAACGCACATTGCAATTTTAGATGTGAATAATTTGAAATATGTTTATAAGAAACAAAGACACTTCATTAGATAGCTCTGGAAATAAGTATTTAGGATGTCTACATTTACTATTCCAGTGGACTTCAGGCTTCACACAGTCAGATAAGCCTACTGAAAACAAATTGCAAGGGTGCCTATAAAATAAGTACCAAAAAACATCACAGGACACTTGAACTTCATAACTCTCAGAATTTTGTCTTGATTAATTTTGAGAGTGAGTGGTCTGATAGATATTGATTGTCCTGAAAATGTTAATCAATGGCAGAAAAGTCAGAGGTGAGTCAGTTAGTCCTGGGTTATTATTCTGCACAGAACTCTATCATTCAATTTTTGCTGTTAATGAACACGTGATCAAGAAATTAAAAAAACCCACAACTATAAAGGTATATAGACTATTTTCCTGTCATGAGGACATTTGTTTAGAACCTCAGGAATTAAAGGCATTTAAGCTTTTCTTTCTTAGATAGTCTTAACAGTAACAGAGAGAATTTGTACTTAATTGAGAAGGTTTAATCATCACTATTTCTAGTTAACTTCAATTTCACACAATTTGTAAAAAACATACATGAATACTTTAAATGACTTTCTAATTCCAAAAGTGAGAAAGAAAGTCCAGAACTCCCTTAACATTTTCATGGATATATTGATTCTTTAAAGTTCATGTTTGCAAGTACATTTCAATTTACAAGTGACTGTAAAGTAGTCATAAAAAAGCAAGTATACTATTTACCCTCAAAGCCTTATTTCAAATATGTTCCACAGAAGATAATAGTATGACACTTGAGGCAAGATAATTTTAGAGAACTTGAGAGAAGTAATATCACTTTTTGGATAAAACATAATTGGAAATTATAGAAAATAATACTTAGATACATAATTCATTCACTTTATGTAACTCAACAAATAATATTTAAAATCCAATTTCTTTCCTTGTAGGTCAAGAAAATGCATCTGTTTCCCTTTGCTCATCCTTTACATAATTCTGACTCTAAAACTGAGGGTAGGTGGAACTTTTTTTAAAAATTTGATTTAATTTTATTTTTTATTTTTTCAAATTTACATCCAAATTAGTTAGTATATAGTGAAGCAATGATTTCAGTAGATTCCTTAATGCCCCTTACCCATTTAGCCCATCCCCCCCACAACCCCTCCAGCAACCCTCAGTTTGTTCTTCATATTTATGAGTCTCTTTTGTTTTGACTCCCTCCCTGTTTTTATATTATTTTTGTTTCCGTTCCCTTATGTTCATCTGTTTTGTTTCTTAAAGTCCTCATATGAGTGAAGTCATATGATTTTTGTCTTTCTCTGACTGACTAATTTCACTTAGCATAATACCCTCCAGTTCCATCCATGTAGTTGCAAATGGCAAGATGTCATTCTTTTTGACTGCTGAGTAATACTCCATTCTATATATATACCATATTTTCTTTATCCATCCATCCAAAGATAGACATTTGGGCTCTTTCCATACTTTGGCTATTGTGGATAGTGCTGCTATAAACATGGGGGTGCATTTGTCCCTTGGAAACAGCATACCTGTATCTCTTGGATAAATACCTAGTAGTGCAATTGCTGGGTCATAGGGTAGTTCTATTTTTAGTTTTTTGAGAAACCTTCATACTGTTTTCCAGAGTGGCTGCACCAGCTTGCCTTCCCACCAACAATGCAAAAGAGATCCTCTTTCTCCACATCCTCGCAAACATCTGTTGTTGCCTGAGTTGTTAACGTTAGCCATTCTGACAGGTGTGAGGTGGTATCTCATTGTGGTTTTGATTTGTATTTCCTTGATGCTGGAGTGATGTTGAGCATTTTTTCATGTGTTGGTTGGCCATCTGGATGTCTTCTTTGGAGAAGTGTCTATTCATGTCTTTTGCCCATTTCTTCGCTGGATTATTTGTTATTTGGGTGTTGAATTTGATAAGTTCTTTGTAGATTTTGGATACTAGCCCTTTATCTGATATGTCATTTGCAAATATCTTCTCCCATTCTGTGAGTTGCCTTTTAGTTTTGCTGATTGTTTCCTTTGCTGTGCAGAAGCTTTTTATTTTGATGAGGTCCCAGTAGTTCATTTTTGCTTTTGTTTCCATTGCCTCTGGAGACATGTTGAGTAAAAAACTGCTGCGGGCAAGATCAAAGAGGTTTTTGCCTGCTTTCTCCTCGAGGATTTTGATGGCTTCCTGTCTTACATTGAGGTCTTTCATCCAGTTTGAGTTTATTTTTGTGTATGGTGTAAGAAAGTGGTCCAGGTTCATTCTTCTGCATGTCGCTGTCCAGTTTTCCCAGCACCACTTGCTGAAGAGACTGTCTTTGTTCCATTGGGTATTCTTTCCTGCTTTGTCAAAGATTAGTTGCCCATATGTTTGTGGGTCCATTTCTGGGTTCTCTATTCTATTCCATTGATCTGAGTGTCTGTTCTTCGGAACTTCTTTTTTTAAGTTTATTTATTTATTTATTTATTTATTTATTTATTTAGAGAGGGCACACAAGCAGAGGAGGGGCAGAGAGAGAGGATGAGAGAGAATCCAAAGCAGGCTCCATGCTGTCAGTGCAGAGCCCAACAGGAGCCTTGAACCCACAGACCATGAGATCATGACCTGAGATGAAATCAAGAGTTAGATGTATAACCAACTCAGCCTCCCACATGCCCCTACTTCTTTTTTTTTAAGTTTTTAATTTTAATTCTAGTAAACACACAGTGTTATATTAGTTTCAGGTGTACTATATGGTGATTCAACAATTCTATACATTACTTAGGGTTCATAATGGTAAGTGTATTCTTTAATACCCATCACCTATTTAACCCATTCCCTTCCCCCCACCTCACCTCTGGCAACCATCAGTGTGTTCTCTATAGTTGTCTGTTTCTTGGTTTGTCTCTCTCTCTCTCTCTCTTTCTTTCCTTTGCTCATTTGTTTTCTTTCTTAACTTCCTATTAGGAGTAAAATGACATGGTATTTGTGTTTCTCTATTTCACTCAGCAGTATACTTTCTAAATCTATCCATGTTGTTGCAAATGGCAAAATTTCATTCTTTTTTATGGCTGAATAATAACTCTCTGTGTGCATGTGTGTGTGTGTGTGTGTGTGTGTGTGTGTGTGTGTGTGACATTTTCTTTATCTATCAATGGACACTTGAGCTATTTCCGTAATTTGGCTGTTGTAATAATGCTGCAATAAACATGGAGGCGCATGTTCCCTTTGAACTGATGTTTTTGTATTTTTAGGGTAAATACCTAGTAGTGCAATTACTGGATCATAAGGTAGTTCTATTTTCAACTTTTCGGAGCCTCCATACTGTTTTCCACAGTAGCTGCATCAGTTTGCATTCCCACCGACAGTGTTAGAGGGTTCATTTTCCTCCACTTTCTCACCAATGCTTGTTGTTTCTTGTGTTCTTGATTTTAGCCATCCTGATAGTTTAAGGTGATATCACATGGTAGTTTTTGATCTGCATTTCCCTGATGCTGAGTGATGTTGAGCATATTTTCATGTGTCTCTTAGCCATCTGGATGTCTGCTTTGGAAAAGTGTCTATTCGTGTCTTCTGCTCATTTCTTAACTGGGTTGTTTTCTGGGTGTTGAGTTGTATAAGTTCTTTATAAATTTTGGATTTTAACACTTTATTGGATATATAATTTACAAATATCTTCTCCCATTTTGTAAGTTGCCTTTTAGTTTTGCTGATTGTTTCATTTGCTGTGAAGAAGCTTTTTATTTTGATGCAATTCCAATAGTTGATTTTTGCTTTTATTTTCCTTGCCTCAGGAGACATACCTAGAAAAAGGTTGCTGTAGATAGTGTCAGAGAAAATACTGCCTGTGCTCTCTTCAAGGATTTTTATGGTTTCAGGTCTCACATATGGGTCTTTAATCCATTTTGAGTTTATTTTTGTGCATGATGTAAGAACATGGTACAGTTTCATTCTTTTGCATGTTGCTCTCCAGTTTTCCCAACATTATTTGTTAAAGAGATCGTCTTTTTCCCATTGCATATTCTTTCCTGCTGTGTTGGATATTCATTAACCACATAATTGTGGATTCATTTCCGGGCTTACTATTCTGTTTCTTTGATCTATGTGTCTCTTTTTGTGCCAGTACCATGTTGTTCTGATTACTACAGCTTTGTAATATAACTTGAAATCTGGGATTGTGATACTTCCAGTTTTCTTTTTCTTTTTCAGGATCTCTTTGGCTATCCTAACACATTTTAATATTGTTTGTTCTGGTTCTGTGAAAAATGCTGTTGGTATTTTGATAGGGATTGCATTAAATCTGCAGGTTGCTTTGGGTAGTATGGACATTTTAACAATATTTGTTCTTCCAATTCGTGAGCATGGAATGCCTTTCCATTTTTTGTGTTGTCTTCAATTTGCTTTCACAATTTTTTTTAATAGTTTTTAGAGTACAGCTTTTTCACTTATTTGGTTAACTTTATTCCTAGTTATTTATTATTTTTGCTGCAGTTGTAAATGGGATTTTTTTAAATTTCTTTTTCTGTTGCCTCATTATTAGTGTATAGAAATGCAATGGATTTATGTACATTGATTTGTATCCTGTGACTTTACTGAATTCATTTATCAGGTCTGGTAGTTTTTTGGTGGCATCATTAGGGTTTTCTATACATAGTATCATGTCATCTGCAAATAGTGAAAACTTTATTTCTTCCTTATCAATTTGGATGCATTTTATTTCCTTTTTAAAACATTTTTTTAAGTTTAGTTACTTATTTTGGGAGAGGAAAGAGAGAAAGAACAGGGGAGGGGCAGAAAGAGAGGGAAAGAGAATCCCAAGCAGGTTCTGCACTGGCAGTGGCACTCAATCCCAGGACCCAGAAATCATGACCTGAGCCAAAATTAAGAGTTGGAGGCTTAACCGACTGAGCCACGCGGGCACCTGAACCTTTTATTTTTTTGTTGTCTCATTGCTGTGGCTAGGACTTCCAGTACTGTGTAGAATGAAAGTGATAAGAGTGGAGACCTTTTTCTTGTTCCTGACCTTAGGGAAAATCTCTCACTTTTTTCCCACTAAGTATGATGTTCACTGTGGGTTTCTCATATATAGCCTTTATTATGTTGAGGTATGTTCCCTCCAAACCTATTTTGGTGAGAGTTTTTATCATGAATGGTGTTGTACTTTGTCAAATGCTTTTTCTTCAGCTATTGAAATGATCATATGGTTTTTATCCTTTCTCTTATCGATGTGATGTACCACATGGATTGATTTTTAAAATTTTTTAAATATTTATTTATTTTTGAGAGAGAGAGAGAGAGAGAGAGTGTGTGAGTGAGTGGGGGAGGGGCAGAGAGAGAGGGAGTCACAGAAATCAAAGCAGGCTCCAGGCTCTGAGCTGTCAGCACAGAGCCCGATATGGGGTTCAAACTCATGAACAGTGAGATCATGACCTGAGCCGAAGTCAGATGCTTAACCAACTGAGCCACCCAGGTGCCCCATCACGTGGATTGATTTGTGAATATTGAATCATACTTGCATCCCAGGAATAAATCCCACTTGATCATGGTGAATGATTTTTTAAAATGTCTTGTTGGATTCAGTCTGCTAGTATTTTATCAGTGTAATGCTAGCCTCAGAATGAATTTGAAAGTTTTCTTTCCTCGTGTATTTATTTTTTTAATTTTTTAATGTTTATTTATTTTTGAGAGAGAGAGAGAGAGAGAGACAGAGTGTGAGCAGGGGAGGGAGGGGCAGGGGAGAGAGAGAGAGAGAGAGAGGGAGACACAGAATTCTTATTAGCAGGCTCCAGGCTCTGAGCTTCAGCACAGAGCCTGACATGTGGCTTGAATTTCAGAACTGTGAGGTCATGACCTGAGCTGAAGTCAGAAGCTTAACTGACTGAGCCACCCAGGCGCCCCTCCTCTTCTATTTTTTTGGCATAGTTTGAGAAGAATAAGCATTACCTCTCCTTTAAATATTTGGCTGAATTCACCTGTGAAGCCATTTGGTCCTGGAATTTTGTTAGATTGTTTTGATTACCACTTCTTCTTTACCCATTTATCAATCGATGGACACTTGGGTTGCTCCCATATCTTAACTATCATAAATAATGCCACAGTGAACATAGAGGTACATATATTTTTTCAAATTTGTCTATTTGTTTTCTTTGGGTGAGTAGTGGAATTACTGGATTATATGGTATTACTATTTTTAATTTTTTCGAAAACTTCCATATTTTTTCCAAAGTAGTTGTACTAATTTACATTCCCACCAACAGAGCATGAAGATTTCCTTTGCTCTCATCCTTGCCAATGCTTGACATTTCTTGTCTTTTTGATTCTAACTGGTGTGGAGTGATATCTCATTGGGTTTGATTTGCATTTCCCTGCTGTTGAGCACCTTTTCCTGTTTCTGTTAGACATCTGTATGTCTTCATTGAAAAAAAATGTCCATTCAGGTTCTCTGCCTATTTTTAATTGAATTTTTGGTTTTATTTGGTATTGGGTTATATGAGTTCTTTATATATTTTGGATATTAATTGCTTATCAGATGCATCATTTGCAAATAGCTTCTCTCATTCACTAGGTTACTATCTTGTTTTGCTCATGGTTACCTTCACTGTGCCAAAACCTTTTGTTTTGGTGTAGTTCTAGTAGTTTATTTTTGCTTTTGTTTGCCTTGCCTGAGGAGACACATCCTTAAAAATGTTGCTAAGGCCGATGTCCAAGAGATAATTGCCTATGTTTTCCTTTAGGAGTTCTAGGGTTTCAGGTCTCACATGTAGTTCTTTAATCCATTTTGAATCTCTTTTTGTGTATGGTATAAGAAAGTGACCCAGTTTCATTTTTTTGAATGTATATGTCCTGTTTTCCCAGCACTATTTATTGAAGAGGTTATCTTTCCTCATTGTATATTCTTTGTAGTACATTAATTGGCCATAACATGTGGGTTAATTTCTGGGATCTCTATCCTGTTCTGTTGACCTGTGTTTCTATTTCTGTAGTCAGTACCATACTTTTTTTATTTTCAAATTTTAATTTAAATTCTAACTAGTTAACGTATAGTGTAATTTTGGTTTCAGGAGTAGAATTTAGTGATTCATCACTTACATATAACAGTGCTTAACTCAAGTGCTCTCCTTGATACCCATCACCCCTTTAGCCCATCCCCTGCCTTGTTTTGATCACTATAGTTTTGTAGTATATGTTGAAATCTGGGATTGTGATACTTCCAGTTTTTTTCTTCTTTCTCAAGGTTGCTTTGGCTCTTTGAGGTCCCTGTGGTTCCAAAGAAATTTTAAAATTGTTTTCTGTGAAAAATACTGTTGGTCTTTTGATAGGGATTGCATTTAATCTGTAGACCGCTTTGGGTATTATAGACAATGCAACAATATTACTTCTTCCAGTCCATGAGCATGATACATTTTTCCATTTGTTTTTGTCGTCTTCAATTTCTTTAATTAATTTCTTATAGATTTCATAGTATAGGTCTTTCACCTTCTTGGTTAAATCTATTCATAGGTATTTTATTCTTTTTGATGAAATTTTAAGTCGGATTGTTTTCTTAATTTTTCTTCCTGCTAATTTGTTATTAGCACATAGAAATGCAACAGATTTCTGTACATTAATTTTGTATTTTTCTGCTTTACTGCATTTATTTATTATTTCCAATAGTTCTTTGTTGGGGTCATTAGGGTTTTCTATATATATATTATCATGTCATCTGCAAATAGTGGCGGTTTTACTGCTTCCTGACCAATTTGTATGCCTTTTATTTCTTTTTCTTGTCTCATTGCTACATCTGGAAATTCCAGTACCATGTTGAATAAGAGTAGTGAGAGTATACATCTTTGATTTGTTCCTGATTTTACAGGAGGAGCTTTCAGCTTTTTACCATTGAGTATGATGTTAGCTATGGGTTTTTCCTATATGGCCTTTATATGTTCCCTCTAAACCCACTTTGTTGAAAGTTTTTATCATGAATTAATGTTGAATGTTTCTAAATGATTTTTTTCATCTGTTGAGATGATCATATAGTTTTTGTTCTTCATTTTGTCATTGTGTAGTATCACGTTTATTAGTTTGTAGATATTGAACCATACTTGCATCCCTGGAATAAATCCCACTTCGTTTGGGTGAATGATTCTTTTAATGTATTGTTGAATGCTGTTTGCTAATATTTTGTTGAGGATTTTTGCATCTATGTTCATCAGAGATATTGGCCTGTAATTTTGTTTTGTTTTGTTTTGTTTTGTTTTGTTTTGTTTTGTTTTCCCCTGTAGTGTCTAATCTTGTTTTGGTATCAGGATAAGCTGGCCTTGTAAAATGAATTTGGAAGCATTCCTTCTTCTTCTATTTTTGTAATAGTTTGAGAATAATAGGTAATAACTCTTCATATCTGGTAAAATTCACCTATGAAGCCATTGGTCCCTGGACTTTTGTTTGTTGAGAGTTTTTAAATTACCAGTTCAATTTTGTCACTAGTAATCAGTCTGTTCAGATATTTTTTCTGATTCAGTGTTGGGAATTGTATGTTTCTAGGAATTTATCTATTTTTTTCTTAGTTGTCCAATTTGTTGGCATATAATTTTGTACTGTAGTCTCTTATAGTCCTTCATATTTCTGTGGTGCCCATTGCTACCTATTCTTTTTCATTTCTGGTTTTATTTATTTGGGTCCTCTCTTTTGTTCTTGATGAGTCTGGTTAAAGGTTTATCAATTTAGTTTATCTTTAAAAAAAAAAGTCTTGGTTATACTGATCTTGTTTATTTATTTATTTATTTATTTATTTATTTATTTATTTATTTTTCAGATTCTATTTCATTTATTTCTGCTTTATTTTTCCTTCCTTCCCTCTCACAACTTTGAGCTTGTTTTCTATTTTTTTCTAGTTCCCTTGGGTGTAAGGTTGGACTGTTTATTTGAAATTCTAATTGTTTTGGAGGTAGGCCTATATCACTATAAAATCTTCTCTTGGAACTGCTTTTGTTGTGTCCCAAAGATATTGGACCATTGTGTTTTCATTTTAATTTGTCTTCATGATTTTTTAAAATTTCCTCTTATTTATTTGTTGACCTATTTGTTTTAGTGACATCTTGTTTAGCCCTCGTATGTTTGTGAGTTTTTTCTTGTGTTTGATTTCCAGTTTCATACCCTTTTGGTGAGGAAAATGCTTTATGTGATTTGAATCTTCTTAAATTTGTTGAGATTTGTATTTTGGCCTAGCATGTGATCTATCCTGGATAATGTTCCATGTGCATTTGAAAAATATGTATATTCTGGTGCTTTTGGATGGAATGTTCTGTATATATCTATTAAGTGCATTTGGTCTATGTGTTGTTCAAGACCACTCTTTCCATATTGATTTTCTGTCTGGCTGATTTACCTATTGATGTAAGTGGAGCATTAAAATCCCCTACTATTATTGTATTACAATCAAGTTCTTCTACTATGTCTATTTATATTTGCCTTATGTATTTAGGTGCTCCTATGTTGGATTCATAGATATATACAATTGCTATCCTATTGTTGGGTTGATATCCTTATCATTATGTAATACTTTTTTTTGTCTCTTGTCTCTGTTTTAAAATCTGTTTTATCTACTATAAGTTTTGCTACCTCAGGCTTCTTTTTGTTTCAGTTTGCATGGGATATCTTTTTCTGTCCTTTCAATGTCAGTCTGTATGTGCCTTTTGGTCTGGAGTGAATCTTTTATAGGCCTCATATACATGGGCCTTGTTTTTTTTTTAATCTATTCAGTCACAGTATATTTTTTGATTGCAGCATTTAGATAATTTACATTTAAAATGATATTTAATAGGGGCCCCTGAGTGGCTCAGTAGGTTGAACATCTGGCTTGATTTTGATTTAGATCATAATCCCAGAGTCATGGGATTGATTGAGTCTATATCAGGCTCCATGCTGAAGGTAGAGCCTGCTTGGGATTCTCTCTCTCTCTCTCTCTGACCCTCTCCCCCATTCTTGCTTTCTTTCTAAAGAAAAAAAAGTGATTATTGATATGTGTATACTTATTTTCATTTTGTTCATTGTTTTATCATTGTTTTGCTTGGATTTCTTTCTCCTTATTTTTGTGTTTCTAGGATAGATTTTTTGTTTTTGGTTACTATGGGTCTTATATATAGCATTTGAAGTATATATCAACCAATATTAAGGTGATGGTTGTTAAATATTTCCTTAATTTTATCAAAAGAATAATCTTTTTCTTCTCAATAAGCGCCAGCAAATACTCTATTTATGGTTATAACTTTTTTTTCTGGAGCACTAGCTACTAAACAATATTGTGCAATTGAATGACAACTTACACATCTGTTGACAGCAAAACATCAAGATCCAAATAGAAAAAGCATTCTTAATCCATCATGACATATTTATTTGGTGTCACTGAACATTGGTCAATATCATATTTTTAGGACCCTTTTCTTTGTGGCAGATCAAATATTTCTGTTGTCAAGTTTCTTCTGGCTCTTAGTATCAAAATATGATTATATGTTTTCCAAGTTTGTACTTAACTGCTTTCTTCTTTGACATTAAAATTGTCTCTGAAATAAGGGTGTTATCTAATCAAGACTATTTTTAAATTAAGAGGGTAATGAGAGTGACATGTTTATCATTTGTGAAGTACCATGAGTTCAAGAACCATGGAAGACATGTCAGTCTTAAGCACAGAAATA
Organism: Prionailurus viverrinus; assembly: GCF_022837055.1. Lineage (NCBI taxonomy): Eukaryota > Metazoa > Chordata > Mammalia > Carnivora > Felidae > Prionailurus > Prionailurus viverrinus. Next base: position 87,862,080 of record NC_062568.1, read on the forward strand.
GGTTTTGTTTACATGATGGTGTGCATGAGAGCATAACCCTATAGATGCAGGGGCTTAGTGTTTCTGTCTGTAAAAGTTAGATAAGCTTTTAGCCACAAGCAAATGAAAACTTGAGTTATAAGAGTCCTAATAAATATGGGTGTATTTTTCTCAAAGAATTAAAAAAAAGTCTGATTAAAGCAGCTTCTGCTGTTGGTTTAACAGCTTGGTAGCAGGGATGTTATCTTAGATTCCTTGTTCTTTTCTTCAACCTTGCCATCCTGTGGTCCAGAATATCTACCCAAGTCCAGGTATCTTATCTGTATTCAAAGCCAAAACAAACAGGAAGGAAACTGAACCACAGAGTATAGTCTTTCAAGAAATCACAAGTATTTCCATTTTAATTGCCAGTGTCGTAAGGCTATTCTAGTTCCAAGGGGTCATGCCAAAAGGAGCATTTAGATTTTCCAGCTTCTAAATATAGAGGTGAGCAAAAAAGGGGTGGCATTTCAGTGAGTTTTGGGTCACAAACTCACAGTGCCTGCTGTAACTACTGATTTTCAATCTTTTCTAGTCAAAAAGCCATACCAAAGCTACCTACTAAAAGATTCTATAGACTGTCAATTCAGAGAAATAATAGCTTGAATTAACAATACTGAACAGGAGAATAAATTAATTGGTAATATTTCTAACACATACACTGGTTGAATTTATGTCATGTAGATACTTCATTATATATGTTAATATATAATATTATAAATTATATATACACGTATATATGTGTGTGAGTGTATGTATTTAATTTTTCCCCTTCAGATCTTTAATCAAAAGTCACCTTCTCAGTGAGGTCTCCTATAACCATTCTGTCTAAAAGTAGTGTACACTTCGGTCAAAAAATATAATCATTTCTCTCTATTGCTGTAATTTTTTCCCATAGGACTGATCACTATGTATTTTATATATTTCCCCTATTTAGTGTTATCTCTCACACTAACAAATAAGTTTGATGAAGGCAGATCTTCGTCTGTCTGCTCCATGTCTGTCTTCTGTACTCCTGGTACAGTATCTTGTTGCATTGTAAGTAGTCAATAAATGTTTGCTACAGAAACCAGTTAAATGAATGTCACCACTGAGTTCAGAGAACTTCCTCGTTAGTTAGGTTTATGTAAGCTGAGACTCTGATTCTACTCAGATTGTTGAAGATTAAATGGAGTTATTTATTGTTATTGTAGCATAACATTGATCACACTCATCATTTCATATCTCCTGGTACGTAAGACACTATTGATTGACCACCTTGAAGACAGGTAGACTTGCTTTTCCTATTGAGGGTACTGAAAGTTTCTGCTGATACTCTTTATAATTATAAAATGACAACTTTCTTCTTTTCTGCTCAGTGAGGCTAGCCAATCTGGACAGGGAGTAAGATAATTTGAATGAAGCCATATAGACCAGATCAATGAACAATACACAACTCATCAGAAATGTGGGGTATAGTATAGAGAAAAATTTTTATTCTCCTTCAGGATTTAGCTTCACTTTAAGACAGTTCAAACTAGTACATAACATTAGATTTAATGTGCATGAACTTAACTTTTCAAAACCCTTGCAAACTGTTACCTAATTTTATTAAGTTATGTTATATTATAAATTATATTATTAATGTTATTTTTGTAACTTGTACAGCTAAGATCTTACCAGTATTCTGTCATACTACTAACTCTGGACCTTTCTCCCCTAAGGTCTCTGGTGCATTGAAGATAGAAATTGTGTCTTCATTTTTGTGGCATTTAATTAAAATATTTTTTTTAGTTTTATGTAATGTATTTTATATATAATTTTATAATGATATGTAATCTATATTACATTAAATGTGCATATAAATATAAATATACTACTCCATAAAGTAATTGTTAATTTATTGCTTCTTAGACTGGAATTGGTAGATCAATTCTTTCTTTGTAGTTCCAGAGATGAAAAGAGATCTATTTTTTTATTTCATTCTGTTATGTACAGATTTGACATTGACAACCAAACGAATCTATTAAACTAAAAATCATTGATACCGGGGTACCTGGGTGGCTCAGTTGGCTAAGCAGCCAGCTCTTCTTGGTTTTGGCTCAGGTCATGATCTTACAGTTTGTGAGTTCGAGCCCCGTATTAGGCTTTGCACTGACAGTGCAGTGCCTGCTTGGGATTCTCTCTCTCTCTCTCTCTCTCTCTCTGCCCCTCCCCTGATTGTACACACACTCTCTCTCAAAATAAATAAATAAGCTTAAAAATCAATGATACAGAGGTTATGAAAGTTATGACCTATTCTAGTTTGTCAATCACAAGATCTTATTGAAAATCTAAAAGATCTTAGCACAATATTAGATAATTGGATTGCTTTTTAAAAAATATTATATATTTTACATGCCTTAAAAAATATATATTTAGTAACCCCTTATAATATGACCAATGGACTCTCCCCTAAAAAATCAGAGACCTATCTACCAATACTGTAACTTACGCTTCTTGTATAGAAATGCTTCCATTTTTTTGATTAATATTGCCTCATAATGCTAAAGACAACTGATTCTGCTAACATACCGAGTGTTAATTCTTTTGCTACAAAAGCCATAATTTAAATTATTGCCACATAGAAAGAAATGCAAGTGCCTTATTATTATTTTTTTTAGTTTCTAATTTTAGCATAATTGACACATAATGTTGCATTAGTTCAGGCATACAACATAGTGATTCAACTTGTTCTTTGTTATGCTGTGCTCACCACAAGTGAAGCTACCATCTGTCACCATATAACACCATTACAGTATCATTGACTGTATTCCCTACACTGTGCCTTTTATTCCTGTGATTTATTCATTCCATAACTGGAAGCCTGTATCTCCCACTCCACCCACTTTACCCATTTCCCCATGTCTTCCTCTCTGGCAATCATCAGTTTGTTCACTCTATTTATATGTCTGATTCTGAGTTGTGTTTGTGTATTTATTCATTTTTTTTTTTTATATTTTAGATTCCACATATGAGTCAAATCATGCAATGCTAACTGAAATAAGTCAGACTGAGAAAGAAAAATGCAAGTACTTTAACATGTATTCCTCCAACCCAAATTTTATTATTAAAATTCCATGAGGCTTCTTCAAAAGCCTACTAGTCATCTTAAAAACTAACTGCGTATTGCTGTTAGCTTCTTGGGAAGAAATCCAGTGGGGCATTGTTGAATTTTTTTCTGAGGTATGTCATTGAAAACCTTGGAAGATATGTCCAAACAAGGGCTTACAAGGGCAACTCTTTCTTTATTTTTGAAATTTATTTCAGTGACCACAGACTGCTCCCTGGGTCAGATGATTGATTAGAGTTTCTTTCCACTCTGGCTTATGTACCTGGTAGGCTACCACAAAAATCCTGTTAAATACATATTGGAAAGTTTTAAAAGAGATGGTCCTATCTTTGAGTCTTAGTTTTCATGTTGGGGACCAGATCCTTGGCTCCACAAGCTTTTGCCTACATGGTCTCCTCATTCCACCTGTACAAATGGTGTTGAATTCTCTCACTGAAGACATTAGACCTAGCTGTATGGTGACATACAGCAATGCTAAAGAAATTATAAATTTTCATTGTGAGCCAGTATGTGTTCTGTTTAGTATATTAAGGGATCCTAATACAGAGTGTTCAGTGGTCAGACCAACCAGTGTCCAAGCTGACATAAATTGCCAGATGTTTCACAGCTTCATACTTGTAGCTGACCTATTTCCAAAGTTGTTTTACATAGGACTATTATACATACATACATGACATACAAAGAGCATGAAATGTCTTTATAGTGAAGCTCTAGCTCAGCCAGTTAGACTGATCCCAGCCCCAAAGGCAAGAAATCCCTTTGGAGATAGGCCACCTAAAAAGAGGTAGGAAAGAACCCCATGGGAGAAGCTCAGCCTGGGTGATAAGCCCTCCCCACATATGTGATGCAGGGCTACACATTCATATGCATGTTGCAGCATAAAAGAAAATGTGTGCTCCTGTAATGCATGGATTTGCATAAATCAATTAGTAAAGGAAATAGAAATATCAAAACATAAAAATTAAATCAATTAATTGTATACTTGGAAAATATAAGCATATGTACTAGATCTCACCATTGAATAACTATACAGTGAGATACAGGATCGACTTATAATTTGCATATCAGCTTTACTTTCAGGAAACAATTCATTTACTGTGGGCAATAAAACCTAGATATCAAAGAAGATGAAGACCAGGGCTAGCACTTCCATAGTTACGTAAAGTCACTAAGTCACAAGTCTTTAGCCTATTTGCTCTCATCATTATCTTAGAGATGGACTGACTTTCAATTTCATGGTTTCAATTTCACTACACTTCTTACAAATATTATATGTAATTTGTTGAACGTGTTTATCTTCATGTAAATATTTAGCAATCTATGTATAGTATATTCAATATTTTGTGTAATTATCAAAAATTTAGTTTATTTATTTAATTTATTTTTTAAGTTTATTTATTGATTTTGAGAGAGAGAGAGAGAGAGAGCACGTGAGCAAGTGGGGGGAGGGACAGAGAGACAGGGAGAGATTGAATCCCAAGCAGGCTCCACAATGTCAGCACAGAGCCTGATTGGGCCGATCTCACAAACTGTGAGATGACAGATTGAGCCAAAATCCAGAGGTGGATGATTAACTGTCTGAGCCACCCAGGTGCCCTATCAAAAATTTATTTTAGGTTGCCTGGGTGGCTTAGTTGGTTGAGCAGCTGACTTCAGCTCAGGTCATGGTTTGTGAGTTCAAGCCCCTGTCAGGCTCACTGCTGTCAGTGTGGAGCCTGCTTTGGATCCTCTGTACCCTTCACCCTCTCTGTGCTTCCCCTGTTCCCAAAAATAGACATTAAAAAAATTATTTTATTACCTTTATAAAAGGCTGTTATAGAACATTTCCCATTTTGCCCATTCCCCCACCCCCCATCTCTAACAACCACTAATCTGTTTTCTGTATCCATGAGTTTAGTTTTTTCAATATCTTTTAAGTTTTAATAATGATTTTGGTGGAAAAAAAATTCTATCCCCAGGTTCTTGAATTTTCCCTTTAACATATGTCTCATTAGCAATAGCTGTTACCACATGGTGATGTCCTATTGACTATGGCAGACTTTTCATACTTTTCTTGTTCTAGGTGGCCACAAATGATAACTGACAACTGACAATTATCAGACTGACAACTGATAATGGAGAGAATAGATGGAGTAGAGACATTGCTAAGAGGGTTATTTAAAACAGAGCTGGGAGGACAGTGAGGAAATGAGGCTTATGCATGTCTCCTATTTCAAATTCTCAGAATTCAAATTCTCAGCTAAAAGCCAAGGCCTCTACTTACTATATGTTAGAATGTACATAAATGGACTTTCCACCCAGTACTAGCCCTGCAACCAGTCACACGTAGATTGGTGTAATTATAGCTATACCAGCCCCAGGATTGCCAGACAGGGATATGAGCTCCTATCTGAGTGACACCAGTTTTTACTGTCCCATGGGACCAGGAACATAAGCTCTGTTGGCCTCCAGAGCCAGGAAATCAAGAGGTTCCTTCTAGGCAGCAGCTACAAAAAACAGGAGACCATATGTGAGTAAATCTGGGAGATACTGGTGTGCTGGAGCATGGCAAAAGGAGAGTGCAAATATGGAACCTGCCAGTTTCTGTCCTGGAGTGTGTTCCTGCAGGCTCTGAGATGTGTGTGTTAAATATACACTTAACCCTCAGGCCAACACTTTAATATACCTCCTTCACTACTCTAAGTCTGAGCATGATCAGCTGCCTCTGATCTGGGCTCTGGGGCAGGTGAGTCCGGGCACTTGAGCCCTTTAAGAACCACTTCTCAGATCATGAGTCTTGTGGGTTTTGGGACATGAACCCCTAGGTTTTCAAAGTTAGATATTTTGGGGGGGAAGGTGGCCCTAATCTCTCAGGTGCATATCTTAAAAGTTGGGATGGCTGATGTGGTGTTCAAATGCTTTACTTTTCATGGAGCACATCCAGGTTTTAAGTTCCTTCCCAGTTGTGAGTCCCTGAACCTGGGGTGGGTTTTATGGAAAGATTGTGTCCCAGCCTCTCCTACCTCTTCAGTGTGGTTTTCTTCTCATTTTCCTGATACGTAGTCATCACTCAGCCAGCCTTTACATTTTTTAAGAGGAAATTATTCCATATGTAGCTGTAGACTTATTATGTCCGTGGGAGGACTTTCTACATCATGATCTTGAACTGGACCCTCTAGAAGTTTTCTGTTTTTTTTGTTTTGTTTTGTTTTGTTTTGTTTTTAATTGAAATATAGTTGACATACAATGTTACATGAATTTCGGGTGTACAGCATAGTAATTCCACAAGTTTACTCACTATCCCTAAAAGGTTTTAATTTTGATGAATACATTTAAAAGAATTTTTTTAATATTTATTTATTTTTGAGAAAGATAGAAAGAGACAGAACACAAGCAGCGGAGGGGCAGAGAGAGAGGGAGACACAGAGTGTGAAGCAGGCTCCAGGCTCCAAGCTGTCAGCACAGAGCCCAATGTGGGGCTTGAACTCAAACCATGAGATCATGACCCGAGCTGAAGTAGGACACTTAACCGACTGAGCCATCCAGGTGCCCCTGATGAATATATTTTATCCATTTTTTTTCTTTATTACTTCTGCTTTTGATGTCATATCTGAGAAAGTATTGCCTAATCCAAGGTCACAAAGATTTATGCCTATGTTTGCCTTTAAGAGTTTATTGTCTTAGCTTTTATATTCAGGTCTGAATAATTCTGAGGTCATTTTTTAATAAGGTTTGAAGTTTATATGTATCTACATACACCAATGACTTTATTTTACTCCTTTCTTATTTTTCTCTATTCCTTCCATTTTTAAAATTTACATGTATCCTTTCTGTCTGAGCATATTACATTTCCATTTTATTCTTCCATGTTTACCTAGCTTTGAGCCTTATATCCAAAATTAAATATTCAGTTATTTCCACCAATGACTCTTCCAGTTTCCTCAATCATCTCTTATAGGGAAAAAGTTTATGTACTAGTAACTTCTGCAAAAACCATGCCTGAAAAAAATATTCATAGATTCTTAAGGGTTTATAACTGTTTTTTCATTCCCATAGCCTGATATTGTAAGGGAAACTGAATTAAATATAAAATAATTAGATAATTTTTTTTGAGTTTCTTGAAAATATGTCTCTTCTGTATTGCTTTCCATATTTTTGTTGATGAGTCTAATTTCAACCTAATTTTCTCTCATTTGTAAATGATTTGATTTTTTTTCCCCTGAAGTTCAGAGGATTGTTTATTCATCTTTAAAGGCTATCTCCTCTCCAGTAGACAGTGCTCCCGATACGCAAGATTTCAGATCTATTCTTCATGCTTATTCACTCACTGCGTTTCTTTTCTTATGAGGGTCAATCATACTTGATGTCATTTGTGTTCTATGAGAACCGCATGCATCTGCCTTCTTCTGTGCAAACCACACCTGACTTGCCACAAATGCATAGACTCCATATTCCAACTCTAATGATCTGGCTTATTTATTTGCCCACTAGGATATAACTGGAAGTTGTAGTATTTTCTGTCCTCTAGTTATCTGTGGACATGCACACTGGGATATTTTATTTTCATAGTCTGTTTGAGATTTTTAATGAAATGCAGTAAGATTTGAAATTAGGGGGTCATCATCCTTTCAAAATCCTTCTTCATGAGGAGTTTCTAAAATAATAAAAATATTTTTTTAGTTCTTTCATGCTAATTATAGTAAATTTTAAATTGATGATTAATGAGTTAACAGGATAGGAAGAAGAAGAAAAAGAAGAAGATGGTGGAGGAGGAGGAAGAGAAGGAGAAAATATATAGAGCCTTATTTTAAAATTTACCACAGTGCTTTAAGAACTTTAAAAAAATGTTAAATAGGTATTTAATAAGGTTGGGATTAGTTATTATGACTTGATAAAACTTCAGATAAAGTCAGTAGAATTATTGATATGCTCTTTGATCTAACTTCATGTGGTCCATTAGGTTGTATTAAATAGCACATTGTAGCTTGTCAGAGAAAATAAAAAGAGAAGGAAAAGTAAGCCAGCCTAGTCCAGGGAAATTGTTCACTTTGTAATGATTTCTTGATGTAATTGAATTGTCATTTGATTGTCAGGCTGAATAGATAGTTTATCATATTTTTGACCCTTCTCAGTCTATCCCTCAATACCATTTTATAAGATGTTCACATCTAGACATCTTGGCTAATGCATCTTTAATTATTACACCAAGGTTATCATGGCATTAGATGGTTAAGATTTAATTCAATGTACTTACCTTTCAACAAAAATTATGTAACAAATATTTAATAAGCAAAGTGTGGGTGTCATCAATGAAAACATCTTGTCATTTTGTTGGAGATTGACACTTCTAACAAAAGTGATCAGCTCATTTCACTTTGTTATTATGTGGACATGTGCTACTAATTTTAAACATCTTGTCTGACAGAGGGTAGTAACCTGAAATTTCAAGGCATATAGCACCCATCAAAGACAAAGATATTTCAAATATACATTCAGATGTGCTGTAAAAACTATGCAAAGTATTATATGTCAGCCATTTCTCAGTTCAGTGAAGCATAATTAGTTCAAATCCTCTGATATGGATTGGATATAAAGAACATTATATTTGGGTTATCTTTCGTAAACTACAAATTGAAGGAATCCAGTTAGAATGTTTTCACTTGTTACCATTAATATTTAAAGGTAAAAAGTATCTGGCCATACAAAAAGATGTTGTTTCCTTATGTTAAGGAAAAAATTTACTAAACCGAAATCTGTTTTTGAGAAAACTAATGACGGTTGACCAAGGTGGTATGTTCTTTACCCCTGGTTAGGCATGACATGATGGGAAAAGTTGTTCTAACCTCAAGCTTCCTCTCTGTTTTTCTATTTAATTCAATGGTTTTAACCAGAAGACTGCATTATCATCACCTATGAATATTTTTAAAAATGTATATGAAAAATTTGAACAACCTTTTGGAGAGCAGTCTGTCCCTATCAAAATATACATTATGTGTGCCTGGAGCCCAGTAATGCTATGCCTACAAATTTTCATGACAAGTATACATATAGATGCATATTTGTATATTTGTAGACAAGTATTTAGAAACTAGAAAATAAATATCAATAAGAGATTGGTTAAATGCATAATGGTATAAATATATAAAATACTATGCAGCTTTTAGAAAGAATGAGAAAATGAACATAAAAATACGATTTTGGGGTGTCTGGGTGGCTCAGTTGGTTAAGTGTCGGACTCTAGGTTTCAGCTTAGGTCATGATCTCACAGCTTCATGGGTTTGAGCCCCACATCGGGCTCAGTGCTGGCAGCACAAAGCCTCCTTGGGATTCTCTCTCTCCCTCTTTAGCTGCTCTTCCCCCACTTGTGCTGTATCTTTCTCAAAATAAATAAACTTTAAAAAGTATGTTTTCCATTCATGTCATAAAACAGGTTGCAAATCAATACATATGGTGTAATGCCATTTATGTAACTATATATGTGACTATAAATATATTCATATCCATGTATACATATATATACACACACACATATATAATAAAATATATAGCATACATACAAACCAGTAACAGAATGGGAAGATGAATTCAGGAGACTTATTTTATATCCTGTATGTTATGCATTTTTTAAAAATGAAGAACAGATTTTGGATACTAGCCCTTTGTCTGTTCTTCATTTTTAAAAAATGCATAACATACAGGATATAAAATAAGTCTCCTGAATTCATCTTCCCATTCTGTTACTGGTTTGTATGTATGCTATATATTTTATTATATATGTGTGTGTGTATATATATGTATACATGGATATGAATATATTTATAGTCACATATATAGTTACATAAATGGACAAAGGGCTAGTATCCAAAATCTATAAAGAGCTCACCAAACTCCACACCCGAAAAACAAATAACCCAGTGAAGAAATGGGCAGAAAACATGAATAGACACTTCTCTAAAGAAGACATCCGGATGGCCAACAGGCACATGAAAAGATGTTCAGTGTCGCTCCTTATCAGGGAAATACAAATCAAAACCACACTCAGATATCACCTCACGCCAGTCAAAGTGGCCAAAATGAACAAATCAGGAGACTATAGATGCTGGAGAGGATGTGGAGAAACGGGAACCCTCTTGCACTGTTGGTGGGAATGCAAAGTGGTGCAGCCGCTCTGGAAAGCAGTGTGGAGGGTCCTCAGAAAATTAAAAATAGACCTACCCTATGACCCAGCAATAGCACTGCTAGGAATTTATCCAAGGGAAACAGGAGTACTGATGCATAGGGCCACTTGTACCCCAATGTTCATAGCAGCACTCTCAACAATAGCCAAATTATGGAAAGAGCCTAAATGTCCATCAACTGATGAATGGATAAAGAAATTGTGGTTTATATACACAATGGAATATTATGTGGCAATGAGAAAAAATGAAATATGGCCTTTTGTAGCAAGGTGGATGGAACTGGAGAGTGTGATGCTAAGTGAAATAAGCCATACAGAGAAAGACAGATACCATATGGTTTCACTCTTATGTGGATCCTGAGAAACTTAACAGGAACCCATGGGGGAGGGGAAGGAAAAAAAAAAAAAAAAGAGGTTAGAATGGGAGAGAGCCAAAGCATAAGAGACTGTTAAAAACTGAGAACAAACTGAGGGTTGATGGGGGGTGGGAGGGAGGGGAGGGTGGGTGATGGGTATTGAGGAGGGCACCTTTTGGGATGAGCACTGGGTGTTGTATGGAAACCAATTTGTCAATAAATTTCATAAAAAAAAATGAAGAACATATATTTCTTCTCTAATACTGATAACAATATTTAGTAACAGTGCTTGAATTCAATACCCAGAGATTCTTTTCTGGTTCAATAACTTAAGGCATGACTCAAGCACTTCTACAATATTGGAATCTCATATCTAGGGGTGCTTGGGTGGCTCAGTCGGTTAAGTGCCCAGCTTTTGACTTCAGCTCAGGTCATGATTTCATGGTTCATGGGTTCAAGCCCCACATTGGGCTCTGTGCTGACAGTGTGGAGCCTGCTTGGGATTCTCTCTCTCCTTTCCTCTCTTCCCTCCCATGCTCATGTGCCCTCTCTCTCTCTCATTAAAAAAAAAAAAGAATCTCACAGCTGGATTGTAATGTGCACCACCCTTACTTTCTGAGCACTTATTATTTGCTAGAAACCACTCCAGCACTGCATATCCAGATGTTGATCAAAAACAGATATAATATATACACATGAAGCTCATAGTCTAGGGGAGTATATTATCCAGCTCATGTTATAACAAATCAACCCACAAATATCCAGGACTTAGCCGCAAGAAATTCCATCAATCTGTAGGACAGCTCTGAGACCCAGGCTGAAGGAGCAGCAGCTATTTGTGGTCCACTCTCTCATGACAGATGCCAGGAGTAGAAGTCAAGACAAGCAGAAATAGGGAAGACCAATTGGAGCCTCTGTTCCTTTTTACCCAGAATTAAAACCAAAGTTCTTCCTTTGGCTAACAAAACTCTACATGATTGGTTCATCATATGCATTATTTTCTATCTCCCCCTTCCTCTCTCTGCTGTCGTTACTCTGGCCTTGGTTATTCTTTAGACATTGTAGACATGTTCATGTTGCTGCACATCCGAAGCTACTGTTTTGTTTTTTTTGTTTTTTTCTACTTGAGACAATTTACTCATTATTTGCAAAGGAAATTCAAGATGAGATAAGAATCTTTGACTTAATTTAATTTTTTGACTTTGACTTAATATTAATTTTTACCTGTTTATTTACAGTCATACAGAATGATTTGGGGGTTTACAATAGAATGGGCGCTTTATGGATTAATCAATAAAATGAATTACTTTGCAAAATTTCACTTACTTAAATCAAAAAGACATTACATTCACATAATATATTCCTGACTGATGTTTAGGATTCCTGAAGAGTGGCTATTGGTTTATTGTACAGACATTATTTGAATTTCAAATCAAGTAATGTCTTGCTACCACCCCCCCCAAAAAAAAAAACCTTGCAAAGTATAACTATGGCTTACATATTATCTTCTTTATCACAGGAAATAATGGGGCAGCTGAAAATTGTTCCAGCCTCATGACAAAGATGGGACAATCACTTTATGGTCTCTAATTATACTCTCTGGAACAGACATGTGCATTCTCCCTGAAATATTCTAGTTTCTGCAAAGCCTTTGTTTGAGTCTTTTAAATACATTTCCAGTAGGGTTGAATAGTTAAGTGCACCTCATTTTGCATTTTTTTGCCTGTGATATTTACATGACAATGGTGAAGTAAGACACAACCAGCAGAGTACAGCTTGTCCCAAATATCAATTCATTTAAAAACCACAAGCACCTTATAATTAAAGGAGGCATTAGCATTGGTCATTGATCATCCCCTCTCAACCCTTTTTCATCCTATTCCTGTATCACTTGCCCTCTGGATATGGTCAAAGGAGAGCATTGGCCAAAGGTCAGAGGGCAGGAGGAGAAAACGTTCTGTGTTCCTCAGGTGCCTCTTGCAGTTTGGCAGTAGCTACTTGTCTCTTGTTGGGTGGCCCTCTGTTACAGCTGCAGCTCTCACAGGATCTGGCTACCACGTCCCCCTTCTCTCTCTCTCTTTTAATAAGATTGACATTTTATTTTTAAAAAAATTTAATATTTATTTTTGAGAGAGAGACAGATCTTATGCAGAGAGAGAAGGAGACAGAGTATCTGAAATGGGCTCTGTGCTGTTAGTACAGATAGGGGGCTCGAACTCACAACCATGAGATGATGACCTGAGCTGAAGTCAGATACTTAACTGACTGGGCCACCTGGAGGAAGCCCCAACTTCCCTCTTGTCTTCAGGCTTGAGGTGGTAATGGCTTTATATTTTTGTATTCTTTTGTGCTTCACCTTTTCCTGTTGGTTCCCTTAACTCAGCCTCCAGCTTTCCTAATAGTCCCTTCATTAAACTCTTTCAGTAGTGATCCTGCTCATTGAGCCATTTTTTTTTTCCTGTCCAGGACCGTGACTCACACAATCATCTGTCATACTCTGTGTCCTGCAAAAGTTTTCAAATAAAAGTGGCCAGGATGAGAATAAATTATACTTTTCCAACTGTCAAGTCTATTTCAAATCATAAAAATGGGATTCATCTAATCTATTCTTTCTAGTAGACTTATCCTTAATGTTCTTCTGACACCTGGGCTGACCTTAGTCTTGCTAATCCTCTTCTGCTGTCTGGTTCCCCACCTTTTGACTCCCCACACCTCTTGGAACCTGATGTTCATTGAGGGAAACCATGTGGCTTACCTACTTGCTTGGATGTTTTCTATTTACAAAATCTTTCTGGCTAGGCAAATAATTTTTCCGATGGTTATTTAAAAACATTAGTTCCCCTTTTAATGACATAAGTAATATATGAATATATTATTATTTCAAAATAATATGAAAATATTATTTCAAATAATATAAAGCATACAGAGTAGAATGTAAAAAGCCCTCTTTGTTACCTCTCAATCTTACTTCAGTCCCCAGAAATAACTGCTCTTTGACTGTCAGCTATGCCTGCTTTCAGTTTGTGTTTATCCAATTTTTGTTTTTAACATCAACAGAATCATATTGCATGTATACTTATGTGTCATATGTATGTTACATATATGTCTTATATATGTATGTTACATAAAGGCATGTCTCTATATGTATATTGTTCTGTGTCATGTGCATACTATCATATAAAAGGAATATCTCTGTATCTCAATCCATCTGTCTGTCTAGTCTATCAATAGATGGCTTGTGTCACTGTCTAAGTCTGTACATATTATTATAATTTGTAAGTGCTGCATAATATTCCACAGAATTAATTTATTTTCTCACTGTTGCAAACAATGCAGTAATAAACAGCTTTCTCATATATGTCTACTTGTACCTTTACTTTGGGATAGATCTATGAAAGTAGATGACTGAGTCAAAAAATTCGTTCTTTAAAATTTTTAATAGATACCATCAAATTGCCATACCCAGTAGCAGTCATTCCACTCTCCCCCTCTGCCCTAGATAATCACTAATCTTTCTGTCTCTGTATATTTGCTTATATTCTGGACATTTCATGTGAATGGAATCATATACTTAACATAGTGTTTTCAAGATTCATCATGCTGTAGGATGTGCCAGTACTGCATTAATTTTTATTGCCAAATAATATTCCATTATATGGATATACCACATGTTTATTTATTCATCTGTTGGTGGAAATTTGTGTCATTTCTACTTTTTGAGTATTTTTTTTTACATTTTTTTCCTCCACTGATAATACTGCAACGATGATAAGAACTTTAAATAAAGGACTAACATAGGTATTGGAAATTTAGACCAGGGAGAAGGCTCAAGAGAGGGCCATGGTGTTTTTAATTGGACAGTCTTTCTTCATTTATCAAACCATGACCAGGAAGCACCTACACACTCTATGCTTAATAGTTCAGTGTATTTGTACTACAGCTCATTATAAAAAAAAAATCTGAACCAAAAAAGCAAATGAATTTTATATGTGTTATAGATGTTTAGGCATAGGAGTGAAACCATATACATGTTAAACTTCTTGACGCAGAAAAAACCTTGTTTCTTATTTTCCAGAAGTTATCTTCCTTGTTTTTCATTTGCCATTTTAATGTGATGAGGATGGGGAACAAGAGAGATAGAAAGAGACTGAATATATTTTTCTTTTTAATAATGCCTCTATGACCATCCATTTGTGAGTTTTTGTATAGACATATGTTTATACTTTTCTTGGGTATATAGGAGTAGACTTGCTGGGTCATATGGTAACTGTAATGTTTACCATTTTGAGAAAATTTACCAAGAATATTCAACAACAAGTTTGGGTATAATTGTGTTAGTGACATTTGCTATAGATCTCTGGGCCTATAACGTAGGTAGAGCTTTATAAAAATGATAAATATTTTGTCTGTGTAATTAATCAAGAGATAATAGTTGTGCTGAAAATGTAATTTGCTCTTCCAAAAATATGCTTAGAAGCCATAAAGAGAAAATTGGGGAAAAATATAATCTTTGTTCTGAACCAGTTCAATTTAGTTTATGGTCCAGGTTGAATGATTATTAGAAATGTTTATATCTTGAATTCCAAAGCTGTATAGATCTTAGAAATCATTATTTCAAATGGCTTTATTTTGCATTTGTGGAAATAAGATAATTATTGTTCAAATATGACCAATTTAGGGATAAAATTTGGGTTTCATATTATGGAAATCTCATTTTTACTGTAGGTACAATATGACTTTTTGCTGTATATTTGTTTTTGCTTATTTTGGGGTTGTCTGCTCAAAATTAATATCCACCTTTCTTATGTTAAAGAGAGAGTTTGGGGGTATACAAAGGTTTTCCAATAAAGCCTGGCCTTTTTGGTGTTGGATAAAATAGTATGTACACATAATGGACAATCTTTTGATGATGATAAAATGATATATGATGATCTTTGATTTTTATGTGGAAATTTTAGTTTATACCTATCTAAAAGATGTCTTCAATATAATAGAGTTCCTATATGCTCATGACCATGATACATGGTGATTTTAAATCTTTTCAATCTCTATTTCATTTATTTTTTAACAAGTTATGCCACAGATATTACTGTGTTTATGTTTTAGGGAGACACCACATGGTGGTTGATCATGAGTGGTGACTGATTTGTATAAAGTCAAGTGGTAAGCGGCTGTAGTTTGAGTCCCCATCTCCAAATTCCGTATCTAGATTTTTTATATCACTGCTACAAAGATTTTTTTTTTTAATTTTTTTTTTTCAACGTTTATTTATTTTTGGGACAGAGAGAGACAGAGCATGAACGGGGGAGGGGCAGAGAGAGAGGGAGACACAGAATCGGAAACAGGCTCCAGGCTCTGAGCCATCAGCCCAGAGCCCGATGCGGGGCTCGAACTCACGGACCGCGAGATCGTGACCTGGCTGAAGTCGGACGCTTAACCGACTGCGCCACCCAGGAGCCCCAACAAAGATTTGAAGATAGAAAGGGAATTCACTTTCTAGATTAATTGCCCCAAACAAGTGACTTTCAGTGAATTATGAGTGCTTCCTGAGAATATTCTTGGAACCTTATTGTACCTCTACAGATTGCTTGAGAATTGTGTTCTTCATCCTGTCAGATGTGGAGTCTCTAAAAGATACCTGCTAGGATCATAGAATAAATTCTAGGGCTTCTCAAGGGGTTCATAGAGCTAAGTTTCTTTTAATCACAACCATAAGGGCTGGGAACACTCCTAAGCATGTAATTTGGGATGAAGAAAAATGCTTTAGGGGCACCTGGGTGGCTCAGTCAGTTAAGCATCCGACTTCGGCTCAGGTCACGATCTCATGGTTTGTGAATTTGAGCCCTGTGTAGGGCTCTGTGCTGACAGCTTGGAGCCTGGAGCCTGTTTCGGATTCTGTGCCTCCCTCTCTCTTTCTGCCCCTCCCCCACTCATGCTCTGTCTCTCTCTGTCTAAAAATAAATATTTAAAAAATTGTTCTAAGAAAACAAAAAAAAAAAGAAAGAAAAAAAAATGCTTTAAATCAAAACTATGTCCTCCATGGTTGGGTCACAGCTATAGTTGTTCAATATTTCCTAAAAAGGTACTGACAATTAATAAATATTGAAGTTTTCATGCCAAAAGTCCTCTAGCCACCAGCATTCATCCAGATATTTTCCTTTTCTTTTTTTCTAAATTTTAATTCCAGTATAATTAACATGGTGTTAGTTTCAGGTATGCAATATAGTGATTCAATGCTTTGAAATATTTTTTTCTTTTTAGGAAACACTATCAGCAAAAGACTTTAGAAATGCTGACTTGTAAGGTCTATAATGCTGTTCTTATAAATTCAATATCTTTTGGGCTGTCTGTGGGCAGTAAAGGCATTATTTTTTTTCCTATTCTTTGAATTAACTACTTTCTCTAGTCGCCCTTCTGCCCTTTCAACCTTCCTTCAGTTTTTGTTTACTTTTCCTTTTGTGTCATATTGTCCACTTTTCTTGCATGCCTAGAGATGCTGGTTTTCTGTTCATATTTAAGAACAAGGCAGTTGAACAGTTGATGGGTTTACATAAGCGGGGATTGTTAACCGGCAGGAATACCAAAGGCAGAAGTAGAGAAACTACTTCATTGGTTGTCAAATTTCAAATGATTGAAGCTGGATTTCTTTGAGCCAGAGTATCAATGCCCACAGTGGTTGAGCTACTTCACCAGATGGTATGTTTAATTATTGCTGTGTATTCTTACCTTAGGAAGAAGAGAAGATAAGCATGGTGGTTAAGCCACCATTTAGCAACACCTTATTTAACATCTATTAACGTTATTTTGGGAATTGATGTGCTCAAGGGATATAATTATAAAACTTGGACTTTGCTCTAAAATACACGTGTATTGTTTTATTGTTAAAGCAAAACTCATTTTTTTACTGGAAACCAGTAAAAAATGGAAACCAGCTTGTTTCTCATTTATACTATTTCTGTTAGTGGTCCTCCCACTCTCCTTGTATCCCATAGTCTAATACTTGAAATTGTCCTGGCATCCTCTTCTCTTTTCTGGACTTTAGTTTAGTAGTTTATCTTACATCTGTTCCTCAATTCCATTTCCCCTGGAACCAACCTTTGCCCCATCTTCTATAAATTTCTCTTAATAAATAAATCAGGGGCACCTGGGTGGCTCAGTTGGTTGAGCATCTGATTCTTGATTTTGGCCCAGGTCATGACCCAAGGTATGGGATGGAGCCCCACATAGAGCTCTGTACTGAATGTGGAGCCTGCTTAAGATTCTCTCTCTCTGCCCCCTCCCCCGCTTGTACTCACTCTATCTCTATAATAAAATATAAATACATAAATCATATTTGTTCAAGAATGAGTTCACATTTAACAGATGATAGCATGTATACTCTAGAGCCAAGTAGAACCAGGTTTAAATCCTGGCTTTGTCACTTATTATCTGCATGAAATAAAGTGTTTATCCTCTCTAAACTGCTATTTTCTTTTTCATAAAGTTAAGATAAGCATAATTCCTACCATATAGGGTTTGGGGGAAGGTAAAATGACGTAAAAAATGTAAGGCAATTCACCCAGTGCCTGATACACAGTAAGTACTAAAAATGTTATGTATGGCTGTGTTTTATTTTATATCTGTCAGTTTTTAAATTTTACATTTAACCTAACATTGTTAACACATAAAATAAGAGCTGTCCTTAATTCTTTAAGTATTTTGTCTTTTGCATAGCAAATCACTTCTAAATTCTTAATGAAAAATCAATGGCTTCTAGCATTTTGCTCTGTTTTTAACCACTTGCAATCCACACCCCATTTGCACTCTTAAAACCACAGATTTCTACAATGCCTTTCTGCATGTCAGCCTCATGCTCAGAAATCTTGGTTTTTTTCCAATTGCCTGGATAATAAAGCCGAAATGTCTTAGCTGATATTAAAGGTGGTTTCCTACTTTTTATTCTCCATTGATGCCCCATTATTTCTGTATATGAATGAACCATTCATTCCAGCAAAATTTATCTGCTTATTGTCTGCAAGTAGACTGTTATATATTCCTGTCACTGTCCTTTTTTCTAATGAAATTATTTAAATTGTTCCTTGAATTCTCAATTCCAGTTTCAATTCCCACCTGAAGCCTGAAATTCTATGGTTTTTAGTTTCTGCATCATGCTCAATGAAGTTCTTTTATTAATCTTTTTTTTTTTTACAAATATGACAAATCTTTAAACTTAAAGTCAGGTACAAGATGTAGTTCAAAATTATGAGTAAATAGAGGGTAAATAAGGAGAGGATAATTATCTGTGACAGGGTGTTAAAAAAGTTTATCCCATTGATACAGCCAATCCAGTTGGCAAAATCTAGAATGAAGAATAACCCAAATGCTATAACAGTGTTATGCATACAGATACTCATGATGAATGTGTTTATAATTGCAAAAATTTCAAAATAACCTTAATGTCTAACTATAATGAGTTATTTAAAGGGGCACCTGGGGGATGCCTGTGTGGCTTAGCTGGTTAAGCATTCAACTTCGGCTCAGGTCATGATCTTGCGGTTCATGGGTTCGATCTCTGTGTGGAGCTCTCTGCTGCCAGCATGGAGCCCGCTTCAGGTCTTCAGTCCCCCTATCTCTCTGCCCCTCCCCCACTTGTGCCCTCTCTCTCTCTCTCTTTCTCTCTCTCTCAAAAATAAACATAAAAAAATTAAAGGGGCAACTGAGTGGCTCAATCACTTAAGCATCTACTCTTCATTTCACCTCAGGTCATGATCTCACAGACATGAGATCAAACCCCATGTCAGGCTCTGCACTGAGCATGGGGCCTGCTTGGGATTCTCTCTCTTCCTCTCTCTCTGCCTCTCTTTCTGTCTGTCTCTCTCTCTCAAAATAAATAAATATTTAAAAAAAACTTTAAAAAAATAAAATAAAAAAAATCACAGTTCATTCACTTAGTGAATAAATACCAATTGTTAAAAATTAGATAATAATCTTTCTGAAAAACATAGGGAAATGCTTCTCCTCATATGCCATATCATTTATCAAATGCTCTATGCCAGAGTTAAGTGGTTACACACATTCATTATTTTATTCTCTCTATATCACCTGATAGGTTAGTATTTCTACCGTTTTGCTATTTATCTGTTTACAGCACTGTAGCCAATTTGCAAACACAAACCTTGCTGACAATGTAGATAATAGTCACAGGGCGATCTACCAAGTAAAACAGAAAAATAGAGCTCTACCGCCATTTTGTTTGTTGACCTTTTTTTGAGGTGACTGGTCTTCATAGGTTTGGGCTGTTATAATCACAGTTAGAAGAAAGGTTGAGTTCCTATGTTATTGCCAAGATAGGTGACCAAAGTCAGTATCTTGTTATGGGTTCTAGCTTTCCCTAAGGGTAGTCACCCATTTGCAGAACAACTGATCTTTGTAATGTTTAGAAACTAATACAACATGGACACTGTTGTGTCAATGCCAATCAGAATAATGCCACAGCCAGTAAGAATGGATAGTTGCATAAAAAGTAAGTAATGAAGCCATACCCGTGCAGTGGGTGAATACCCACCCCTGGCAATTGGGAATTAGAACATTACTTGTGCTGTCCTGTGTCCTTTAAGTCACACTTCGTCAGTAAGCCCAAAACTATTAAACTCTTAGGAATCAACTTGTGTTTCTGTGGATGGCTGAGCAAAGTTTTAATGAGACACTCCTTTAATACATTGAAAGTAGTTTCCTCATGAAATCCCAATAACCAAGGTAAGTAGGGTTTCCAAGAAATTATACTGGGAAATCTGTACACAGTTCTTAATGAAGTGGCAAAAATAATTACAGACTTCTAATTAACTACTTAATTGCTATGAATTAGTAAATCTCCCAGCTTGGATGGCTTTTACTCAGTTTTGTGATTGAAAAAATACATTCTCTTCAACTTTCTTCTTATTCTTTCAGTGCAATTAACCATTTCCTTGTACCACTGACCTTTTCTAAGAGACATTTAATTATTGTTAATCCTTAGCTCTTGTTTTTAATCATCCAAAAATTTAATGGCTTTAGCAGCAGTAAACACCTTAGCTTCGGACCAGGTCTGTGTAACTTACAGAACATTGAGTCACAAGGCCTAGAAACTAATGTAGCCTATTTCTTAAATAAATGAGAAACCATTCCAAACGTCTATTACGAGAAAAAGGAAAGCATTAGCTAGTATTTTATGATACATTCTGGTCCTTGCTGAGTATTAATGCATTTCTCCTCCTCATCTCCTTCTCATTATAAAAGAGAGAAGTGCATCATAATGGGACAATTGAGTTTCACCTTTAATCCAGGCCAACAAGGGAGGAAACATGAAGAATCTACTTCAAAACAATCCTTTTTACTTACGAGACTCATTCACAGAAGATTGACAGAAAAACTCATTGATCCCTTTCTGTTGATTATAGAAAAAAAAATCACTGAGAAGAAATGAATTTTAATTCCGTGTGTTGATAGAGGAAACTAAGAAATTTTGTCATAACTAACATATGACATGTAATAGGAGTATCTTTAATCTTGTAGCTGGGATAAAATAGTCCACTGACTCTCATTTTCTCCCACTGGTTACTTTTAACAATTACTGTACCCACTTGCTTATTTTAATATTTTATTTGATAAGCTTGTTACCACCTGGATGATCCAATCCATAACAAAGGGAAAATGATAATTTCTGACACATTATGAATGGTGTGGATGAAAATCCATGCCATAAACAATCCAAATGAGGTACCTCTCAGAGTCATTTTCTAGAACTTAGCAGGGAAGGTATGAGGGGACATAAGGTGGAGCGAGGGGACAAAGATACATTGTGTCTAAGGAGACTGATCAGTTGAATAAAAATTAGAAAAGTCAAATATATTAAGGGTTTACTTTTTTACTTATTTACATAATATATTTCACTGTTGTATTCCTACATAGGGAAAAATAAAAGGGGTTAGAGATGTAAGGGGAGTATCAACACTCATTTTTACTCTCCATGGGAACTTAGAAAAATCATTTGACTTCTTTAGGCCTCAGGTTCATCAAGGATTAGTTCCACCCACCTTGCAGTGCAGTTAATAAATAATGTATATATAATTCTCAGTAGAGTGCTTGCCATTTTTAAGGTACAAAATAAATATTGCCAACCAGTCTAACCTAAGTTCTGAATTGAACTAGCTGCTTCTCTCTAAAAGCTAAACTCCATATAACTTCAGTTTTTAAAATGTCTAAGTGAGGCAGAGAGGAACAAAACATGATGGTTTCTCGCATAAATCTGTTCCAGCATGCCTCTGGTGGGGCTCACTAACTCTCAGCTCTGCTGGGATGTGCCCTGAGCTACCACCAACTGGACTGAGTTGACAGTCTTGTCACACTGAATTAATGTGTTTGCCTTGCCATTTACATGGAGCTGAGGGTTGAAGACTTCTCGAAGACAAAGCTCTGTGACTTTGTGTTAGGGAGGTACTGATATTCAGAAAGCAACATAGAATGTTCTTTCCAAGGTACAGTTGCTCACTTACTCTGCATTAGACTCATTACCCAAGCCATGACTGCCTCCCCACCAGCTGTATAAACTCAGGATGGAGGTTGGGTTTGCCAAGTTACCTTTGATGTCCTCATGCTGAAGTCCATGGGATATAATGAACATTAAGCTGAACATTAAGCTGTGCAAACCAGAGGTGCACTATGCTTGCAGGTTCTAGGTTTTATAGTCACAGTGTAGCTCTCCAGCTCCTGAGGTTTACAGAGATACCTCAGGAGGAGAGCTGTAACCATATCCAAAATGCAGTGACCTTTACAATGCGGCTACCTGAGTGAGAGGTTTGGCAAACCCAGGAAGGACCGGTTATGGCCCAGTCTTTCCTGTTTGTTTCAAGAAGGTTTTAATAGGTCAGGAGGGACCTGTTAGGGGAATCAGGGAATCAAAAAGTTCATAGGGGTAAAAGTAAAACTTAGAGCATCCTTTCTATATTTGTAATGTGAAAATAGCATTTTGCTCCATAGTTTCTATACTCAAGGAATTCATGTATTCTAGTCATGAAAGAGGTATTTAAAATCCTAAAATAAAACAGTAAAAATATATTAGATACTACAAATTCAGAAATATTTCCAGTAGTTGCAGAAATTACTTTCCCTAATGAACATGTTCCTAAGTAAATTTATTATTGAAACAAGATTATAGGAGACACATAGATTTAGCCTATCTAAGAGCATTATTCTTTTTTACAACCTAAGTGCATTGTGTATAGGTGGCTTATAACCAATGAACTTTTTTATTCATTACTTCAGAACTACTTAAAAATAAATTTTAGTGTCATAAGAAATTTTTAAAAACATTTTAATTTCCATTGCCAACAATTTACTTCTCATTAGGGTAAAAATAGGTTTTTGTGTAACTTGATGGCATATGTGCGTGTGGTAGCAATACATACACACATGCACATGCACACACACGTGGGCTTGCTGCCCTCAGCTTTAGGAGACCAGTCAGAATGACCATCTTTCTGTGCATACTCGTACAGTATACAAATAGTCGCTGAAGTGTTGACATTGGTATACATGTTCTAGACAAAAAAGGATGGGAAAAAATGAAGGAAAATTGTCCTCCTCTTCTATGGTCTCTCCAAATGCTCCCCACCTAAACATGGCAAAAGTCTGGGCAAAGTCTATCCCCATATGTAAGGTACAACAGAAGCCTTCATTTACCCATTTTAGAAGAACCTCACAAGACAGCATGTCTTGGTGTCTAATTCTACTGGACGTAGTTAACTGGGTAAAGCTAGGCAGTGTCATTTCCTTGTCCCCCAGGCATCCAGGGCAGTGTTTAGTTAGGTGGTTAGCTACTCTCACTTTGAAGATGGAATGGAAAATCCTCAGAATTTCTCAGAAATGGTTCCTTCGGAGACTCTGAGATCTTCATATATGCCACGTGCTCTGCTAAGTGCTCTTTGGAGACTTATTTAAGCCTTACAATAATCCTATGAGGAAGATGTTATGCCCATTTTAAGGATGAAGAAACTGACCATAGAAATGCTAAGTAACATACACAAGTTTTCACATCTGAGGATGAATCTGGGATTTAAACTTAAGTCTATCTGAACCTATGCTCTTATATGCTATTAAATGTGGCTGGCCAAAAGTGTAGGTAGAATTTCAAGGTTGATGTGTCCTCATGCATGCTTACAAGGCTCCTTGTAATTTGTGAAAGTCAGGGGGGGCGGGTGGGATGGGAGGGGAAAGGAGGCAGAATGCTTTCCCCATACCCAAAGATGTCCATACCTTAATTCCTGGAGCCTGAGACTGTATTACATTATATGGCAAAGAAGAGTTTAGGTAGCAGGTACAATTGAGGTTGTTAGTCAGTTGCCCTTAAAACAGGGATATTGGTTATTAACCTGAATTATTGTAGTAGGCCCAATGGCATCACAGCCTTCTTTAAGGAGGAAGAGGGTGACAAAGGAGAGAGATCCAGAGAGATGGCATTGTGAGTAGGCCTGGGGCCAATACTGCTGACTTTAAAGATGGAACAAGAGACCCAAGCCTATAGGCAGTCTCTGGAAGCTGGACTGGCTAGGGAACAGATTGTCCCCTGGAGCCTCCAGAAGGAATGCAGACTTGCTGACACCTTGATTTTAGCCCACTGAGACCCATTTAAGATTTCTGACCTCTAGAACTGTGAGATAATAAACTTAAGTTGCTGTAAGCCACTAACTTTGTGATAATTTGTTATACCAAGATCAGGAGACTAATACTAATAAGTGTTTTAGATGTCTTGTTTAATAATGCAAGATGTCTTGTTTAAAGATGCATGTTTAATAATGGGGCCATCAGAGCTGCACCTTCCCTTTTCCCATTTATATGGAGGCATTCATCATTGTCTTATCTATGGGGTGGTCTTACTCTGGCAGTCAACTCACTGGACATCATCAGTACTATAGGCAACTCCGCCATGGAGTCAGTATGGAAGCTATTTGTGATGGAAAGAAATTGTGTTTTATGGTATGAAAAATGATTAAAGTAAATCTATTAGTCATTTCTGTCTAAACTCTTCCCTAAATTTTTAGTCAAATTACACAATGCCAAAAGGTCGCAATTTCATTAGGGGGAATAGTCTGTAGACCGTGTGTGTGTGTGTGTGTGAGAGAGAGAGAGAGAGAGAGAGAGAGAGAGAGAGAGATGTACAGAAGGAGTGTACATATGTATATGGAAACAGGGGGAGGAATTCAGTGCTGATTTTGATAGGGTCTCAATTTAAAAAAGCAAAATTTTGGGGCGCCTGGGTGGCTCAGTGGGTTAGGCGTCCGACTTTGGCTCAGGTCATGATCTCACGGTTCATGGGTTCGAGCCCCACGTCGGGCTCTGTGCTGACAGTTCAGAGCCTGGAGCCTGTTTTGGATTCAGTGTCTCCCTCTCTCTCTCTGTCCCTCCCTGGATCACACTGTCTCTCTCTATCAAAAATAAATAAACATTAAAAAATTTTTAAATAAAAAATAAGTAAAAAGCAAAATTTAAATACAAATGAATTACAGGTATCAAAAAATTAAGATGCCTGAAATGTTACCTTCGGCCATTAATTATTTTTCCACTAGATGGCAATATAGTGTTAGCAAAAAGAAAAACTGGTTCCTTAGCCTTGGGCTTCTCTAGCTGCTAGTAAAGGATGCTTTACTGCTTTTTACAAGAGGAAAGTCAGCAAGATTAACAGTCAATTTAGAGGGGTATGGCTGATCTAGACTGATCCCAGGGCAGTAAAGTCCAAGAAAGAGCATGGATTTTGTGGCTCTCGGCGCCTTTGATTCTCAGCTGTGAAATCCTGGCAGGTTATTTAATGTCTCAGGGCCTTAGTTTCCACATTTCTGTAATGGGTGTGAATACTAATATCTTCCTTAGAGGGCTATTATGAGGATAAAATGAAGTAATATAGTTTAAAAATCTTAGGACATTAAGATTACTGGTATTTCTTTCTCTCCCCTGCTCAAGCAGAAAATAAGTAAATAGAATTTAAACGTCAGACCTTAAGCTCATATAGTCTCCAGTTATGGTTGTGATGATATGAAGAGTCTTGAAAAGTAAGATGAAATGACTTATTCTTTGCTGTGCTTCAGTTTGACTAAAGCTTTCCTAAAAGCAGTGCCATAACCTTCTGTTCATGCTCCCAAATGTAGTTGCTGTCTGTCTCATCTCCTCTCCAAAGATGAGGAAGTTTCTCATCTTTCCCTGAGGCCTGCAATGCTGGACTGACATTTCCTGCTTCCTCAGCCTGCAGCAGGTGGGCCTTCAGTCTGCGTGCACAAGAATGCTGCCCAAATAGCAGAATTCAATAGTCTAGTGAGTTGAATGGTGATTCCCGAAAGACATGTCTACTGGAACCTGTCAATGTGTCCTTATTTAGAAATAGGGCCTTTGCAGATATAATTAAGATGGGGATGAATTATCCTGGAATATCTAGATGGGCCCTAAATCCAATGACAAGTGTCCTTAAAAAGGCAGAGGGAGGTTGAGACAGAGGAGAAGGCCTTGTGAGGTGGACGCCAATTGGAGCGATGTGGCACCACAGACCTAGGAACATCTGCAGCCACCAGGGGCTGGAAGAGACAGGAAGGATTGTTCCCTAGAGCCCTCAGAGGGAGCATGGCTCTGCTGACACCTCGATTTCAGACTTCCGGTCTCCACAACCATGAGAAAATAAATTTCTGTGGTTGTAAGCCACCAAGTTTGCAGTAATTTGTTACGGCAACCCTAGGAAAGTAATACAGATTTATGTCAAGAAAATCCCTGTCCCCAAATATATTTCTGCTGTTGCTAGAAATTCCATCATTAGAAAATTTATTTCTTTGGTTTAAATTGCAGCCTCTTTTAAAATAAAATACATAAGTTCCCTTGGGAAAGGTAACATATTTTGGAGAATGAATTTTTCACATTATGTACTCCGCGAATGGATGACTTGGGCCTGCAGAAAAGCACTGGGTACTTGGAAGGGAGGGATTCTAAAAAGGTGAAGGGAACTGGCTCTAAAAGACCAGCTTGACTTGCAAAGCAACTTGTCTGACATTTGGCCTAGAGAGTCATTATTTCAGTGACTGTCAGTGAAAGAAGCAAGGATTTTGAGAAATATCAAGCAATATTGCCATCTAAGAAGATCCCATTCTGGATTAATTTCAGTATGCCCCTTGCTATAAAACAAGGGATCCACGAGGCCAATGGAACATGGCCTTAGAACTAGCACCTTTCCCTCCCAGACCATGATGCAGGTGTTCAGAATCCCCAAATTCTTTGACCAGATGGCCCCCAAACTGTTTCCAAGGTTCACACAGCTTGTATCTCTGGGTCTATGCTCCCTAGGACAGATCGCACCACCAGCATGCACACTCCCAGGCACCAGGTGGCGAATGTGAGAGGCTTTTCAGTACAGAATGGAGCCAGAAATGGAGAGAAGAAACTTACTGGGACCTGTCTTTCTTGGCACTTGGTAATTCTAAACTCAAACATAGCCTTCTTGGCCTTTATAAAGGTATATTTGTCAAGCATTGAACATAGTTTATTAAACAGTTTGTTAGTTTGGTCTGTAAATATTTAGACACATGGGATGTGGGCCTGCATTCACACCCTTTCCCGAAAGCTAAGGATGGCCTTCACTCTGAGACATGCAGCTCTTTAAAAACACTCCGTGGAGGCAGAGTAGTGAGCCAACAGCAGTCCATAAAAGGCAGGGTGTAAAAACAGAATCACAGTGCTGGATCTGCCACAAGGAGGAGGAGAAAAAAAAAAAAAAACTTGGAACAGAACTGGTAGTAAAATCTAAGAATCACACCAAGCGTGCAAATGACTACATGGTAGAAAGCAGATACAGGCTCCACATCTTTCAGTTATTTGACTTAAAAAAAAGACACTTAAAGTTTTTGAACTGCGGTGTCTTCAGATATAAAATTGGGATGATTAAACCTATCCCAAAGAGTTACTATGAGAAGTCAGAAAGGAGTAAATTAAAGTTACTGCTTTAGGTGAGGGCACATAGAGTGTGCCATGTAAACTGTAATTCTGCTTGTTATTGCTGTTGACAATTCCTTCATGGTGTCACAGGAGCTGGGTAGGAAGAGACAGCACCAGCTATGGCACAGCAGTGGGCGTCTTGCTCAAAGCATCAGCTGACTCAGGAAATGAGGCAGACCCTGCTATCCAAAATGGACTTTTGCTTGGCTCTACGTACACTTACATGTGGTGACAATAAGCAGCCTAAGACAACATTGCTCATGGTAAGCCCCAGAGTCATAAATGTGGATCTTAAATGTGATTTTAGTTCCAGTTAGCTCAGACCAGATCTCTCTCTGACATGATACATGGAACTGTTGTTATTAATTTTAATAATTGGGTAATTTATGAGAAAATAGATGGGCTGCTCTGAAATGAAAACTATATGTAATTTATTGAAAAGTAATTTGAGAACAATTACATATATTAAACTAAAAGTTATAAAAGGCAGACTCTTAAATTTCCTTCTCTCTTTGCTAATTTCTGGTGAATCTTGGTCAGCCGGGACTGCTATGGGAATGGCTTTTGTTTTGGTTTAGCTCAGAGTGTTACTTCTTTCAGCCAGCAGAACTTGTTAATTTCCTTTGTGGGCTGCATCCCTCTGGGTCCTTCTCAAGCAGCTGGGATGATTGCTTCTTTGTATCACAATCTTTATTGTAATTGCAGAGATCTTTTTCTTCTATAACTACAGCCACTGAAAGATTTTAAGTACCAAAGTCTTTACCAGGTGTTTCTAAGAAGGGCCCTTCCTCTATTATTGTCTACAAAAAGCCAGCCTGCTTGCTGTGGGTTATTCGATGGCCAGGAGTGAATAAGCCTCTCTTTCTGCTTTTTTGGGTCAGGGTCCTTGTTCTGTCTTGACCTCAAGTACTTGCTCTGTGTTCTGCCCAATTGATTCCATGTTGTTCATGAAGCTGTGACTTTTAAATGAACACTTTTTTTTTCTTTTGGTATGCGAAGAGGAACTTTCCAATTAGATCATAGCCAAATATTGATTCTCTATTAAGCAGACACATAAATGCCTTTTTTTATTTCCTGTATAGCAGCCTTAAGCATTCTGTTATGATTTTCACTGTTTTGTACCTAGTGGTCATTTGGCTGCTGAAGCACCCAGGATAGTGCAGGGTGAGAAAAAGAAAAAAGAATGCTACAATTTAGTGTGACTGACCATTTCAATCCTAATTTTTAGGCAACAAAGTATGATCTTTCTTGGGAGCTTATCAATAGCTTGAAAAAAAAATGCTGATGAATGTGGAAAGTGAAAAGAGGTAGCTAATACACAAAAAATTCAGAATCAGGAGACAAAAATATCTTTACACCAGAATGATGAGTGGAAACAACAGTGTCAAATGCAGGACAGATAAACGTAGTTTCCTCCACTGAAGTTTGAAAACCTGTCATTCAGGTGCAGGCGGGGAGATGTGTTTTAACAGCTGGGCATGTACCAGAGGCTCAGTCTTTGTATCAGCATGAGAAGCTAGTGTGGCCTTCAAAGCTTTTCACTCTGGCCTTTTTACCTTCCTGTCTAGCCTCATATCTAATGACATTTTCTACCAACCCACTCTCTTCCGACAGGTAATGGGAGGTAGATTTTAGCTCAACATAAGGAAGAATTTTCTAACAGAACTGTCCAAAAATAGAATGAACTTTCTCCAGAAGCAGCCAGTGCCCCCAGCAATAAGGGGTTCCAGCTGAGGCTTAATAACCTTTTGTAAGGTAATTGGAAAGGGGATTGGATCACTATAACTAAGAAAATAGACTCTGGAATAAAAAAAAAGTTCAAAGACTTTAAATAGATGCATTATTTGGGGCAGTGTGGTGGTTTCTGGAGCTTGTCAGCCTGGCTTTCAATCCAGGTCTGCCACTTACTAGTTGTATGACCTTGGCATGTCATTAAAGCTCTTCTGGCCTCAGTTATCTCATCTGTAAAATGTGGGCTACAGTACTTTCTTTGGAAGTACTATTCTCAGCATTGTCGGAGGATTGAGCAAGTTAACATACATTATCTTGGAACATTATCATATACTAAGCATTTACTAAATGTTAATAATAATTATTATTTAACTACTTAAACCTACATTTTCTCCTTGTTAAAATATAGATTTTTCTTTGAAAAAAATGAAGTATGATTAATATAATACTTAACACACTAAACTATGACTATTAGTTTAATGAAATATTCTGCAGTATATGATATCTAACATTTCTTATAAACCTGAGATTCTGTGCCCAATGCCCAGATGCTAAAGGAGTTTTTCCAGCATATGCTGTGGAGTCAGATACCTATAACTTGTGTATAGAAACAGAACATTCCATCATTCCATCAATTTAATCCATTAATGATGGGGAGGGGATGAGGGAGAGGGAGAAAGAAAAAAATGAAAACTTTAAGATTATAATTGTCATTCCCAATAGTCCATGGATCAACATGTGGACAATTAGGTACCAAAAGAGAGATTAAAAAAAAAAAAGATTACACAGAATAATGATTCTGATGCATAATATATTTGCTATTCCTCATTTTCATTGTCTTTCTATTGGTTTTAAAAATATGCATGCATTTTTCAGGTTGAAGGATGGAAATTGATTTGAAAACCCCTGCATAACTTTTCTACTGTATTTCAAAAGCTATGAAATTCTTTGTCTAATCACCTACATGAAACCGTCAGTATCATGACATATGTCAATTGTGCTTCTCTGTGAATAGTATTTTTAGAATATATTTTTTGACATTGTGGATTTAAAGAGAATTCTAATACGTATCTTTTAACTTCTGTCTTCTATCCTGGTATTAAAATAGTGGAACAGAGACACCTATTCTCACAGCTTCCAGCTCTTAGGAATGGGAATTGAGCTGTCCTTCCAGCTGGTTTTATTGCAGTTTCTAATGGAACAATTCATGTATACCTCTGTGTACTAAGTACAAACATGTGCATGCACGGGCCCCAGAGAACATCCAAAGGGAGCATAGGATTTCATCCCAGGATTCTAGATTAATATACTCTGGTTGGAGTGGAAGAAGGAGGAGAAAGTAAGAAGTGTGACTACAAGATAGTTATTTAACAATGGCGGCAGTTGGCTGAGTATAAGGTGGGTACTATCAGTACTTTGGAGGTCAGAGATATCTCTGGACAGATATCTCTGGACAGATGTGGGCAACAGCCACTCTTAAGAGGTGCTGCTACAGGACAAGAGCAAATGCTCTGGGAGAGTGGGCAGGATAAGCTCACAGAGCCTCTGTTTCATCATCTACAGATTGTATGTGACGATGCTTCCCTCTCGGTGGTTTTAAGACCCTGGTGGAACTGGAGAGTGTTATGCTAAGTGAAATAAGCCATACTGAGAACGACAGATACCATATGTTTTCACTCTTATGTGGATCCTGAGAAACTTAACAGAAACCCATGGGGGAGGGGAAGGAAAAAAAAAGAGGTTAGGGTGGAAGAGAGCCAAAGCATAAGAGGCTCTTAAAAACTGAGAACAAACTGAGAACAAACTGAGGGTTGATGGGGGGTGGGAGGGAGGGGAGGGTGGGTGATGGGTATCGAGGAGGGCACCTTTTGGGATGAGCACTGGGTGTTGTATGGAAACCAATTTGACAATAAATTTCATATATTGAAAAAATAAATAAATAAATAAAAATAAATAAATTTCATATATTGAGAAAAAAAAAGACCCTGGTGGTGGAAAGAACTAAAGACAATGTAGGGACAATACCTAGCATGTGAAAACAGCCAATAACTGTGAGCTTGCTATCTTTATCATTGACATGTATGTGGCTGGGATTCAGAAGGATAAGTAAAATTCAGAGACCCACACAAAGATTTGAGGGGCAACAGCAGAAGTAGAAGGCAGGGCAGTGAGGGCAGGGCAGTGGGGAAAATTTAGGGAAAAAAATATGAGCAGCCCAAAAGAGAGGGCATAGAGTCTCAAACTAGTTGTATCTTTTAAATTCAATATAAGCACTAGATCTACTTTTTTAGCTTGAAGCTTAGAGGATTAAATACCCTCATAAGAATTTTTATACAAAATAAGGTACAAAGTGAATGGTTATTTCAAATGAGGATATAAACCAAAACATGTTATATAAACTTTTAAAGGCTGACAGACTCCAAAAACATCACAAAATTTAGGAAAATAGCATAATATGATTGTGAACCTAAAAGGTTACATACCACTAAATTGAAGTATACTCTGAACAAAAATTCTTGCTATAAAGATCCGAAATACTCCCCCCCCCCCCCACTTCATCACCTCCTGACAAAGATGGGTATATCTGCAAGCATAAAGACATGGTGGGTTTATTTGGGTGAAAATATCTTACTTTTGCTAATTTTACGAAGGCATATGATAACATGGACGTGATGCTGGGTCTCCTGCCACTGAGGAGCCCTCAACATTAAGCCTCATTAAATTTGTGGCAAATCACCTCTGCATAAGGACAGTAGGAAGACTGTAGGTGTGAGTCACTGGAACTATTGCTTTAGGAAGATAAATGTAGTGTGGTCATAGCTAGAAAAGCAACTGAATATGGGGAGAGCAACATTTAGAATTCAAAAAAGTGAGAGACATCAGAGAATCAACACTTATTAGATGACTGACAAGATAAGAACAATGACAAGACAGGGAGGAGCCCAAAGTGCCAGGGATGCTGAGCTCATATGACTGAGGGAATATACACTAAAGGCTTTGACAAGGAAACAGCTACTGTCTGTAAGAAAGTCTGTCCACTTCATACTGGCCTTGGGCTTCAGGAGGTCAGCACACCCAAAGGCTGGAGAGGAGGGAAAAGGCCCCCTTTCCAGTGTGATTGACCACATCAAGCACAGAAATAGAATGAATACTTATTCAAATGCTTATGGTTAGAAACCAGAGAGAGATTGAGGTCTTCCTATGGCAACACTATGACCAGGGTCTAGGGATACCCAACGTAACCTAGGCCCAGTTTTTAGGAGACCCCGAAGAAAAATATGCTCTTAGCAACTAGAAGGAAAACTATTCCTGGTTATTGTGATGGCTTTTTGCAAGTCCTTGGATGGCAACTGTAGTAATCTGGGATCCACCATGTGTAGAGCTCCTTTTGCTCAGGTTAGAAACCTTCTCCTTAATGTTTTTTTTTTTTTTAATTTTTTTTTTCAACGTTTATTTTTATTTTTGGGACAGAGAGAGACAGAGCATGAACGGGGGAGGGGCAGAGAGAGAGGGAGACACAGAATCAGAAACAGGCTCCAGGCTCTGAGCCATCAGCCCAGAGCCCGACGCGGGGCTCGAACTCACGGACCGCGAGATCGTGACCTGGCTGAAGTCGGACACTTAACCAACTGCGCCACCCAGGCGCCCCAGAAACCTTCTCCTTAAATCGAATCTGGACTCCCAATCCCAACCATGATAGGGGGATGGAAGCAGATGGACAGTGAGAGGCTGTTTGCCCACAGTGCCTCTGCTGAGCTGTTCTATAGAAGCCTGGGCCATAGCCCCATGTGGCTTCCAGGTGAAATGAAGAGCAAGCATCCAAATTAAGAGCGGGTAGCTGGCCAAACCCAGGTAAAATGAGCACTCCAGCCATGGAAAGGAGAAGCAAGGAGGGGACCACATACCTTTCCTGTCTTCAGCAAGCAACTGGACTCAATCTACCATCTTCCTTGACACGGACTAACCATAGAGAATGATTCCAACTACTTGGTAACAAATTTACTTTCTCCTCACATCCACTGGCAGGTAGGCACTACTCTACTTCACAGATGAGCTGATAGGCTCCAAGTTTATCTTATCTAAGACTATGTAGCTATAAAGGCAGCAGCAAGCTAATAGTAGTGATAGGTAACACAGTATTGTAAGTAGTTCCACTATGTTAGCTCCCTTAAGCATCACTACAACCCTAGAAGGTAGTGATGTCATAACCAGCCTCATTTCACAGGTGAGGCAACTGAGGCATAATGAAGTCAGGTAGCTTGTCTGGATAAGAGACCAGGATCTGAATGAGGGTGGTTAGGTTGTATAGACCATGTGATATTCACCACGTGCTCTCCAAGATTTCCAAGTATGACTGCTGATTCCACAGCCATCCTTTTTCTCCAGTCTACCACTTTGACCTACATTCAGAGCTAGATCCCCCCTCATGTAAAGACAGAGAGTATAAATCTGTCTCAAGAGCCAGTAGGAGAAGTAGAGAGAGGAAGGAGCATTTTGCCGGTAAGGTACATTTTTTTGGAAATGCAAAATGGAGATTTGTAAGTGTCCCTGAGGAAAAGGAGCCCTTAGGGATTTATTTGTCCTAGAAATGTAGATTTGAGAGTCAGCAGCAGGAGGGAATAGTGAGAGCTATGAGGTAGAATCTGCTCGTGTATAATTATGTAATTAAAATAATGATACCTTAGAGTCATTTACTACTTTAAAATTTTCAAAACACTTTAACATACATTATTACACCTAATCACCTATAATATTTTAAAATGTAAGTGATACTGAATATGCTGCATATGACAAAAAAAAAGGTTTGAATGTGTTTCTGTTCCAGAGATAAAAGAACAAGATGACACAGGGAGGCAAGGAAACTGGCGAATGTTGATTTTATGCCATGTGCCAAGAAAGGTGTGAGATGTTTATGCCATTATTTTACTCATTCCAACAAAAAATATATGAGAACAAAACCACGTCCTTATTTCACAGGTAAGAAAACAAAGACTGAGTTGATGTAACTTGCCCAAGGTCACGCAGCTAGCAGGTGCTCAGGCCAGGTTCCCATAGGTCTGTCCAACTGCGGAGGTCATTTTCTTCTGCAACACCACAGCGTGCTTCTGTTGCAAAGTCTTTCTGGAGGTGCCAGGCCCTCATCCAGCACATGGCACCTGCCCAAATATCTACTTGCAGTTTTGGTGCTTCATAGCACCAAATTCAGGTGGTGCTAGTATTCATTTATTAAGTTCTGTCCATTCTAGATACATATCACTCAACACATTCATACAAAATGAATAGACTGAAAATCTGGAAGTCTGTGTCAATGCACCCCCCATGACCATAAAACTTCCACTCCAGATTTAAGCTCAATTCATCTTGTGATTAACTTCCACACGAACAGCATTTGCTCTAGAATCAAGCTGCATCCCCATCAATGTTGCTATTTCTCATTCACTAAGACTTGCTGAATTAACAGATTTTATCTGCCTCCTCCATCTCTTCCGTATTCTGTAATATCTGTCTCCCAGAATTTGTGTTGATCTTTGGAACTCATCAGTTTCAACCCTGACACCTGCTGTGTCTCCTCTAAGCTCAGTCTCCTGCTGACTGAGCCTGATTGTTGGCTACTTTTGCTAAGAGATTTTAGGGATCAGGAAGGCCATTCAAACAAGCATGACATCATATTAGATCCAGACAGAAAAAAGCCTACCATGCCAAATTGAATGAATGTGTTCGTTGGATCCAGTTTTCCCTGGGCCAGACCCTTTTCTGGGTGGGCTCCAGGCTACATGTTCAAAGTTACTTTTCAAACATCTAGAATAAAGAGTCTTGCATTCGGTCAATACGCTATAGTGGATAAGACTGGTTCAAGTTGAGTCTTGTGTTCAGATCCTGCTCCCACTCCTTACTTAATGTGTAAGATTGGACAATGTGTCTTAATATATTTGAGACTTAGTTTCCTCATTTATGTAATTGAGAGAATATCTACCCCAGTGTTCTTACACGAATTAATGAATGTGAAACATATGTTACCTATGGAGCACTCAATGAGGCTGCCACTATTAAATACTTTTATCACTAAAAGTTACAGGCATAAGATTTTTAAAGATTTATCAACCTGTTCAAAATGTTATTGTAGTTGCCTAGGGAGTGAAGTGTGATTTAGATCTGTGGTTTCCAAACTTTGCTGCATGTTAAAATCACCTGGGGGAGCTTTTCAAAATTCTGATGCCCATCCCATTCTAGTGTAATTGGAATGTCTGAGCAACCGGGGTGCCTGGGTGCCTTAATCGGTGAAGTGTCCAACTTCAGCTCTGGTCATCATCTCTCAGTCCGTGAGTTTGAACCCTGTGTCCGGCTCTGTGCAGACAGCCCAGAGCCTGGGAGCCTGTTTCAGTTTCTGCCCCTCCCCGACTTCCTCTCTCTCTCTCTCTCTCTCTCAAAAATAAACATAAAAAAGAAAAAGGAATGTCCGGGTGTGGGAAGTAAGCATAGTTTTCGAAGATCCTCAGGTGATTTCAGTGTGCCACAAAGTTTGGAAACAGCTTGATAGAGTTGCTTTCAGTTCTTCAACTTCTATCTCAAGGACCAGTGTCTCCCCACACTCACCCCCATGGCCCACCAGGGAAGGGCAGTGACCCTGGCTCCCTGTTCTAGTCTGCCGCCTTCTTCTATTGGTAATGTACCCCATCATTAGAAACGGTGTTGAGCACTTCTTCAGTAAAATGACAAAGGCAGAGGATGGACGATATTAAGCAGCGGGCAGGTAGGAGGCTGTGGAGACAACAAATTCAGCAAAATAGGGTGTGAGGGATGTAGACCTTTGGTGGCTGCAAGACGGTAGGAGCAGTTACTGAAATAACTCAGCCCCTCTCTAGAGTCAGAGCCCTTTCAATGCTTTCATGGTAATTTCACTTCCACTTTTGCTCCTGCTAATGGGCTTATGTAGGATTCTTCCCGGGGTTGGGGGGGGGGGGGGGAAGGCTGAGGTTTTCAACTAAAGCTTACAAACATTGCTCCTTCTCAAAGTAATTAATGAATACGGGGGATTAAAGGTGCCAGAGAGGATATTCTTGGGATGACTGTCAAAGATGAACAAAGCCAGACACTAGCTAAAAGTGTAAGGACAGATTCCAATCAGGAATATCCTATTGCAATAGGGAAAAGAGTCCAATGTGAACTGAACTCGACTTTGATTTGTGCAGAGGTGACTGGGTGTTTTAAAGGGAGAGTAGGGGATACAGAGGGGACAACAGGGGACTCAGTAGAGTCAGGAAGTGAAAAATGACAAAAAGCAGAAAGTGGTTGGTCCACGTGAAACACATCTGGGTTTTCTAATTATTGCTTGTTAACATTAGGCTCCTAGCCTCCCACTGAGACTGAAAAACAGGGGCCCCATCTTTAGATGTTGACTGGGAGAAAGAGTAAATTTTTTTTTTACCAGCTTTAAGTTCTCTGAGACAGGCATTTGAAGGGGACCTGGGGATATGATAGGGATGCAGTTTTAAGCTGTTAGAAACTATGTTAGTATCTGCTTGAGCCTTTATAGTGTTTTGTACAAGATTGAGGTCTGGGGGAGAAGAGGGCTCAGAGGAGCCTGGCTAGAGTTTGGTCAAGGGAGAGGCGTCAAGGCAGAGGATTGATGAGTGTCATTTATAACCTCTCTCCCTATGTCAGCAGGGGCCTTTCTGTCAGCCTGCAGGAGTCAAGTTAAGCAGCCATGTGCTGTGTGCTGCCTGGTGCGGAGCAAAGCGAGTAGTACACGCCTGACTCACAATCAGAGAGGTCCTGCTACGCCATCTCAGGACCTCCTCTTGTTTAGCACTGACTCAGACCACCTCTCTTCTCCTTCATATCAAACCTGTGGTTCCACTTGGCCTCTCTAACTGTTTGGCAGGTTGGCACACAGGAGCTCCCATAGAAGTGGTGGTCCTGGCCTTCGAGGCCTCAGCCCACTTATCAAGATCCACAAGCCCTCAGGGCCCGAGGAGCTGCAGAGTTGCCCTGGCAGCACAACGCGGCTGGCCTTTCCTGGACTCCAGGTGCACGGAAGTATTTTTTTTTCTTTTTTTAGAATTTTGCAGAAGAGGAAGAACCCCAAGCCAGGTTATCCCACAAACCACTACTCTATGGCAAGATGAGAAATACTATCACTTAGCTATTACTCCATAGGCTACAGTCTGGTCAGTGCAGGGACCAGTCTCCTGAAACTGTGGCAGGATGGTGGAGGATGTATATGCTTGGACTAGACTCACTAGGTGGCATCACAGCTCTGCTTCGCACTGGCCAAGTGACATTGGGCACTGCTTCTCTGTACCAGCTTCCAATCTGTACAGTGGGATATGCTTGTGCTAATTATATGATTACTATGTAAAAGTATGTAAAACTCTTCCTGATATATATAATAAGCACCTTCTAAGTGCTTCCCATTATTATCCCAAAGTTTTCTGTAACCGGTCTTTCCTTTTGGCAACAATTTATGCTGTGGATTACACATTTCTCTTGAAATTTCTCTTCTTTTTTTTTCTTTAAGTTTTTTTTTTATTTGAGAGAGAGAGCAAGTGGGCACAGGGAGGAGGGGCAGGGCAGGAGGGGAGAGAGAATGCTAAGCAAGCACAGAGCTTGCTTGTGATCTCACGATGATTTGGGGCTTGATCCCACAAACCATGAGATCATGACCTAAGCTAAAATCAAGAGTCAGATGCTTAACTGACTGAGCCACCCAGGCACCCCAAAATTTCTTATTTTTTGTGATTCAGGCTTACTTCTTATCTTCTGATTTCTGCCTCTATCCTTGTGTTTATTCCTTCTGATTTTCCACCATCCAGCCAAATTAAACTATCCCAACATTTTGTCAATGGCCATCTCTCTCTTGATGTCTATATGTTCCCTTCAAACAAGTTCCATCTCTTCCTATAGCTCCTTCTCTCATGGCAAGGTAGATGACTCAGCTTCTGCCCTGCCTTCCTTGAAATCTCACTTTTTTGGCTGGAATTTATATATTGATTCAGTGGTTGCTCAGCCTTGGCACCAGAAAGACTTTGTCTGGGTTTTGCTAATGAATGGTATAATTAGCAAATTACTTATTTTCTCCAAGACCACCTCTACCAATAAAATGGGGGTAATAACAAGTTTCTACTTCATAGAATAATTGTAGGCATTAGATGGATATTTCATATCAAATGGTTGGCAAAGTGCCTGGTATATAGAATGTAGCTATTGTGTTCAACTTCTCAAATCCAATGTGTCTAAGACCCAGATTACTGTCTACTTCCTGTAAAAAACCAACTCCTCTTCTAAATTTCTTATTACTGTTAATAGTACTATCATGTTCTTAGTCACCTGTTTTTTGAGTTGAGTCATCCTTGACTCTTCCCTCATTCACTCCACACCTGAAGGGTCAGCAAATTCTGTTGACTTTTGTTCAGGTCTCAGAAGTATCTATTGTTTTCTGCCTCCTCATTCCCCATTTTTATTGTCACTGCTCTATATCTTCTTTGGTCTACTATAGTAACCCAATAAATAATTTCTTTGATTTTAGAGCTCCATTACCTTTATTGGGATCATCAATTTGTACTGGCAAAATCAGGATCACAGACAGTGTTAGAGGCCTGAATAGGATGTGTGTGTGTGTGTGTGTGTGTGTGTGTGTGTGTGTGTGTTTAAAAATTTAACACTAGGGGCGCCTGGGTGGCCCAGTCTGTTGAGTGTCCGACTTCAGCTCAGGTCATGATCTCACAGTCTGTGGGTTCGAGCCCCGTGTCGGGCTCTGTGCTGACAGCTCAGAGCCTGGAGCCTGCTTCCAATCCTGTGTCTCCCTCTCTCTCTGCTCCTCCCCCACTCTCACTTTGTCTCACTCTCAAAAATAAATAAATATTAAAAACATTTTAAAAAATTAAAAAATAAAAATAAAAATTTAACACTAAATGTTCTCAGTATATAACAAGTCCCACCTATTCCTTTGTTTTTTTATTCTATTTGGTGCCTCAAGTATTTTGGGTTTGCAACTTCTCTTGATCCCTGTTAGCCCTTTGATGATGTAATGAGCAAAATTGTCCAAAAATTACCCTGGCAGTTAGCTGGGACTTGGAACCTCCATTAAAATTCAACTTGCTAATCAGTCTCTTCCTCCCACAGAGGACACTGCAACATCTCATGGGTTCCAAGGTCTCCAAATTCTAGCTATTTGCTTTCCTATAAATAGCTGGCATCTCAAATTCAGACTCTGTGTAACTCAATAATCTGTGCATTCACCCACTATGATGCTTAATTTTATGTGTCAACTAGACTAGGTAGGCCAAGAGGTGCCCAGATTAAATGTTATTTTCTGGGGGTGTCTGTGTGGGTGTTTCTGAATGAGGTTAGCATTTGAACCTGTGGGCTCAAATCTTGTAGACTGCCCTCCCCAATGTGCATGGGCATCACCCATTCTGTTGAGGACCTGAATAAGCAAAAAGGCAGAGAAATGAGGAATCCATCCTTTCTGTTTCCTGCCTGACTGCTTGAGCTGGGACATCTGTCTTCTCCTTCCCTTGGACTGGTATTTACATCTTCAGCTCCTCTGGTTCAGACTTGAATTAGAATTACACCACTGGCTCTCCTGGGTCTCCAGCTAACAGACAGCAGATCATGAGACTTCTCAGCCTTCATAATCATATGAACCAATTCCTCATAATAAATCTCTTCATTTATTTGATATCAATCATATCATATCATATCATATCATATCATATATCATATATACTGGTGGCATAATATATAATTTGTTCTGTTTCTCTAGAGCACCCTGACTAATATATCCACTGATGGGCTAATCCCCCATACTTATCCTTTAACAATGGAAAGTGGACTATCAACTACTGCGGGGATACTTGTCAAGCTCAGCACTGCCTTGAACCCAACACACATTTCTGTGGAATGAAAGAAGAATCAGGGCTCTCATAACTACTTTTTTTTCCCTGTCGCCTATTTAAGCTTCCCTAGTAAAGGCTGTTTTTAATGCATACCATGGGAAGTTGTGAACTTTGTACCAAACCTTAGTGTATTACTGGTGAGAACCCAGAAGTGATCTACCTTGTTGAAACCACTGCTAGCCTGTCAGGTAAAACTTTTGACCAA
Organism: Prionailurus viverrinus; assembly: GCF_022837055.1. Classification (NCBI taxonomy): domain Eukaryota; kingdom Metazoa; phylum Chordata; class Mammalia; order Carnivora; family Felidae; genus Prionailurus; species Prionailurus viverrinus. The sequence continues at coordinate 87,902,515 of NC_062568.1, forward strand.
CTTCTCTCTCTCTCGTTTCTTCTTCCATAAGTCCTTCAAGTTAATCTTTTGTGCACACTGAGGTACTTACCCTTTTAAGTCACTACCTTGTGGTTCACCACTTCTACCCTTAGTAAGCCCTCATCCAACTCCTGTCTCTTCCTGTGTGGATCCTGGCCACCTTCCACCATCTATTTTAAAGGCTGTCTAGGAAAACTTCCCTTCAAGACCAATTCAGTTAAGGTGTCTTCCCTAGATATTCTTATTCAAACCATCCTTATGGGACCTAACACACAGTGCCTTGGCTTGTGAACATTTGGATGCATGTTTTGTTTTTGGTTTTGTTTTTAATCCCTTCTCCTTCAGAAATAATATGGCTGTTACTTATCATTATATGTCCTGTGGCCAGCACCTAGTGCTCTGCTTGAAATAGTCAATAAATGTGTGGTAAAGTAGGACTTCTGTGTCAGCACGTATGAAGGAAAAGGTGGTCCATTGAAATGTTGGGGGCTTTCAAAATTAACACAAAGCTTTTCTTGGATTTTAAAGACTGTACAAGCCAATGCTTTGCTGAACACAAACTACAACTACAGTCTTTCTCTGCTATTCTGACTCACTGGAGATTATGTCCTCCAGGCCTGAATGTCTGGCAAGTACTCTGAAATGAGTTTTCTGTGGTTGTTATTGTTGTTTTTCTAAGCCACACACAGTGAATAACCCTGATATTTTTATTTGTGTTTGGCCCTTAAATTAATCTCAAAGTAAGCAGTTTGGTTAGGCAGTGGTACAAGCTCCCTAGCCAGCCTGCTTATCAACAAACCAGCTGTTTTCTGTATGTCGGCCACCACACCTATTTCACTATTTTACTCTTTTATATTAAAATAGATTTCAAGTATGAGTGAATAGTTGAAAAGAAGTCTGCATGACAAAATGTCTCTCATCTTATGTAAAATAGGGCTGTATCAACAGGGTGTAAAATGTCTGGATTTAATGTCAAAACAATCTCAGTATTTGACATAAGCCATACATCTGCCAAGTATTTTCCTTTTTCTCCCACAAGATGTTTGGTATCCTTTAGAATAAATTTTCAGATTTATGATATTTGAGCTGATTTATTCTGGCCTAAAATAGGGATAAATGGAAAGCAGAGCTGTCTATATGCATCTAGTTTTTTTGACCAAATTCAGTTGGACATAAAGTGACTAAAAATTCCACTTCCAATCAAGACTAACAGGGACTGGCTTAACCTTCTGTGTGCACTGGATGTTTGTGCCCCCTCCCCCCGTGCCGCAAAGTCCTATGTTTAAGCCCTACCCCTCAATGTGGTGGTATTAGGAAGAAGGGCGTTTGGGAAGCCATTAGGTTCAGATGAGGTTATAAGATTCAGAGTTCCCATGGTGGGATTAGTGTACTTATAAGAAAAGGAAGAATGACCATCACACTTTCTATCTGCCCACCATGTCAGGACACAGCAAGAAGGCAGCAGCCATCTGCAAGCCAGGAAGAATGTCCTCACCAAGAACCCAGTCTGCTGGCATCTTGATCTTGGACTTCCCATCCAGAACTGTGAGAAATAATTATCTTTTGTTTAATCCACCCAGTCTATGGTATTTTTGTTATGGCAGGCCTTCCTGTCTTAAACAATTAAAAAATTAGACAAAATATGCAAAGCAATAGTCTTCAGACTCTGAACAAAGAGTATGCATAACAGTGATCCTCCAGAGAAAGGGTACAAACAAGATAAACCCTGTGATTGTCCCAGCCTACTGAATAAAGAAAATTTTCAGCATAAAATGTAACAGAGGGAACCAGAAATGGAGCCTGATAGTCTTTCTGTGTTGAGGAAAACACGTTAGGATTTCAGGGAGACCAAGGAAACTAGTTTGTGGGGCAGAATACCAGAGACAAAATAGCTTCATAAGGAGAGATTTCCAAAGATCTTCAGAGTTTTCCTTGGGTCTTTACTGAGTCTTTACTTGGGTCTTTCCTTGGGTCTTTCCTATTGGTCAGTGCACATTAACAAACAACCAATAACTAGCAAAGAACCATCACAAAGAAATAAGAAGAATAATACTTGGAGTTCACACAGGGCCAGGAGCAGTTCTACCTGCCAAAGTGGAAATATTTCCTAATAGAGGTGCATCAGGTGGAGTTTTCAAAAGGATATTACCTTACAAGTAGGATAAATTAGCCCCCAAATAAAGGCTGTTCTACCTCCAATTAATGAATTTTAAAATCAAGTCTGAAAAGGCTAAAACAAGTGGTTTAACTGCATCCCAGAACAAAGCCCCAAACTACTTAAGGAAGTACAACACACACACATGCAAACCCACAAGACAACCCAGCATCCACTAACAAAAAATCCACAATGTCTGGCATACACTGATAGTGTCACATATACCTAACTCATTGGGGAAGGAAGAAATACATTGTTTCTTGACTGAATGAGGAGAATAACTTGTGAGCTGTCCTTTTCTAACCTTTTATTTGGTGAGGAGGATACAGTGGGGAAGACTAAGCTAGGTTTACATTGCTCTACTATCTCTGTCTCATAGTCTGTGGGTGCCAATGCACAGCATCTATTGTTGTAGCCTTGATTTGACATTGCAGAACAGTAATATTTACTTCTCTGTCACTATCTCTGAAAACTCTATGGAGAGGAAAATATATATGACTGGTTGGATTTCAATGAAAGGCAGAAAAATAGTATATCCCACCATTTATGCCACCAATAAAATACATTAAATTTTTTTCTTTTAAATAAGATTTTTATGAATTTGTAAATAGCAAATAAGATATATTTCTTGTATTATTCTCTTATTTTAAGAACAATAAAATACAATAACTCACCATGTTAAGGCATTGAATCTAAAACATTCAAAGTCATTTAGCATGCAGTGAAGGAACTAGCAGATGATTTGGAGCCAGAGACATCCAGAGTTGGTTCTACTATTTATTAGTCCTATGACTTGGGCAATTTATTTAAACTCCCTGAGTCCCAATATATACCTTTATAAAATGGAGATAGTGATACCTCAGAGGGTTATTGTACAGATTAAATGAGGTCATGAAAATAAAGAATCTCTCTCAGTCAGCTCTTGGCACTCAGTAGGTGATCAACAAATGTTATTCCTCTCTTCTTCCATTCATATATCATTCTTGCCAAAATATCTTAGTATAATTTAAAATTTTTATCCAGTAATGAGCAGATTCATAGCTTTATGCAGTATTTGGAAAAATAAATTTGATCGCTTCCTGATCAAGATGGCAGACACATGCATGCCAAAATATCATTAAAACTAGAGTATAAAAGTACAAAATGGAATAGCTCCTTAACAGAATGGAGAGAATGCATCAGCAAATCAGACATTTGGGAAAGTGAATGGGACTATATTGACATATAAGCCACCATTCAAGAAAAATCCCAACGGAGGCAACATTAGGAATATGAGCTGTGTTTTCTGGTGGAATCCTGGCAAGGCTTCAGACTCAGAATAATTAGGTAGGGAAAACAGGAAAAGTTGTATGTGCAATAGAGAGTCAAAGACAGCTAGGCATTTTAGGAAAAGAAATGGCTTGATAGCAGAGTACCAAAATGAACACACAGATTGAACCAAAGAAAAACAGATATAATTCAGTGGAGTTGAAATAACATTTTTTTAAATTCCAATTTTTATTTTTAAAGAGAATTGAGAAGATAATTATTTTCACTATAAGAAAACGACTGGGGGAAAAAAAAAGAGCATTGGGAGAACACAGAAAGTACCTGAACTAAAAACAACTGACAAAAGGATGAGAAATCAAAGTGAAGAAATCACATAGAACATACAGCCAGTAGGCTCTTAACTTATGATTTGGATAGTTTATTATGTAACAATTTAATTTCCAATTAGTTGAGAGTTAAAAGTATGGGAAGGAAACTAAAGATATGAAATTAGAAGATCTATATTTAATAAGAATCCAATATTATGGTTTAAAAGCTGGAAGATTCAGTGCATGCTGAAAAGTTAATTAAGGAGGAATAAGGAAGATTAATTAAGGTGTAAATTACTTAATGAAGAAAAAGAGAAGAAAATTTACTGGAACTAGAGAAAAATAGAAGTGTTTAATTGAAGTATGAATGAGACAGAGTTGAAATCCAGACACGTGCTTATGAAATTCCACACCATGAAAGATAGAAGATCTGAAATTTTCCTGAGAGAATAAGATAAAATACCTCGATAGTAAATAATCTATAATTAAATTGGTATCCAAACATTTCTCAATAGCACTAGATGCTAGAATAGTAACTCAAAATTATATAAAAACAAAATCCTAACCATACACAGCAAGCCTGCATCAGTCAGAGTAGGCTATGGAATGCTGAGGTAACAAATGGCTCCACATGCTTCAGTTCCATGATCTAAGTCCCTTACTGGTTATGGCTGTTCTGGGAACAGAGGAAGAGTATACCCAGAAGAATGACTGAAAGATAATAGTGACCTCACTCATCAAATATGATGACTTAAAAGCTGGAAGATTTTAGTTACATCATAAGGAAATCATGGTTTCGTCTACTCAAGAGAATAGAGATGTGATTAGCAGCCATCAGACAAAGAGCTGTATGAGAAAGTCATGCTTGAAGTATAAAGCAAAGCAAAATGTGGCATGCTTTCAGCAATTGATGGAAAACTTTAAAAGATAATTATTTTGACTGATGCAGAGCACATTCTCCTTTCATCAGCATATTCTATATGATGTCAAATTTTCTTTCTTTCTATGGGTTCAAGTGCACTACTTGGTCCTAAAAGGAGTAGGATTTGGATAATGAAAGTATTAGTACTGCTTATTTGCATTCAGATTTTTAGAATCTCAAACTATTGAGATACCTGAATTAATTATGGTCTTATACTGTAAAGCAAATTTCATAAGTTGATAAGTTTCTTAAACTGATTTATCAAGCAATAGATTCATGTCCTTGTTAAAATATTGTTAACCAGCAGAAATCTAAAAACACGAATACCTAAAAATGGTTACCTGTGAGGTAATTGGAATGGGCAATGGCGTAACTTTTTTCATTGAATTTAATACCATTATGTGCACACATTATTTTTTATAATAAAAATAGTTGACTAAATTAGAGCAATTATGAGCAAAGTTAGATAATTTTAAAGTAGATTGCCCATAAGCTATCATAATTTACTTGGCAAAGTTACTTGAGAAATAAATGAGATAACAAATCAGGAATGATTAGCATATAGGAGAGACACATCCACAGAATTTTGTTGTCTATAGTTTATTTACAATGTATCAATGTCTCATTCCACATAGAGCCTAGTCTTGTTCCTTTATTACTCAGATTTATCTCCTCCTTTGACTGCCATGTCTTTGTTGTAGGTTTTTGAAAAAATTGACAAGTTGATGTCCCATGTAACTAGGATATTCTTACCAAATACTTCCTTTCATTCAACCATGTGATAACTTTTGGAGAACTCATTATGTGCCAGGGGTTAGCAACCAGGCCTATTCATATAGATATGCTGCCTTCAAGGAACCTACAGGCTGTCAACAAGGAGGCAATTTCAGGACACTGTGGGAACTTCTAGGATCAAGGTAAGTGAAAAAGATTTTCTTAATTCAGCCAAGCAAGATCTTAGAGGTGTCCCAGAATGAGTGAGGTTTGAGTTCTTGGATGGCGAGAAACTGGTGGTCAAAATAGGGTGAAGATTGGGTATGGCTTTCTAGAGAGATAGAGTAGCAAACATAAGTCATGGAGGCACAGACCAGACAGAGTTTGGGGAAACAAGTGGTCTATGTGCCTGGTCCAGAAGTTTCATGTGAAGGAATGGATGAGGATTAAGACAGAGGTGGAAATAGCTCAGTCATAGCAGACTTTCTTTTGGAACATTATTCTGGAGCTGTTGCTTCTTGAAATAGTAACTGGATTATAGAGACCAGAGTAATCACTCCCTGCTCAAACCTTTCTAGGACACATACTTGGAGTCTTCATCTCTTTGTCTTTCACTCATTAAAAATGTCATACATTTCCTTTTTCTTCAGTAAGACTCTACATTTCAGGAGGCAGAGACTGTGAATCATTTGTATCTGCAATAAATGTTGATCCTGCTCTTGGTATACAGGACTTCTAAATATATAATTGTTGCATCAAAATGTTTAGGGACATATTTATGGAATGCAGTGTGATAGATATGTGATAGCCCACTTAGGATATCAGCTAAATGGATAAATATAGTGTGGTTATAGATATATTTATTTCTTTCACATGAATTTTGACACATCTGATCTTATAATATTTTTCTTTTGGGGGGTTACTGAAATTTTATGAGAAATACAAGTGAAATCCTACACTACTTTCTCAATTTAGTTTTACATTCAGGACTTGCCCTAAATTTAAAATGGAAATGATTTCATCAGAATATGCTTACATATTCAAAAATAACATCACTGTAAAATGAATGTTAAAAATAGATTTTTGTTCTCTCGTCTGTCCAGACTGCCAAAGTATTGTGGCATTTTAAGCAAAGTCTAGATCCTCATTTTCAACTGAGAGCTTGATTTGTCTTCTAAATTCTGGGCTATGTATCAGCCAGACACCTCATTAAAGCCTAGGTTTATTAAAATAGAGGAAGTGGCAACTCCTAGCATTGCTTTTATAATGTGCATTATCTATAACAAGCCCAACAAATAGAACTTGAATGGCTGTAGAGTAAGGAAATAACTAATTAGTTAGATGAATTATAATGAAATAAAAGAAGTTAGAAAACACAACCTGAATAATATAAGGCCAGAATGTTTTGTATGCGATCACAAGGGAACTCTAGGAAATATCGTATTAGTTCTAAATAGCGTAAAGTGTTGAGTTCCTCATGGCTGAGCAGATAATAGCTGACTTAATCACTTTTACTTTTGATTTAATTATTGTTAATGTTATAGTAAGTGAAATTCTGGGTTATTTTATTATGCAAAACAGCCTTCCTGTATGTCCCCATCCTACTACCTGGACCACATGTCTGGACATAAGTGCTCAATATACATTGTTGGGATGCTTGCGTGGCTCAGTTAGTTAAGCGCCGGATGTCAGCTCATGTCATGATCTCATGGTTCATGGGTTTGAGCCCCATGTCGAGCTCTGTGCTGACAGCTCAGAGCCTGGAGCCTGCTTTAGATTCTGTGTCTCCCTCTCTCTCTGCCCCTCTCCTCTCTCAAAAATAAATAAACTTTTTAAAAAATTAAAAAAATATATGTCCAACATTGGTTGGACATAAATGGACTTCGAGGTCCATCACCATTTATTGAAACAAAAGACAGGAAATCTAAGTCACAGCAAGTCCTTTTACATGTTTGTTTGTTTGTTTGTTTGTTTAATTTAGCTCCCTGCTGCCAATCTTATCCTTTTCAGGGTTGCTTTGCATCCACATCTATTACCTTGTCCATGTGATACATCATGTTCATATGGTTTCCTCTGACTATCCCCACTACAAAATTTTCCCTTCTTAATATTCACTGAAGGAATCACCTAACTAGTTATTTATTGCAGTTATGAATTTGTGGTCACCAACTTTAACCAGACTGTCACTTCTACTGTGTTTCTTTACTCTACTCTGTCCTACTTTCTTTAATCTTCCAACACCTACCTCTGTGGGACTCACAGCAGAATATCTAGTCAATTTCTTTGAATAAACAAATGCTACCAGAAGCAAACTATTTCAGCTTCTTGTTATGTAACTTCAAATCTCCCTGCTCTTAAACCCATCCGTTCTGCCTTACCTCCTGTCAAAATGAAAGTCCCTCCTCCAACTGAAGGCTAATCTTCTTGGTAAGCTGATGCCTTCTCAGAACTCACATTCTTTTGATTATCTTCTGTCTTTTTGGTACCTTTAACCTCTCCTTTTCTACCAACTTCATATCCTGGCTTTTCAGTATGCTCCAGACTTCTTGTTTAACACAAATAAACACACTTAGCCTGTTTTCACTGCTAGCTGTTACACTCTGGGCTCCCTTTCATAACCAACTCTTCTTGAAAGTATTTTCTTCACTGTCTTCAGTTATTTACCGTTTACTTATGTTTCCACTCATGGCAAACTACTTTGCCATGCCCTGTGTAGAGACTGCTTTGCAACATCACCAATAACTTCTTTGTCACATAATTTAATCAGACACTGCAGTTCTCGCTAGCTTTAACTCTTGTAAACAGCATCTTACTCTTTGACACTGCAGGAAGGAGTTAACAAAGCAGCTCTGATTATCCTTAGGCCTGCCTTACAAGGTTGGCACCATGATGAATCACTAAATTCTACACTTGAACCTGATATTGCACCATGTGTTGACTAGCTGGAATTTAAATAAAAATTTGTCACAACAATAACAAGGTTGACTCTGAAGAGGCAGGCATCTGGGAACTTGGATTTTAGGAGGGTTTCTATCATTCCCAAATGATGAGTGGCTTTCAATACCTAAACTGCTTGTGCAAACAATAGGGTTTATTCTGAACACCAGCTTTCCTTTGGCAAGTCTGGAATTTTGATGTGTGCTAGGCTGAGAGTGCCTCCATGACTAGCCCTGAAAATTCTGGCCATTGAGTCTTCTAATGAGCTTCCCTGGCAATGTTTTACTTATGTTGTTATAACTTGATGCTGAGGGAATTAAGTATGTCCTGTGGGACTTCCTCTGGGAAAGCATACTTGGAAGCTTGCACCTGGTTTCCTCTGAAGTTGGTTCATGTGCCTTTTCCCTTTGCTGACTTGGCTTTGTATCCTTTCACTGCATTAAATCATAGTCATGAGTACAATTGTATACTGAATCCTGTGAGACCTTCTAGAGAATTACTGAACCTTGGGGTGGCCTTTGGAGGACTCCAATGCAATTACCCATTCCTTTAAAAAAAAATCTTTCCGCGCCTCCAGCAACACACTTGACTGGTTTTCTACCTGCCTTTCTATATCTTTCTTACTTTATTTTTTTAGATCCCCTTTGTTATTCCCATGTATTTAATGTTAATGTACAGTGGGATTTTTCTCTTGGTGATATTTCAGTCATTATAGTATTATCAATGACAGCTTTTGTGATAATAATTCCCAAATTTGATCTTCTCTCCAGGACTCCCTTCTGAGTTTCAGATTCTTATATCTAATTGTCAAATATGTTCACTTTTGTGGCTCACAGATTTATCAAATATAATAGTTCCAACACCATACTCTTACTAGCCTCCTCCAAATATTTCCTCCCTAAGACTTTCTTACACCCGTAGTGGTACCACATCCAAACCATCCACTCATTCTAGTGTTACTACCTCTAAACATTTCTTGAGTTCATCTAATTTTCTCTAACATACTACCATTATTTTCTCTAATGCACAATCATGATCCTAACATACTCTGTGTCTTTCCATTTCTTGATCTATGTGGGCTGAACTGTGTCCCCTCAAATCCATATGTTGAAGTCCTAACCCCCAATGTTAACTGTATTCGAGGATGGGGCAATTAAGGAGGTTAATTAAGGTTAAATGAGGTCATAAGAGTAGGGCCCTAATCCAATAAAACTAGTGTCCTTTCAAGAAAGGAAAGAGATATCAAATTTCAATCTCTGCATTTGCACAGAGAGAAGGTGGCCATCTGCAAGGAAGGAAGAAAGGTCTGACCAGAATCCAACCCTGTCAATTCCTTTATCTTGGACTTCCAGCCTCTAGAACTGTGAGAAAATAGATGTCTATTGTTAAAGCTACCCAGTCTGTGGTATTTTGTTGTGGCACCCCAAGCTGATTACTAGAAATCTATTTTCCATTCAGCAATTAGAATAAAATTTAGAAACCTAAAGCATAAAGATAACAAAGCAGGTCATGTTACTTTCTGTTTAAACTTTCAATGGCTTCCTATTGCTGTTCAAATGAAATCCAAATTTCTTATCATTGCCTATAAAGCCATGTATGGTAAACCTTCAGCCTCACCTTGAACCACTCTGTCCTTCCTTTCATAGCCAGTGCCAGTGGCTCTTTTTCATTTCCTCACATGTGTCCAGATATGTCTCTCCTCTGATCTTTACACATACTGCCCCTTTGCCTAGAATCTTTTTCATCCCATTTTTTACATGGATGCCTTCTTAACCTTCAGTTACAGTATAAATTACACTTTCTTGGAGACATCTCTCATACCAACTTATCTAGGTGAGTTAACTCTATCACTATTAGGAGGCTGTTTTCCTCACTGTAGTAATAATAAGCTGTATCATATATTTACTTGTTTATTATCCATTCCTCTCTATTCTGTATAAATTTCACAGAGACAGTAACTATGTTTATTCTCTAATACAATGCTAATTCCTGCTATAATGCCTGCCACATAATAGATAATAAATATTCATTAAAAAACAGATATACGTATGGATGGAAGGGTGGATGGTTGGAAAATTGTCTTAAAGAAATTTCAAAATGCCAAATTTAAATTCCTTAAAATAATTTGTAAGACCCTCCATGATCTTGACTCCTGATGATTAGTTAATGGGCAGCTAAGTAAGAAAACTTTGGTGTTGGAATTTGACTCTCCTAAATTAGAGAACACTGATCTGATCCTAGAGACTTTAACTGATTCAGTATTTTTGGGGTAACTACTTATGATAATTACTATGCTAGCTCTAGGTTGGTCTGTCCCTAGTCCCCCATCACCTCACAACTATGTAGAAATCATATTGACCATGCTGTACTTCCACCAAGGGTCGATGTTCCCCTTCTCTTGCCTTATTGTTCACACATACTGTTCTTGCTGCCCAAAACACTCTTTACAGCCACTTTCATCTGGCTGATCCTTTTTGTCACTATGGTCTTGGCTTAAACATTTACTTTGAAAGGAATGACTTCTTTGCCCCTCAGTGAGTCAGGCCCTCCAGCTGCAATTTCTGCTAGGTCCCCAAAGTTCTCCATCACACCTCTCTCCTCACAATGTCATTATTACTTGTCTTGGCTCTTCCTTTCCATTAGTCTAGCAACTTTATGGAACTAGCAACTATGACGCACTTGTGCACCATTGTATCTCTAGAAACTAGCAACGTGGCAAGCAAAAAACACCTACAAGATTAGATTGATATTCTCTAAATTAACAAGGTCTGATTCTAACTCCAGGACTTTCTGGCTCAACCATCTACCAACTAGTGGTTGTTAATAGGAAGATTTTATTCCTAAGATTAGCTTAAGAACTAAGAGGTTTTTAAATTGTGCCTTTAAAGAATGTTTCACAATGTTTTGAAGGAGCAGTCTTCATACCAAAATACTTGATTTTCTACCCCTCATTCAATCCCTCCTTTATCCAGTTGTTTCACTTCAGAAGCAATAATCATCCAGCAACCCAGAGATTTTATGAACACTTAAATGAATAGAAAATAGAATATTCCCATTTTGCTGCCTTTAATTTCTTGGCTCCTTAAAGACAATTTAATTAATCCCAGTGCTTTCCTGAGAAAGCAGGCTTCTAGACCCTCTGGGTTTCTCCATATGATTTGAGTGTTAAATAAGACTAGTTGTTACCCTTGTCCTAAGACTATCATTTTGCTAGTAAACCAAGGTTGCACTGAAGCTGGCTGACGGAAAACAACATTAAAGAGTATATGCTCAAGAGGCCTTAGTTACTGGAGAGTTGTGGACTGGAGAATGTGCAAGACATTCATTGATTTACTGGGTGCATTGGGTGAGTTGACCAAGTTGTGTGCATTAGACTTTTTACTGACCTGAATTATATTCTTAAGTCTGATGATGATACACATTTCTCATGTTTCACTGCAACTTTCCTTTTCTCTACTCTTTTTTTTCTCCTGTGGTCCTGTATGCCTTTCAGAGTCCCTTCCTTGACATAGAACCTTGAATACACTCTAACAACTCTGCCTTATTTATCTACTAAAGTTGTTCTTCTGATTCCTGTTTTTGAGCCTCATAATCTCATGTATGATTGAGTCATTTTTGTATTCTGACTGGAAGACAATTTATTAGTTCACCTTACTTACCTTTGTAATTGGTTAAATGTGGCAAGGGAGAATAACAACCCAAAGCAGCTTAAACAAACTAACAAATTGGGAGCATTTATTGGATTAGGAAGCTAGAAAGGATATAGGACTTGAGGAAGCACTGTACAAACCAATGCCTTACCTCATGGACCAACACCAGGATTCGAATTCTCTCAGTATCTGCATATAAAAAAAATCACAAGCTAAACGTCATCAAATAACAACAAAAAAAGTTTTTAAAAAGTTTTAATTGAAATATAGGTGACACAAAATGTTACATTAATTTCAGGTGTATAAATAGTGATTCAAGAACTCTGTATGTTATGCTATGCTCACCACAAGTGTAGTTTTACCTTCTTGGTAAGTTTATGCCTAGGCATTTTATTCTTTTATTCTTTTAGTTGTAATTGGAATTATTTTCTTAATTTCTCTTTTTACTTCATTATTAGTGTCTAGAAACACAACAGACTTCTGTATATTGCTTTCATATCCTGCAGCATTACTGAACTTATTGATTACTTCTAATAGTTTTTGTGGTGTCTTTAGGGTTTTCTCTAACCAGTATTATTTAATTTTCAAATAGTGACAGTTTTACTTCTTCCTTACCAATTTTGATGCCTTTTTATTTCTTTTTCTTGTCTAATTGCTGTGGCTACAACTTGCAGTTCTGTATTGAAAATAAAATCCTTGTCTTGTTCCTGATCCTAAGAGAAAAAGCTTTTAGCTTTTAGTATGATGTTATCTGTGGGTTTTTCATATAAGGTCTTTATTACATTGAGGTATGTTCCTTCTAACCCTAGTTTGTTGAGTGTATTTATCATGAACAGTTGTTGAATTTTGCCAAATGCTTTTTTTTGCATCTATTGAGATGATAATATGATTATTATCCTTTATTTTGTTGATGTGGAGTATCATATTGAATACATTGTAGATTTTGAACCATCTTTGCATCTCCAGAATAAACCCTACCTGGTTGTGGTAAATAGTCCTTTTAATATGTTGTTAAATGTGGTTTGCTAATATTTTGTTGAGGATTTTTTACTATATGTTAATTAGGCATATTGGCCTATATTTTCTGTTTCTTTTTTTTTCTTTTTTTTTTTCTTCTTTTTTTGTGGTATCTTTTTGTTTTAGGATCATGGTATGGTGGCCTCATAGGATGTATTGGGAAGTTTTCCTTTCTCTTCTATTTTTTGAAATAGTTTGAAGAGACTAGGTATTAACTCTTCTTTAAATGTTTGGTAGAATTCATCTGTGAATCCATCTGGTCCTGGACTTTTATTTTGGTTACTAGTTCTATTTTTTTCTAGTAATTGATCTGTTCAGATCTTTTATTTCTTCCTGATTCAGTTTGGGGAGATTGTATGTTTCCAGAAATTTATCTATTTATCCTAGATTGTCCAGTTGGTTGGCATATAATTTTTTATAGTACTCTCTTATAACCCTTTGTATATGTGTGGTGTTTGTAGTTACTTCTCATCTTTCATTTATGATTTTATTTACTTGAGTCCTTTCTTTTTTTGTGATAAGTTTGGGTAAAGTTTTAGCAGTTTTGTTTATCTCTTCAAAGAACCATCTCTTGGTTTCACTGATCTTTTTTTCTATAGTTTTTCTTGTTTCTATATCATTTATTTTTGCTGTGATATTTTATTATTTCCTTAATTCTACTCACCTTGGTGTTATTTTTTCTTATCCTAGTTCCTTTTAGTGTAAGGTTGTTTGTTTAATTTATGTATGTATGTATGTATGTATGTATGTAGAGGTAGGATTATATTGCTATATATGTCCATGTTAGAATTGCTTTCATTCTGTCCCAAAGATTTTGGGCCTTTGTATTTTCATTTTTGTCTGTGCATTTTTTAATTTATTCTTTGATTCCTTTGTTGACTCCTTGGTTGTTTAGGATCATGTTTAGCTCTACATGTTTGTGTTTTCTCCAGTTTTTCCCCCCTTATGATCAATTTCCAGTTTCATACCATTGTGGTCAGAAAAGCTGCATAGTATGATTTCAATGCTTTTAAATTTATTGAGGCTGTGTTTTTGCTGTTCAGCTTGGGTGCTTTCCATTACCATCTTCCAGATCACTGATCTTTCTGTGTCTTCTAATCTACTATTGATTTCCTCTAGTGTATTTTTCATTTCCATTATTATATTCTTCAACTCTAATTGCTTCTTTTGTATATTTTCTATCACTTTGTTAAAGTTCTAACTGAATTCATCTACTCTTTTCTCCAGTCTGTTGAGCGTATTTATGACAATTGCTTTGAACTCTTCATCAGGTAGGTTATTTATCTCTGTTTCATTTAGTCCTATTTCTGAGATTTAGTTTTCTTCATTAAAAAAAAAATTAATGGTTATTTTTGAGAGAGACAGAGTGTGAGTGGAGGAGGGACAGAGAGAGAGGAAGAAACAGAATCTGAAACAGGCTCCAGGATCTGAGCTGTCAGCACAGAGTCCAATGTGAGGCTCAAGCCCATGAATCACAGGATCATGACCTGAGCTAAAGTTGGGTGCTTGACCAAATGAGCCACCCACATGCCCCATCTCCTTCTTTCATTTGGAACACTTTTGTCTGTGTTCTCATTTTACTTGATTTTCTGTGGCTTTTCTTTGCTTGACTTTTGTTTCTATGGATTGGGCAGAAAAGCTATTTCTCCTAAACTTGAAGGAATGGCTTTGTGTGTGGTTATCTCTTGTGTAGACTGGATGTGCCTGGTGACTTTGGCTGGCTGGCTTGACCTGTGGCTGGCATGGGCCAACCTAGAAAGAGTTCCAGGAGCTCCCCACTATTTAGCAGGGCTCAAGGCTGTTTCCTTCATATTCTAGTTGCCATTTTAAACCATGGCTCTTTTTATATGTCCAGAGTAGACAAATCTTCTCACAGTCCCTCAATGCTATCTATCCCCACTGAGGCTCACAGCACTGGGGATAAGTGTTCCCTTTGTTACTGTGTCTCCATTTCAGTCACTGTTCTCCATGTGTTCTCTATATTTTTTTGTGCAGTTGTTCAGTAAGAGCTTAGTACTTTTTCAGGAGAAATTGTTCTATAAATATGTGTCTGTGTCTTTGGAGGAAGTTAGTTCAGGGTCTTCCTACACTGTCATCTTGGGTCCTCTCCTCAACTTTTAGCTTTTGATTTTTTTTCTATTTACTATGACAAAACCTGGCTTAGATGACTACTGGGGGTAATTTTACATCTGAGGAATTTGAGTTTCAAAATAGGAGAATTTCTGCTATGCTATTGTAACAAAAAGTTATATCACCCAAGTAGTCCTGGAAGATTGTCACATGTCCCAGGAGACAGCTGGGGACTTGTCACCTGACTCTGGCTAGATATTTTGTTGGATGGTGGCTGCCTTATCTCAGTTAAATGATTAAGTATAAGAGATACACTGTATCCTGGGGTCCATAGCACATTCCCAAAGCATAAATAGCAGGTGTTACTCCACAAAGTAATGCACCAAGACATTTATACATATGAGATGACACAAAATGAAATCTGAGAGTCACATCAGTCATATATGAAATCAGAAAGCTAAGGAGGTTGAGAGAAGATATTTCATAACATCTTCCTGCCCCTGTTCCTTACTTGTGTTTATAAGATATCACTTTGGACCCAATCCATTTATCACTCATGTATCTGCATTGTTTGGTTCTTTAAGGTTGTGTGTGTAGGGGGTATAAATATGTTACATTTGGTAACATATTTTCTTCAAAGATACTCAGAAATGTAGGATTGCAAAGAACTTTAGTGTTTCATCCAGGTAAAGTTTTGGGGCTTCCAGTATTTCTAAGACCAGGATGTATGGCAGTTCTTATGGAATACTAGAGAAATGTCTCAAAATTTTTCAGGAGTCACACCATGGGCAGATGTATTGCCTTCTCTCTGTACCTGGGAATTCATTTCCACAAGACTGCAACTGATACTATTTGGCCACCAGCAAAAGAACAACCCTACTGGGTGGAATTTTCCCTCAAGATATTTTAGAGGATGCCTTGCTTTCAAACGCTGGTCAATGACCTAATGAGAAAAGAGGAAACGTTTGCTATTTTTCAATACAAGAGCCACAGGTATTTATGAAACTTATTTCTCACAAAAGTGAGACTTGTGGCAGGAACATGAGGCTTCATTGTCCAGTGAACATCCTTTTCCTAATTTAGAAATCCAGTCTTAATTTACAAAGGGAATAGGCCCATGAATTTATGCACTCATTGAATGAATATCACTTAAACATTCCAGGTACTGTTACACTCTAGTAATTGAAAGATTAGTAAACCAGTGTCCTTAGATCAGGAGGAGCTTCCAACCAAGTAGAACAGACATATGTGTGAATTGTCATTATAATTTAATGTAAATGTAAGAGATGTATGAATAAAATGTAATCAAGATGCAGAAAGAATGAATTAAAGTCCCTGGTGATATCCAGAGGATCTAGAATATTCCAGTTATCTATCTCCTGGAAGATTGCAATAAAAGGAATTGAAGGGCTATTTTGAACTACTGGTTCAAAGTAAATCTTGATATAAATGAAGCAAGATTTTCTGCAGTTTAGATGAGTCCAACAATGATATATCCTCATCTAATGATATATCTAAACTGAGAAACCTTTAAGAGACAAAGGAAGATCTTTTCACAATTGCCCAAGGACACCAAACATGTCTTGGGTATCTTCCTGCAGATTTAGACTTGGAGACAAGAATTTGAAAATAAGCCACTTATTTGGGAAATTACCCCAGGAATCAGTAGTTGGACAGTGAGGAATTAAGACAAGGACAGGAGGGAAACCAATAGTAAATACACAACAAGCCAGTTACCACTGTGGTCAGGGGGAGCTCAATCCTGCTGAAAAACTGAAAATCAGTCTAGAATATACCTCAGAGTTATACCCTAAGGAGATGGGAACTGGGCTGTTTTTTTTCTTCAGCTTCCATCTTTCATTGTCGGGGGCCCACTCCTAGAGAAATAAATTACTACTCACTTCTCGCCCGTCTTTCTTTTGAACCAAGAGAAAGCCCATATAGAGAGAGTCCCAAGTGCTTGTACTGGAACACCTTGAACATGGACTTGAATGTGACACCAGGTGTTATAGGTGGAAACAATAGCATCTACTATAATATGTTAACTAAGACTGTTCCAGGAAAACTGAGACATATGATCTCCCTGCTAATGGCTCCATATATTAGGAATACATATTTTTCCATCTCTCCTTGGGTTGTATATGAATCTGAGGAGTTCAAAACAATTAAATTTTAGGGAGACAAAAAAAAACTTCCATTATTAGACTTCTGCTAAGATCCTCTCCTAATATCTTGCTCATATAATTCCACAACTATATAAAAGCTCACTGGATTGCTATGTTCCCTCATTCAATTACATTGGCTCCATCTGTACTTACTTGTGAAAATTCTCTAATTACCAGCCACACATTTAATTAAGCACTTTCTTAGTCATTTAGCATGAAGTTGTGAAAGTTGTAAAACTGAGAATCAGTCATAGGAGACAAATAGCAAAAAGCATAATAGACCCACCTGTTCGAAATTGGTGGAATAAAATAAATATCTAGAGCATTAAATATTCTAAGGAGCAACTTCCACTTTATTGTTTTGCAAAATGGCTTTTGATTCATCATTAATACTCTCAGTAATTAATGAACACCAGATGGAATGTGAAACAGACAGGGCCACATCTATCAAGAGGTGTTTTCTCAGAGTTAAATGAGGCAGTGAGCTTGGGAAATTTTCACCTCCTTTAATCTTGGTACAAAGAAGGCCCTTACATCCATTTATATATACTTTGGAGGAAGCCTGGATGTATGACTTGACTTCTGTGGTACCCAAATGTGAGATGTGGCACTTTCCTCCCATCCATCTACAGGCATACCTCAGATACAGCAGGTTTGCTTCCAGACCACTACGATGAAGTGAATATTGCAATAAAATGAGTCAAATTATTGTTTTGTTTTGCAATGAATGTAAAAGTAATGTTTTTGTTATCTGTAGTCTATTAAGTATAAAATAGCATTATATCTAAAAAGTAGTGTCCATACCTTAATTAAAAATACTTTATTGCTATAAAATGTTAATCATCATCAGACCTTCCAGCAAGTTGCAGTCTTTTTTGCTGGTGGAGGATGTTGATGGCTGCTGACAGATAAGGATGGAGGTTGCTGAAGGTTGGTGTGACTATGGCAATTTCTTAAAATAAGACAACAATGAAGTTTTCCATATCAATTGACTCTTCCTTTCAGAAGCGATTTTTTCTGTAGCATGCAATGCTTGCTGTTTGATAGCATCTTACCGACAGTAGAACTTCTTCCTAAATGGAAGCCAGTCCTCTCAAACCCTGCTGCTGCTTTATCAACTAAGTTTATGTAACAATCTTTTATTATTATTTCAGTGTTTTCCACAGGATATTCATCAGGAGTAGATTCCATCTCAAGGAACCACTTTCTTTGCTCATTCATAAGAAGCAACTCCTCATCCTCTAAGATTTTATCATGAGATTGCAGGAATTCAGTCATATCTTTAGGCTCCACTTGTAATTCTAGTTCTCTTGCTGTTTCTTCCACTGAAGTCTTGAACCGCTCAAAGTCATCCATAAGGGCTGGAATCTAATTCTTCCAAACTCCTGTTCCTGCTGATTTTGACCATTTCCCATGAATCTTGAATGTGTTTAATGGTATCTAGATTGGTGAATCATTTCCAGGAGGTTTTTAATGGACTGCTCAGATCCATCAGAGTAATCTCTATCTATGGCAGCTATAACCTTACAAAATGCATTTCTTAAATAATAAGACTTGAAAGTAGAAATCATTTCTTGATCCATGGACTATAGAATAGATGTTGTGTTAGTAAGCATGAAAACAACATTGTGTTGTACTTCTCCATATGAGCTCTTAGGTGACAAGGTACATTGTCAATGAGCAGTTATATTTTGAAAGGAATCTTTTTTTTTTTTCTGAGCAATAGGTCTCAGTAATGGGCTTAAAATATTCAGTAAACCACTCTGTGAACAGATGTGCTGTCATCCAAGCTTCGCTCCATTTTTAGAACATAAGTAAAATAGATTTAGCATAATTGTCAAAGACCCTAGGATTTTCAGAATGGTAAATGAGTATTAGCTTCAACTTCAAGTCACCAACTGCATTAATTAGCCCCTTAAAAGAGAGTCGGCCTTTCCTCTGAAGCTTTGAAGCTGGGCATTGACTTTTCCTCTTTAGCTATGAAAGTCCTAAATAGTATCTTTTTTCCCCCCAATATAAGGCTATTTCATCTACATTGAAAAAATGTAGCCATCTTCATTAGTTATTTTAGATAGATCTTCTGGATAACTTGCTGCAGCTTCTACATCAGTATTTGCTGCTTCATCTTTTACTTTTATGTTATGGAGAGAGCTGCTTTCCTTAAACCTCACTAACAAACCTCTGCCACTTTCAGACTTTTCATCAACTTCCTCACCTCTCTCAGATTCAAAGGATTGAAGAGAGCTAGGGGTCTTCCCTGGATTAGGCTTTGGTTAAGGGAATGCTGTGCCTGGTTTGATCTTCCATCCAGACCACCAAAACTTTCTCCGCATCAGCAATAAGACTGCTTTTCTTTCTTATCCTTCAAGTGTTCAATGGAGTAGCACATTTAATTTCAAGAAATTTTCCTTTGCATTCACATATTGACTAACTGTTTGGTGAGAGAGGCTAGCTTTTGGCCTATTTTGATGAAGAGGGAAAGAAGCAGGGGAATGGCTGATCAGCAGAGCAGTCAGAACACGTACATTTGTTGATCAAGTTCATACCCTTATATGGATATAAGTGCCATGGATCTTCATGGTGCCTCAAAACAATTACAATAGTATGCCAAAATCACTGATCACAAATCACCATAACAAATATGGTAACAATGAAAAAGTTTGAAATATATTGAGAATTACCAAAAACTGACACAGAGACATGAAGTGAGCAAATGCTGTTAAAAAACAATGGCACTGATAGACTTGCTCAAAGCAAGGTTGCCACAAATCTTCAATTTGTAAAAAACAAAACAAAACAAAACAAGACACCATCTCTAAAGCACAATGTGAAACACAATAAATTGAGGTATGCCTGTATTTCTAATACAAAATTCTACAATCTGACCCCAAATGTCTTAAAAAATAACTTATTTCTTCCCTGTTGAGTAGGAAGAACGAGTTTGAGAATCGAAAAAAATGGGAGGAAAGAGGAAGAACGCAATCCATATCATTCCACATGGCAAAATTATGGAAATAAATGAGTTCGTAATTACTCTATGGAACCTTGCTTAGATCCATAGATCCAAGGGAGGGTAGATATATATTCACAGCTGAAGCATATCATCAGTAATTAGTACTTCTAAATAGTAATAGAAACAGAAACTCTGAGGTTCTCTAAGGAAACCTAGAGCAGAGTCTAGGGAACTTCAACATGCAGAGAGATGATTGAAGATGAGGTAATGTGAGATTAGGTAGTAAGCCAGGATGCAATGACTGTATTCTGCAATATAAGAATGGAAAGATAATCTGTTCTTTAGACATTTCTATAACTTCCCTTGTATCTGAAACTTTGGGAAGTCTCAAAGGTAATGGGATAAACTAATTCATTCTAGCAATGAAAATTTAACTGGTAGAAAAGTTTATGTGGAAAAGACTCGATCAGAGATGAAACACAAAAGATGGGCTATAATAGAGTATAATAGAGGAAAGCTCTCTTAAGAAGTAAATAACACAGAAATGTAATGGATAACTCTGTTTTGAGTCTAGGTCTTGAGTTTGAGTTTTTATCCAAACCAATCAGAAACGTGGAAATCGGACTTATGCAAGTTAGAAATGAACACATTTCTGCCATTTGAAACTGATATATCAAGCCATTTCCCTTACTTTACCTTACCATGTTCACTCTCAAATTTGGGCTCTTGATCATGGAGCCCCCATTAATTTACTTAATATTAACCATTACTTTGCCTTCCATCCATCTGCATAATGAATCCACCTACTTTAAGGGTCCAACCCAAGTCTAATCTCTCTAGAAAGACTTACTCCTTTGACACCAGCCTCTTCTGAAATACTTTGATACTCGTGATCGGTACCACCCAATTCTTGACGAAAATGTGGTCTGTTCTATAATGCTTGCTATTATTTTATATGCACAGCCTTATAGCTCCAACTAAATTATAGATTCCTCCAGTCATGACTGTGACTTATACCTCTGCATACCCTTAGCATTGATCATAGAGTAACATGGATTCATGGACTGAGTTGAAACATGGATTTAATTTAAAATCCCAGATTTAAGGATGAGGCACCTAAGACTCAGAAAAGGGAAATAACTTTCCTAATGCTTTCTAATGCCTTTTAAAGAGTTAGTTACAGTGTCAAACTGGAGTATAAAATTTCTGCCCCAAATCTATTGTTTTTCTATTATATAAATAGCTTCCAAGATCTGATATGTAATGAGACAAATGTAATTGTTTTAAAGTTCTGGAAATTCTTACAAGCATTTTGCAAAACTCAAGGATCAGAATACACCACTTTTGGCAGGGGGAGGGGAGTCTTTTTAAAAGTTGGAAAACTGGAGAGTTTCCCTCGAAAGAACATTTAACCTGTTTTCTTGAAGCAGGGAGCTTGGGGTTTTCTCACTGCTGTCCCTGTTCCTTGATTCTATAGAAGAATCAGCAAGTAGGAGGGTTAATGTCATTTAAAGTAAATCACACTACCTTACGATGAGACCATCTTTCTGTCTTCTCTGGTAGTTAGGAAGTCTATAAATTTGGTGCCAGTGTCAAGTGGAAAAGGTCTAACTACAACTTGAGACTTCATCAAGTACCTGCCTGTCCCTTCTAGCTATAGATCACTCAGCATTTTTTGAGTAGCATATGAACTTTCTTCCAAAGAAAAAGTAACAAATACACAGTAAGAGAAGAGGAAAAAGTAGACAAAAAGCACAACGTGAGAGAAAACAACAGAGAAATCTCTGCTTTGCAAGGCTTATACTGTCTGACCCCCACCAAACCCCCAAACATCACCCACAGGTAAGCATGTGACAGCTGCCAGTCTGTAGATACAGGTGTGAGCTGCTGAAAATACACAACACCTGGATTTCTTTTATTTTTTAAGTTTTTATTTAAATTCCAGTTAGTTAATATACAGTGTAGTATTAGTTTCAGGTATACAATTTAGTGACTCAACACTTACTCAGGTATACTCAGGTATACAGTGTATACTCAGGGATACAATTTAGTGACTCAACTCCCAGTGCTCATCACATCGTTCTTAATCCCTATCGCCTACTTAACCCAACCCCCTACCAACCTCTCCTCTGTTAACTGTAAGTTTTATATAAAGTTAAGAGAACACCTGGATTTCTTAAAAAATGTAACAGCAAAGATTAGGCTGAAGGAGTCTTGTAGGGACAGTGCACCTTGAGCGTAGGTACAGAAGCAAAACTGGGGACTTAGAGGAGTGCTCTGTGAATTTAGCAATCACTATACATTTCCCTTGAATCCTGAACAAATAGCAGAGCCTTAATCTTAGGGGAAAAGATTGGCCAACTAATAAGTCCAGGGCTTAGAAACTTGAAGTGCTTCTAATAAACTTCTTGATTTTTAAATTTGTGTTAAACTAGTATATTTTCTTAGGAAGTTATCAGAGCTGCCTTAAATACTCTTTCCTACTTCTTGCTGTTTTTGAGAATGTTCACAAACTTGGGTTTCTGAAATGTGCTGACTTTTAAAAATTAATTCACATTGGAGATAAAACACTAGGAATCTTTCATATTTTGAATAGCTCAGAAAAAAAATTGAGACTTTACTTGACAACTAAAGGGATTTAGAAAACAATTTATGCTTATGCTTCTTTGAAAACTACTCTTTCAACATATCCCTGAGATTCTTCCTGTCGAGTTGAACCAAAATAATTCCTGGAACCAAAGATAATAAAGGCATGTCCTACATGGTGCTGATTAATTATAAAACAACTTGTTACTGAAATAAATTTTTATGTGTGTGTGCACGTAAATTCTAACTTTGACTTGGAAAACAATTCACTACAAGTGAAAGTGGATTTGCATTTCCAAGCTTTGAATGCTACTATACATTTATAGTTAATGTGACTTGCTGTTGCAGTTCAGGGTCAGGACTAGGGTGAAGTGAATGAGATTCCTAGGAAACAAAATTTAGGAGACCTTCACTCTCAGTACTGATATTGTACTTGCAGGACCCTCTGAGTCAGTGCCTTCTTAAGTTTTTACCCTGGGAACTCCATGGCCTCACTTTGGTTCCAGCCCTACTTGCAAATTGTGGCCTACACCCTTCACCAATAAATGATCTGCCATACTACCTTGAACTGAATATTATAGTGTTGACCACCCTGCTATAGCCTCTCTTACCATCTCTTTCTGTTCTAGTAAACAATTTAGACCTAAAAGTGTTTGATTAATGTATGCAAGGGATGGGAATGGGTCAAAGAGACGAGAGAAAGTGTCATATTAGAAGCTAAAATTCCAACTACAGTGACTGAAAGAAATGGAGGAAACCATAGTGAAATGCCATCTTCTAACTTCAGGGCATTTGAAGTCAACAGGAGAAAACAGTATGGATCTGGCAACTACCTTCTCAGAGACTAAGCTATAAAAATTCAGCAATTTCTGGTGCTCATTATTTTGTGAGCTTCTGTCTCATTCTAGATATTTTGCTAGGTACATAATACATATTATCTCCAATTCTTACAGTTAAGTACAGAGTATCAGTGATTACGGTGATTCTTTGAACCCATGAAGCTAGCAAGTGTCAGAATCTGGACTTTAATCCATGTTCATCTAGCTCCAAAGCCTTCAGCCTAGATCCTTGCTTGTTTTATGTGATTGTAAGTAATTACTGAAATTAAGGAAGCCAGGATGATGTTATGATCCATCAGAATATACTGTGGGATATTGGCCTTATGATTTGGGCAATACTTAAACGTCTCAAGCTGAAACCAGATTACTAGACTATATTCTCACTGGGTTTCCCAGTAGAAACACTGCACTATACTACTCTACATACACTCTTTAACACAGATTGAAACAGAAACATGTTTCTCTCATATCAATATGCAGAATTAAAGCTCTTACGCTTACTAGGTTAGCATAAGCTTGCAAATAATTAATTTTCCTATAAACTTCTAGGAAAGCAAATATCTCAGTTCAATTAGTAATTATAGCAATGTTGCATGGGTTTGAGAAGATTAACATGCTTCATATTTTAGTACTATAATCTTTACTTATCAATAAGAGGTTTTTCACTTACATTTGTTTTTCCTGGATTTGTAGAGGAGCTGCTATAACTTGTCCTTACGGGAATTTAAAAAAAATGTGCTCTCCTTATAAAGGAAACATATGCCTGAAATCATAGTTATTAAGAAGGTTTTTTTCCTGGGGCACCTGGATGGCTCAGTCGGTTAAGCGTCTGACTCTTGGTTGCAGCTCAGGTCATGATCTCACAATTCATGAGTTCCAGCCCAGTATCAGTAACCTTTGCTAACAGTGCAGAGCCTGCTTGGGATTCTCTGTCTCCTTGTCACTCTTTGCCCCTCCCCCTACTCACTCTCAATAAATAAATAAATAAACAAGTAAAATTCAAAAAAACTAAAAAAAATTTTTTTCCTAAGTTGTTTATTTCTGGCTTGAGGAATAACTTTGAATGAATCCACCCATTCGCACACATATATCGCTGTTAGGACAGGGAATGTGTGTGTGTGCAGTGCTTTGGGATTTACATGTATTTGGGAGAACGGGACAGATTTTTGCCAAACATCTTAAATGTGTCAGATTTCCTGTTTAGCACTTTACATTTCATACTCACAAAATTTGATGATGATCTAGGTTTTTCAGAACACTTCTGGTTATTGTTGGTAGAAATCCAAGTCAAAATAGCTTAAATCAAAAAGTAGTTTATAAAACAGGCTCATATAACCACAGATGTAGGGGTAGGCTAGCTGCAGTCACAGGTGAATCCAGGGACTCAGATAAGATCATCAGGACACAATATTACTCTCCAGCTCTGAGGTCTACGGTGTCATCCTAGCTCAGTTCTCCAGCAGTCTCCCAAATCATATTAGCAAAACAGCTGTCAGCAGCTCCAGGCTTATATCTGTATCTCATCAGTCCTGAGAGAAAGTAAATTTTTGAGATGTTTCATTGAATCCCAGAATTGAGTCTAACTGGACTGCCGTAGGTCATACACCCAGCTCTGAGCAAGAAACAGTGATAAGGAGAATTTAATGCTTGATTGGCCAAACCTGTATTCTATTGCCTGTTTAGTGCTGAGGCGATAGTTACTCTACCTGAAACAAATGGATTTAATTTGGGGAGAGGGGCAGTTCCCCAGAAAAGCATCAGGAATTATCAGGGAACAGGGGGATGGAATAAGCATACAGTTGCTGAATAAAATATAAGACAGTCGCTTAAATTTGCATTTCACAGCAAATAATGAATATATTTTTTAGTATAAGTATGTCCTAAATATTGCATAACTTTTAGTATAAATAAGTTCCAGCAATATTTGGGACATACACCCACTATGATATGATCATCTGAAATTCATAGTTAAATCGGTTTTCTTTATTTTTATTTGCTAAATCTGGTAACCCTAAACAAGCAGAAACAGCAGTGACCCGCTACAGATGCCCTATTATTTACATTATTTACATGAGAATGTTATAGCCCAGAGAATTTTCATAAGAAGTCCTAAATCATACACACATTACATATCTTGACAGGAAATAAACTCATGAATGTCTCATGACAAAGACCTGTTATTTTACTCCTATCCTTCCCCACCACACACTCCTTAAGAGGTCCCAGGTGCTCACTGGGACTAGGGAACTGATACTGGCTTTCTACTTGGTGGTGCTCAGCTGGGATTGATTAAAATGACCCCTTGACTCAACACTAACTTCAGTAGGATCAGCAAACATTTTCAGCTTCCTGTTATTTTAAGAATTTAAATTAGCCAATATTCTGCAAAATGTACCTTTTCTCACTGGGTTCCTTCTTGATTACATGGCACATTGAAGGAATATTCCAAGGCAGAAGGAAAGACTATCTGGGAAGGGACACAGGGAGATTTACACAGAAAGCGACCTCCATCACACATATCTTACTAATAAAAAATTAAAGGGGATCGGTAGCATCTGGAGTAGATGGTTCATGGTGACAGGAGACAGTGACAACTTGGGCTCTGTGGAAGAGCAGGAGGAAGTTAAAAACCTAACAGAGAGGATTTAAGGAGAACAAAAATGTTGTTTCAGTGGCTTTAAGAACATAAAGTGGACACCAATTCTAGGCTTAGTTTTATCATGCCTGTGTTACCTGCTTTGTTGTCATTTCAGAAAAAAATGAAAGTGGTCCATTTCATCTTCTGAGATACTAGATCCACAATGTTTTTCATTGTCTTACAGAAGTTAGTATATTAAGGTTAAATAAACCTTCTAATTAAGAATCTCCTTACTGGGCTTGCAAACTTCCCTGTGAAGACAAAGTACAAAGAATTGAGAATGGAGATGGAGATGGAGCCAAGAGAATGCTTGCTTAACCTGATTTATTAGCTCATTAGGATGGCTTAGCCCCTATCGTTTACGGACACTTGGTCTAGATGAAACCAAAACAAATGGTCAATTCAGAGAAAATAATACGACACGATAATAAAATCAATAACTGGATTCAGTTAAGGGGTAATTTTATTTAGTCCTTCCTGTTTCCACAATGACCCAGCACCACCAAGTGGACGTAAGAAACTCATAACCATGACAACAATGCTTAAAACTTCTAATTACTCAGGTTGTACGCTAAATTCTTGTGTTACTTTTTTTTTTTAATTTGCAACCATTACATGAGGTAGGTTTTATCTTTACATTTAATATATTAGGAGACTGTAGTTCCAAGATTTGCAGAATTTGCTCAGTGGGGTTTTAGCACAAATCTGTTCAGTTGTAAAAATCCATTCTGCCAACCACTGCACCATACTGCTTCTCCGGGCTGCAAAATAAGTATAAAAGCAAGGTCAAAAAATCTTTACTTTAAAAAAATATTTGCACATCGGCTACTCAACAAAATAACTTAAGTAGATGACCTCTATGACTCCTTTCAGGAAAATAACCTAATCCTCTCAAGGAACCTGTCATAACTGAGCAACACAGAGCTCTTACCTGCACCCTGATGTCCAGGGCCTGTCTAAAGGCCTGACTAAGAACTCCCTGCCCTGGCTGGCATCAGAAGGTCCTGGCAGAATTAATTCCCCCACCTGGACTGGGCAGTGCAGCTCTGACTTGTGTGACTCCTTACAGCTAACACCCCTAATATAAGGAGGTGAGATGCCTTCTTCAAACACCACACACCCTGGGTCTTGGATTTTCAGCCATGCTGCTTCTCTCTCAAGTAATTCTTTCAATTTCCAGTCCATAATGATCCAGCAGCCAGTCTATTAAAAAACAAAAACATGGGGCACCTGGGTGGCTCAGTCGGTTAAGTGTCCGACTTCGGCTCAGGTCATGATCTTGTGGTTCACGAGTTCGAGCTCCGCGTCGGGCTCTGTGCTGACAGCTCGGAGCCTGGAGCCTGCTTCCGATTCTGTGTCTCCCTCTCTCTCTGACCCTCCCCCCATTCATGCTCTGTCTCTCTGTCTCAAAAATAAATCAACGTTAAAAAAAATTTAAAAAACAAAAAAAAAACTACTACTTTGCAGAATACAGTTAAAGAACTATATGGACATATATTTTGGAGGTAAAACCTATGTATGGGCTGCTATTCATTTTCTTGATGCCTCACAATTCCTAACCTGGCCCCCCAGACCTCCCCTTTTTCTTGGTAAATACCACCACCACTTAGCTGTTCAGGCTGATGGATTGGCCAGGTAACCAATTATCTACAGCTGTGGGGTCAGGAGTGGTAGGGTTGAAGTGAAAAGAAACAAACCATACCATCTGGTTGAGGGCTCATGCCCTGTTTAATTCTGTGACCAGTTTTGTGCATGATGCTACCATCAGAATAGCTGTGAGCATTTCAACAAGGACAATAAGGAGACACCCTCTTAATCCAGAGGAATGAGTCTAATATTTGGAATTTCCAGTCCCAAGTGATGAACAGAACAATATATAAGGATAAATATATTTTTCCATACCTCGAATCATACTTTCTTATGTTGAGGCCATTTTATTGTAAAAACAAAGTCAACCCTGGCAGTAAGGGTGAAGGAGATAGTCAGTACTGGGAATTAAATTCAAGGGCCTCTGTTAGAGTATCGGCTACCACTTTAAAGGCAGGATGTGAGGGGAGGGAAAAAGCCACTTAATCCCTTTGTGACTTCTTACTAAATTGTAGATAGTTTCCAGAACTTTGCCCAGATTGTGATGCTTTTATGATTCTATGCAATCTAGTAAAAGTTGAATCTCTTTACCTAGAAGCATCAGAGCACTGGCCTTATTTCAGGTTGCTGGAACAGAATGCCGTGGTCGGATCTGGTGAGACTCTTTCTGGTTTGCAGCTGGTGGTCTTCTCCTTATTAAGACCTCACAGAGGTGGGGGGAATCTAGTGTCCCTTCCTTTTATAAAAGCGTTACTCCCATCACAAGGGCCCCACTCTCAGGACCTAATCTAATCCCAATCACCTCCTAAAGTCCTCATTTCTAAATACCTTCATATTGTTTTGGGGCCTTCAACATATGAATTTAGAGGGGGACACAAACATTCAGTATTTTCTGTCTAAACATCACTATCATTACACTTATTAAAAAATATTTAAGGGTCTGCTAATGTTTCTGTGCTGACACGAATTCTACAGACAGGGAACTTTCCTGGGTAATTCTTAAGCAGATAGTGCTTATTGAGTAATTACTATAGTCCAATAAATGTGTTAATACATAGTCTGATCTCTAAAACAATTCTTTAGGGTAAGCACTATTCTTCCCTCTTTGCGAGTTAGAAAACTAAAGCTTAGTGAAAAACTAATTGGCAGAGGCAGCAAGATTTAACTCCAAAGAACTGGATCCTGCTTTTGTTTATAGGTATGAATGGAAAACTAGCATTCTTTCTGTATTGCTGCTGAGTGGAGTAAACTGGGCAGAGAATGCAAGGGATGAGGGGATTGGCATTTCTGCAGGGAAGTAGAACAGTCATTAAGGGATTGATTGCTCTGTAGCTGGACCTGAGTTCAAATTCCATTTGTCTTATCAGCTTTGCAACCACAGGTATTAGCCATGTGTTTCTGATATTCTGATATCCAGGGCCCCAGGAAAAACTGCCTCTCCCAGGTTGAACCAATTTCCAGAGTTAGTAAAGGACTCAGCTGGGAAGATAGCTTTGATCTACAAACCCACCAATCCAGAATCTGTATTCCCAACAGCCTCTCTATTCCCCCAACCCTGATCACCTGAGGCCAGGTACCAGACACATAAGGGCAGCCCCTATACCTGAGAGCCTGCTGAACTTGTTCAAATTAGCCAATCCTAAAGCCTGCTTACCTGTTGCCGCCCACAGAAACCACTATAAAGGCTCTTGCCTGCATTTCTTCCCGATCTCTCTGTCTCCCAGTAAACCCTGGGGCTTCCCTGTAGGGCTTTCCTTGGCAAGGCTGGCCTCCTCCTCTTGGAACTGTGAGTAACTACCTATCTTTTCAATACGGTTGTCTCCCGGATCTGTTGGTTCCACCAAACCTGAATAATAGTAAAATCCACATTTTAAAACACCTAGGGAAATTCACTGAACTCTCCTGTCTCGATTTATTTTCTGTAAAATTGTTGACCACAAATTTCTATATGAGAGGGTGTGTGAAAGCCTCATCCCAGGGCCAGGCTTGGGGTATGAAGTCAACAACTGGTCATATCGTTGATGTTATTCTGAATCAGAGTATTCTCATTACACAGTTGCTTCTGGAAAGCACAGACCAAATATGGTTCATCTCTGCATGTCTAGTGCATGGCAGAGAGTAGGCACTCAAAAAATGTTTGTTGAATTTTAAATAAGCTAAAGCTTTTATTCTTCCCAGAGGCCCGTATGATTGACATTAAAGACCTAATTGGGCCAACCTGCCTTTCTGATCAGATAAATGATCTGTGCCTTTGCAAAATGAGCAAAACCATTAGTTCTCCAGTGTGTGTATTTAACCGGTTCATATTCTGGGTAATTACATCAACGTATTAAACACACAAAAACATAAAAATGACAGGAAAATTTCTCATATACAGTTTTCTCATCTTGCTCTATAAACTATGAAGAGTTTGGGGGGTCTATCTTTTGAGGAAAAAAAAACTTTACACATTCTTTTTAAAATAAGATAAATAAAACCTGTTTTTCCCTCCCTACATGGTGTCTGCCGGGTACAAATGATTGCCACATTAAGTGTAAACAGCATGCATCCTCTTGAAACCGGGCTCTCCTAGAATTGCTTGATCCGACTTTCTTATTCTTATTATGCATTCCAGATGCATAGCCTAGCACAAAGGCCTGGTGAGTAAAGTGAAGTCATTCTCAGGAAGGCTTTGGGCTCAAATGACAATTAGGGATGAATGAGATGATCTGAACTTCTGTCCCATATGCGCAGGTTCTGATCTGCCTCCGACGTGAATTTCTTTGCCTGAGTTGGGGAAATATTATCCAGGGCACCGAACAGAGAGCATTGGTATTAAGAGCAGATACTGTCCTGTCTGCACAATAATTTCTTGGAACCTAAAATTCTCTGTAATAACTTCAAAACCTATGGTACCTATGGGAGAACAGGATATAAAGAAAGTGAGTGTGGTCCTATAGGAGATTTCTAAATACCATTACTGCTGATTCTGAGTGACAATACGATTACAAGATAATGGCCACAAAATTGGCTAGGGATCACATCTGCTTCTCACTCTTGCCTGTCTCTGGTTACCTTCTTTGTGGGCTGATATAGTGTGATTTAGAGAGGAACCTCCTTTCTCCCCTTCCAGGTCATGGAGTGCCCCCCCCCACGCCTCGCCCCCCTTTTGTTTTGGTGGTTTGTCTGTCATTTAGGTTGCAACATTTATCCTTTATTTCACCTATAAATAAGAGCACTAGCAGAAGTTGGACCAATATTAGTAACACATACCTTCTAGATAACTTACAACTTTTTTCTAATGTGCTTCTAAATCCACATATGTTACATGGCTGAAACTGCTTCTGTTTTTCTGACATTAGCTAACTATTAGGATCAGCCTGAAAAAAATAATCTATAAATAATATTTAAATAATCACTTTGTCCCCACTGTATGCTGGGTATTATACCAAGTTTATTGTACTCATTATCTCTTATCCTTAAAAAATTCTCCAGGCTAGACCTACCCATTTTATAAATGAGGAACAAAGACCCAAGGAAGTTAAATTGGGCAGCAAAAGTCACCCATATAGAGGGAGTAGCTTATGAACTTTACAGCCCGTATATTCTACTACTACTACATCTTGTGTTTCAAATTACTATGGTTTTCAGTGAATTCCAAGAGTTTTAAAACATTTATTTGGCTCTTGAGCACAGAAATTCACACTACTTCTGTCCTTGAATATATTAGGGATATAGATGTTAAGTAGGAAACAAGGATCCATTTTCTGGTTGAATCTGACTTGTCTAATTCCATAGCGTTTCTGAGGAAAGTTGATCTTTTAGGGCTTGTCCAAGCTTTCAAATTGAATGTGTAAGTCTATGCTTTTTCCTTCCCTATGGAAACATTTCTACTCAACTGTGAAGCGTCCCAGGCACGCACCAGGCCCCCTCCTGATGTCACAGTCCCCAAAGCTTAGCTGGGGTGGCAGATGTTACATGATTTCATGAAGGCCTGGGATTAGGTGGGCCTTTTGATGAGGCATTTAATTTGGAATTTAGCACTTTTTCATGCAGCAAGCACTGCTGGGCCATTGATAATGCCTGGGACCTAGGCCTTTAATCACTGGATGTTTGTTCTGTCTTGCTAAGGTGGTTTCTTCAGCTTAGCATATAAAACAATAAGAATTATCAAACAGAAAGCTGCTTGAATGCCAGCAAAGAAGCACTGGAATATAAACTGTGTCGAAAGTTTAATAAAAGTCACCCACAAAAAGCGCATCCTAGAGATAAACCGTAAAATAGAGGAGGGGAGGGATACAAGGCCCACCCCCATCACACACTCCCCAGGGAATCACAGGGAAGCTAGCCTCCTGGTATGCTCACTTTATCAGTAACCCACATGAACAAATGGGACCGTCATGGCTGTATTTGTTTCCCCTCTCTTCTCTCCTTTGTTTTTGCTTCTCAAGTGATTAAGACCTAAAGCGGAAGGGTTTTTTTTCCCCCCACCAGCTTTATCATATAGTGTTAATGCTAAGAAATTTGAGATCTCTCGGAACTAATGCCCATCTATGGCCTTAGCTCTTCAGTGGTGACAGCACCATCTGCAATGCTGACCTTACAGACTTAACATGAGGATTTTACCTATTCAGGTCTCTGTTCTCATTATCACCTAAATACTTTTGTTGTTATTGGGAAATATTTTTTAAAAAGATTGGTATGGGAAAGAGAAGACTCTGACAAAATGTGTAGAGATGAAGCTTAGAAATCCAGGGGAAAGTGAGTGTGAGGAATATCTCTCAGCTCACACCTAGATCTCAACTGTCCCAGGTGGAGTTGGTTACATAAAGTTACCTCAAACACCTTTTTTTTTTAACTTTAAAAACACACTGGAAAAATAGAAAATAGGATAATTTATATTCCCTAGTCCAAACTAACTACTGTCACTTGGCATATTTGCTTTGAGCCAGTTTCTCCCTCATTAAAGGAAACCCTTCTCAATTGTTTTTATAAAAGGAAAAAAAATGTTCCTGTAGAATGTAAACAATTAAAAAAGCAGAAAAGAATATATATACCATGGAATGTTGCACAGCCGTCAAAAAGAATGGACTCCTAACATTTGCAATGTGGACAGAGCTAAAGTGTATTCTAAGTGAAATAAGTCAAAGACAAGTACTATAGGATTTCACTCATGTGGAATCTAGGAAATAAAACAGAGGAACATATGGGAAAGGAGGGAAAAAAAGGGAAGCAAACCATAAGAGGCTCTTTTAACCTTAGAGAGAAAACTGAGAGTTGATGGAGGGAGGTAGGTCAGGGATAGGCAAAGTGGGTGATGAATATCAAGGAGGGTACTTGTTGTGTTGAGCACTGGGTGTTATATGTATGTGATGAATCACTAAATTCTCCTGAAACCCACATTACACTATATGTTAACCAGAATTTAAATAAAAATTTGGGGAAAAAGGTGGATAAAGACACAATGGACAAAAAAGAATGTAGGGATGGCAGAAATATCAAATAAGGTTGAAATAGAAATAATTGCTAAATGGACAGAGGACCAAGGGGATAGTTTTGTGTTTTTGAAGAGTGTCTACGATAAACATTTAATGGCCATAAATTTAAAAAAAGTAGAAAAGACAGAAGAAAAGTGTTCCACATGTCATCAGGAAAATGCAAATTAAAACAATGAGATTCCATTACATGTCCATTAGAATGGCCAATATCTGGACCATGACTAAAAATCTGGACACTGACACCACCAAATGCTGGTGAGGATGTGGAGCAGACAGGACTCTTCATTCATTGCTAGTGGGAATGCAAAATGATACAGTCACTTTGGAAGACAGTTTGACAGTTTCTTGGAAAAGTAAACATGCTCTTAGAAAAGTACAATATGCAATATATTCTTTAGTATTTATCCAAAGGAGCTGAAAACCTATGTCCACACAAGAACCCATACACGGATTTTTCAGAAGTTACGCATGGTTGCCAAAACTTAAAAGCAACTGAGATGTCCTTCAGTAGATGAATGGATAAATACAGTGTGGTATTTTCAGACAGTGGAATGTTCAATACTCTATCATTTTTATAATTTTTTAAAGTGATGTGTCAATCCATGAAAAAAGAAAAAACTTGCATATTAAGGGAAAGAAGCCAATTTAAAACTACATATTGTACAGTTCCACCTATATGACATTCTGGAATAGGCATAATATAGAGAGAATAATCAGTGGTTGCCAGGGTTTGAGGGAGGGGAGGAGTGAATAGGTAGAACACAGGATTTTTAGGATGGTGAAGCTGTTATGTATGATACAATTGTGGTAAATACATGTCATTATATCAAAACTCATCAAATGTATAACACCATAAACGCTTAACTGTGGACTTTGGATGACAGTGATGGGTTGGTGACGATTTACTGATTGTAGCAAAAGTACCACTCTGGTGTGGGATGGTGATAGTTGGAAAGTGTGTGAGTTTATATGTGGAGAGAGAGAATGGGCAAGGGGCATATGAACTCTTTTGCCACTTAATTACTGTTCATTTTTGCTGTGAATCTAGAACTGCTCTAAAAAATTTAAATCTGTTAAATACACAAAGGTTAAGTGTTCGTCTATTTTTATTTTTTTAAGTTTATTTGAGAAAGAGCATGCAAGTGGGGGGAGGAACAGAGAGAGAGAGAGAAGAGAGAAAATCCCAAGCAGGCTCTGTACTGTCAGCACAGAGGGGACTTGAACTCAAGAACCATGAGATGATGACCTGAGCCCAAGTAGGATGCTTAACCAACTGAGCCACCCAGGCACCCCTGAAATTTTTTTTCTTAAAGATCGGCGATTCTCACTATACATACATTACTAACCCAATTGGATATTATTTTTAGGTATATAGATAAATGACTTATAAATATATGAAGATAAATGTAAGTACATGTGTACAATGTATTTATAAAGTATGTTCTGTGTTAGTAAGATATTAACTATTCTGGGTCTTTTGCATCTCCACATAAACTTTATAATCCATTTATAGATAAGCATAAAATAACTTGATGTTAGCTTGATTGGAATTGCATTGAATATATATATGTTATCAAGCTGGGAACAACTGACCTCTTGACAATATTGTTTTCCTATCTATCAACATGGAATATCTTTCTATTTAGTTCTTGTTTTAGTCATTAGAATATGTTTCCTTTTTTATTCACTAGAGTTTTGTAGTTTTCCTCATAGATTCTGTACATATTTTATTAGATTTTTACCTAAATATTTCATTTTGTGGGATGCTAATGTAAATGGTTTTTTAAAAATTTTTTAATTTATTTTTGAGAGATAGAGTATGAGCCAGAGAGGGGCAGAGAGAGAGGGAGACAGAATCTGAAGCAGACTCCAGTCTGTGAGTTGTCAGAACAGAACCTGATGTGGGGCTTGAACTCGTGAACCATGAAATCATGACCTGAGCCAAAGTCAGACACTTAACCAACTGAGCTCCCAGGTGCCCCATAAATTTTTTTTTTTTAATTTCAAATTCTACTTGTTCATTGT
Source organism: Prionailurus viverrinus (assembly GCF_022837055.1). NCBI lineage: Eukaryota > Metazoa > Chordata > Mammalia > Carnivora > Felidae > Prionailurus > Prionailurus viverrinus. Next base: position 87,937,827 of record NC_062568.1, read on the forward strand.
TGGTATGCAGGAAAACAACTTTTACACATTAATTTGTATCCTGCAACCTTGGTATAATTGCTTATTCCACTGGTCAATTATTTCATTTTGCCTGCCCAGATGATCATGAGATCCATAAATAAAGTTTTATTCCTTCCTAATGTATACATCTCTTATTTCCCTTTCTTTTCTTACGGTACTGGCTTTAACTTTCTGTATCATGTTGAAGAGGTATGGTGAGAGGAGACCTCCTTGTCCTGTTCCTGACCTTAGTGGGAAAACATCCAGTTTCTCACTACTAAGCTATAGGTTTTTTGAGGATGTTATTTTATCAAATTGAGGAAGTTCCCATCTGTTCCAAGTTTGCTGAGAGTTTTTATCATGAATGAGTGTTGAATTTTGTCAAATGCTTTTCCCGCATCTATCAATATGATTGTGAGATGTTATTGACTTCCATATATTATCTTTTGCAATTGATATTTAAAAAATTAATTTGACCGATTTAATCTCCCTACCCGGAGAAGATTGGATTTTGATCTTCTGTGGCTACACTATGTCAGTTAACTCAATCCAATTGGAGGCAAGCTTATTTGAAGTTGGGTTTATATCTGTGAAAGCTCCTGTATTTCCAGTTTATATTTATTTCTAGCATGTAGTTCTCCGAGATCCTCCTAGTACTGTGTGGTCCTTTGGAGTTGATTATAACTGGATATCTGGAATACTTAACAGGGCTCTTTCTCCCTGATGGTTTCTGAACTCTATTTTTTATTGTTCATTCATACGAAATAGCCCAAATCCCTGTTCAGATTCTCTATTCTTCTACTTTCCTAAACTCTCCAACTCTGTCCTGCAACTTTGAATTCAAAAAGTTTAAAATGGGAAAGTAGAATAAATATAGACTTCACCTCTCTGAGATTCCCTTCTCTTCATGGTTTTAGATTAGAACTCACTTTTTGCTTTATTTCTGGTGAATTTAAATGGAATATATATTTAATAACTTGTCCATTTTTCTTACTACTAAAGGAGAGTTGGTGTGGATCATCTGTCCACCAAAGCCAGAGTGGGATTTGTTGTTGTTCCTGAAAGACATTTTGCTAGAGTAAAAGGTTTTTGACTATTTTTTCTCAGAACTTTAAAGTGCCTGCCATTGGTGCTGACATCAATAATGCTGGGAGAAATCTCAATCTCCTTTTGGCAATAATTTGAATCTTCTGCCTGGATATCTAAAAAGAATCTTTATCTGTCTCTGACTTTTTACAAATTAACTAGGTAGTCTTTGTAAAAAGCTTTTAGGATAAAGTTTTCTTAAAGAGGAAATGGCTCTTTTGGAATGCCTGGGTGCTCAGATGATTAAGCCCTGACTCGATTTCGACGCCAGTCATGATCTCTCAGTTCATGAGATGGAGCTCGGCATCCATCTGTGCTCTTGGCACAGAGTCTGCTTAGGATTCTCTTTCTTCCTGTCTCTCTGCCCTTCCCCCCGCTTGAACTTGCTCCCTCTACAAATAAACATTGTAAATGAAAAGGAAATGCTCTTTTGCTAGGCAAATTATTTTGTTCTGTATATAGAAATGAGAAATTTTCTTGTATTATGTTTTAAATGTTTATCTTATTTGTAGTGTTCTCTACCAATTAACATTGTGTAGGTTGTTGAGTATCTTTAACTTATTTTTACTATCTTTGTCTTCATCTGTAAATGCTGTGTTTGTCATTTTTCATCTGTCAATAATTTGAATAATAGAAATAGAAATAACAAATACTTTCTGTTCCTACTTTAATTCCATAATGCTTTTGGCTTTCTAGGCAACTTAGTTCTTTTTCTGTGTCATCTTACTGTTTTAATACATTGTTTTAGGTTCTTGTTGCACTAATATTTTATAATATGATTTAGAAATTTTCTTATCTTTGGATTATATTTTTATCTATCATTGACTGGTTTTCTGGGGTTTTTGTTTTTAAACATTTTTTAATATTTATTTTCAAGAGAGAGAGACAGACAATGTGAGCAAGGAAGGGGCAGAAAGAGGGACACACAGAATCTGAAGCAGTCTGCAGGCTCTGAACTGTCAGCACAGAGCCCAACATGGGGCTAGAACTCACAAACCACAAGGTCATGATCTGCACTGAAATCAGACAATCAACTGACTGAGCCACCCAGGTGCCCTGGTTTTCTGTTTTTTATATGCACCACACATTTGTTAAGACACTGCTAGCTGCAATAGAGAAAAAAAAAATCTATGTGGCTTATATGCAATAGAAATTTATCTCTTGTATGAATATTCCTAAGGGTGGGAAGCTCTCTGCCAAGATTTTTTAAGTTTTCTTTTTAAATATAATTAACATCCAATATTAGTTTCAGATATACAACATAGTAATTGATATTTATCAACATCACCATACGAAGTTTGCACAATTTTATTGACTATTCTTCCTATGCTGTACATTATGTCCCATGATATATTTATTTTATAACTAGAAGATTATATCTCTTATTCCCCTTCACCTATATTGTCCATCTTCTCCTTGCTTTCCTCTCTGGAAACCGTCAATTCTCTGTATCTATGAGTTTGTTTCTGTTTTGGTTTGTTTTTTAGTTTCCACATATAAAAGAAATCATACAGAATTTGTCTGTCTGACTTATTTAACTTAGCATAACACTCTCTAGGTCTGTCCATGTTGTTACAAATGGCAAAATTTCATCTTTTTTTTTTTTTTATAACTAATACTCTACGTATATACCATACTTTCTTTATTCACCTATGGATGGGCATGTAGGTTTCTTTCATATCTTGGCTATTGTAAATAATACTGCAGTAAACAGTATGTATTTTGAATTTGTGTTTTCATTTTCTTTCAGATAAATACCGAGGTGTAGAACTGCTGAATCATATGGTAGTTCTAGTTTTCATTATTTTTTGAGGACGTTTCATCCTGTTTTCCATAGTGGCTGCACCAATTTGCATTCCCATCAAAAGTGCACAAGTGTTCCTTTTTCCCCACATCCTTGCCAACATTTGTTATTTCTTGTCTTTGTGATAGTAAGCCTTTTTGGCAGGTATGAAGTCATATCTCATTGTGGTTTTGAGCTGCATTTCCCTGATTGGTGATGTTGAACACTTTATGTACCTGTTGCCTGTCTGTAGGCTTTTGTTTGGGAGTCTTTTGATTGAGTCAGTATCATTACTAGTGATCCATCTTCATTTTTTCTATTTCTTCATTATTCAGTCTTGGCAGGGTGTACGTTTCTAGAAACTTACCTATTTCTTCTAGATTGTCTAATCTGTATGTGTGTAATTATTTAGAGCAAGTACTTAGGATCTTTTGTATTCCTGTGGTGTTAGTTGCAACTTTTCTTTTAATTCTGATTTTATTTGAGCTCTTTTTCTTCTTGCTGTGTCTGGCTAAAGGCTTATCAATTTTTTTTTTTTTTCAAAGAACCAGCCATAAGTTCATTCACCTTTTGTATGTATGTATTTATTTTAGTCATGTATTTCTGCTGATTTTTATTTCCTTCTAATTTTGGGCTTTGTTTTACTTTTTCTAGTTCCTTTAGGTACAACATTAAATTGAGATTTTTTTTTCTCCTTGAGTTAAGCCTCTATCACTATGTACTTCCCTATTAGAACTGCTTTGGCTGCATCCCATGGATTTTTGAAATGTTTCCATTTTAATTTGTCCCAGGTATTTTTTGTTTTTTGATGTCTTTGACTCATTGGTTGTGCAGGTTTGTGCTTGCCTATTGTTGCAGAGCAGTGGCTGTGGGACTGTGGTGTATGGATTTTCCCTAGCACAGTTGGCTGGAGTGGCAGCAGTATTTGAGGCTCTTCCTGTGGCCTGGTTGGTTAGGGTGCCTCACCTATCCACTGTGGCTATAGTAGTGGTTGGGGCTTTACCCAGGGCTGGCTGTCTGAGTAGCTACATTTGGTGCTGCAACTGTGGCAGTGGGTGGGGACTCTCCTAGCCCAGCCCAGCTCACTGAGATACCTCAGTAGCTGCCTCATGTATGAAAATTGGCAAGATTCACAGCAGGCAATTCCCACCAACATTAGCAGGTTAGAGTAAGCATTCAAAGATGGCACCCACCAGCGTCAACAATATCAAAGTAGAATGTGATTGTAAAACTGGTGCTCAACAGTGTCTTCTTCCCCATAGGGTATCTCAGCAGTTTCCTGCCTCTCTGACAGATGTCTCAGGACTAATAAGTCTGTCACCTATGATCTAGGCACTTTTGCAACTGGTGTCTTACCATTGGGTCCTGGGGCAAGTGAGACTCCATATGAGAACTTTAATATTGGAATATCTATTCCAACCCATATAAGATCTATGGATTTTCTTGACATAATTCCTGTTAGTTTTCAAAGTCTGGCTTTGGTGTCTCCTCTCTCCTGTGTAGGATCTAAGGGATGGAGGGCCTGATGTGGAGCTCCAACCCATTGCTCCTCAGGGAAAAGTTTTGTGGGCTTTGTTTTTGTTTTTGTTTTTAAATACAGTTGACACACAATCTCACATTAGTTTCAGGTGTACAACTTAGTGATTTGACAAGTTTATGCATTATGCTATTATGTTAATCATAAGTGTAGCAACCATCTTTGTTACATTGCTATTACAATATTGTTGACTGTATTCCCTAGGCTGTGCCTTTCATTCTGTGACTCATTTCATAAGTGGAAGCCTGTATTTCCTTCTTTCCTTAAACCATTTTCCCCACCCCCACCCCTCTGGCAACTATCAATTTATTCTCTTTATGTATAGGTTTGGCTATGCTTTTTGTTTATTAATTTGCTTTTGTCATTGTTTTGTAGATCCCACTTATGAGTGGAGTCATAAGGTATTTGTCTTTCCCAGTCTGATTTCATTTAGCATAATGTCTTCTAGGTACACCCTTGTTGTCTCAAATGGCATGATCCCATATTTTTTATGGCGCTTCCATATCTTGGCTATTGTAAATAATGCCATAAACTTAAGGGTACATGTATCATTTTGATGTATGTTTCATTTTCCTTGGGTAAATGCCCTATAGTGGAATTTTTGGATCATATGGTATTTATATCTTTAATTTTTTGAAGAACATGTTTTTCAGTGACTGTCCCAATTTATATGCCCACCAGTAATGCACAACAGTTTTTTTTTCTCTACATCCTCACCAAAACTTGTTATTTTTTGTCATTTTTATTTTAGTCATTTTTTTGGTGTAAGATGATATCACATTGTGGTTTTAATTTGCATTTCCCTGATTATTAGTGACTTTGAGCATCTTTTCATGTGTCTGTTGGCCACCTGTAGGTCTTTGGCAAAATGTCTGTTCAGGTTTTTTGCCCATTTTTAACTTTTCTCTGTGAATTGTATAAGTTCTTGATATCTTTTGGACATTAACCCCTTATCAAATATATCATTGGCAAATGTCTTCTTCCATTCAGTAGGTCGTCTTTTTGTTGATGGTTTCTTTGGGCAGACGATTTTTATTTTAATTTGTCTCAATAGTTTATTTTGGCTTTTGTTTCCCAGGTCTTGGGAGACATGTCTAGAAAAATATTACTACAGTTGATGTCAGAGAAATTACTTCCTGTGTTCTCTTCCAGGATTTTTATTGTTTCAGGTCTTACATTTAGGTCTTTAATTCGTTTTGAGTTTATCTTTGTGTATGGTGTTAGAAAGTGGTCCAGTTTCATTCTTTTGCATGTAGGTATCCAAGAAAAAGGTGGTCTTTTTCTTACTCTATATCCTTGCCTCCTTTGTTATAGATTAATTGCCCATATAATCATGAATTTTCTGGAGTGTCTATTCTGTTCCTTTGCTTTCTTTATGTGCCAGTACTATACTATTTTGATTACTACATTTTTATAGTATATTTTAATCTGAAATTGTCATAGATCTAGCTTTGTTCTTTATCAAGATTGCTTTGGTGTATTCTGTGGTTCCATAAAAATTTTTAATACTCTAGTTTTTTTAAATCTGTTAGTATTTTGATAGAGATTGCATCAAATCAGTATATTGTTTTGGATACTATGGGCATTTTAACAATATTCTTCAAATCCATTAGCATCTTTCCACTTTTGTGTGTGTCCTCTTCAACTTCTTTCATCAGTGTTTTATAATTTTCAGAGTAAAATTCTTTACCTCTTTGGTTAAATTTATTCCTAGGTATTCTTTTTGTCCATTGTAAATGGTGTTCTAAAATTTCTCAAATTGTGAATATTTTTAATGTATTGTTGTATGTGGTTTGCTAGTATTTTGTTGAGGATTTTTGCATCTGCGTTCATCAGGGATATTGGCCTCTAATTTTCTTTTTGTGTGTATTTGGTGTCTTTGGTTTTGGTATCAGGATAATGCTGGCCTTGTAGAATGTAATGGGAAGCTTGCCTTCCTCTTCTAGTTTTTGGGATGATTTGAGGAGAGTAGGTATTATCTCTTCTTTAGATGTCTGCTAGAATTTACCAGTGAATCCATTTGGACTTTTATGTTTTGACACTTGTTTTCTATTACTAATTGTTTTGTTACTTGTAATTGGTCTTGTCAGATTTTCTATTCCTAGTTCAGTTTTATAAGATTATATACTTTTAGGAATTTATCAATTTCTACTGGGTTGTCCAGTTTATTTGTATAAAATTGTTCATAGTATTCTTCCCTAATCCTTTGTGTTTCTGTGGTGTCAGTTGTTACTTTACTTCATTTATTTTATTTTATTTTATTTATTTGGGTCCTCTCTCTCTCTCTCTCTCTCTCTCTCTCTCTCTCTCTCTCTCTTCTTGATGAGCCTAAGAATGTCTCAATTTTATTTTTCATTTCAAATAACCAGATCTTGATTTCCTTGACTTTTTGTGTGTGTGTGTGTGTGTGTGTGTGTGTGTGTGTGTGTGTGTGTGGGGCCTTTATGTAGTTTATTGCTGCTCTGATCTTTTATTCATTTCTTTTTTTTAATGTTTGTTTATTTTTGAGAGAGACCGAGTGCAAGCAGAGAGGGGCAGAGAGAGGAAGACACAGAATTGGAAGCAGACTCCAGGCTCCAAGCTATCCGCACAGAGCCTGACATGAAGCTCAAACCCATCAACCATGACACATTACCTGAGCCAAAGTTGGATGCTTAACCAACTGAACCATCCAGGCACCACTATTTCTTTTTTTCTACTCACTTTGGGCTTTGTTCTTATAATAGTTCCTTTTAGGTGTAAGCTTTATTTTAGTTTTTTCTTCTTTCTTGAGATAGGTCTGTATTGCTATATATTTCCCTCTTAGAAGTGCCTCAGAACTTTTGCTGGACCATTGTGTTTTCATTTGTCTCCATGTATTTTATTTCTTCTTTGATTGCTTGGTTGACCCATGGACTATTTAGTGTCATGTTTAGTCTCCACGTGTTTGTTTTTTTTTCCAGTTTATTTTTCTTGTGACTTACTTCTAATTTCATACCATTGTAATGGAGAAAGATGCATGGTATGATTGCAGCCTTCTTAAATTTACTGAGGGTTTTGTTTTTTTTTTTTTTTTTTTACAGCCTAATATGTGAACTCTTCTGGAAAATGTTCAATGTGTACTTGAAAAGACTGTGTATTCTATTTTTTTTGGATAGAACATTATAACAGAATCTGTTATGTCCATCTGGTCTGTTGTGTCATTCAAAGGCATTGTTTTCTTATTGATATTCTTTCTGCATGATCCATCCACAGATGTAAGTAGCATATTAAATTCATCTATTGTATTACTATCAATTACTCCCTTTATGTCTGTTAATATCTGCTTTTTGTATTTTGGTGCTCCAGTGTTGGGTGTGGAGATATTTATAATTGTTATATCCTCTTGTTGGACTGATCCCTTTATCATTCTGTAATGCCCTTCTTTGTCTTTTATTGCAGTCTTTGTTTTAAAATCTATTTTGTCTACTATAAACAGTGATATTCTGCCTTCTTATTCTCAACTTCCATTTGTATGAGGAGTACTTTTCTACCCCGTCACTTTCAGTCTATATGTGTCTTTAAGTCTGAGGGGAGTCTCTTAAAAGCAGCATATAGAATGAGTGTTGGTGGTTGTTGTTGCTTTAAATCCATTCTGCCATCCTATGTATTTTGATTGGAGCATTTAGGTCATTTACTTTTAAAGTAATTGTTGATATATACTTATTGATTTTTTTTTTTTTCTGAAATTTATTGACAAATTGGTTTCCATACAACACCCAGTGCTCATCCCAAAAGGTGCCCTCCTCAATACCCATCACCCACCCTCTCCTCCCTCCCACCCCCCATCAACCCTCAGTTTGTTCTCAGTTTTTAACAGTCTCTTATGCTTTGGCTCTCTCCCTTTCTAACCTCTTTTTTTTTTTTTTCCTTCCCCTCCCCCATGGGTTCCTGTTAAGTTTCTCAGGATCCACATAAGAGTGAGACCATATGGTATCTGTCTTTCTCTGTATGGCTTATTTCACTTAGCATCACACTCTCCAGTTCCATCCACGTTGCTACAAAAGGCCATATTTCATTTTTTCTCATTGCCATGTAATATTCCATTGTGTATATAAACCACAATTTCTTTATCCATTCATCAGTTGATGGACATTTAGGCTCTTTCCATAATTTGGCTATTGTTGAGAGTGCTGCTATGAACATTGGGGTACAAGTGGCCCTATGCATCAGTGCTCCTGTATCCCTTGGATAATTTCCTAGCAGTGCTATTGCTGGGTCATAGGGTAGGTCTATTTTTAATTTTCTGAGGAACCTCCACACTGCTTTCCAGAGCGGCTGCACCAATTTGCATTCCCACCAACAGTGCAAGAGGGTTCCCGTTTCTCCACATCCTCTCCAGCATCTATAGTCTCCTGATTTGTTCATTTTGGCCACTCTGACTGGCGTGAGGTGATACCTGAGTGTGGTTTTGATTTGTATTTCCCTGATAAGGAGCGACGCTGAACATCTTTTCATGTGTCTGTTGGCCATCCGGATGTCTTCTTTAGAGAAGTGTCTATTCATGTTTTCTGCCCATTTCTTCACTGGGTTATTTGTTTTTCGGGTGTGGAGTTTGGTGAGCTCTTTATAGATTTTGGATACTAGCCCTTTGTCCGATATGTCATTTGCAAATATCTTTTCCCATTCCGTTGGTTGCCTTTTAGTTTTGTTGGTTGTTTCCTTTGCTGTGCAGAAGCTTTTTATCTTCATAAGGTCCCAGTAATTCACTTTTGCTTTTAATTCCCTTGCCTTTGGGGATGTGTCGAGTAAGAGATTGCTACGGCTGAGGTCAGAGAGGTCTTTTCCTGCTTTCTCCTCTAAGGTTTTGATGGTTTCCTGTCTCACATTTAGGTCCTTTATCCATTTTGAGTTTATTTTTGTGAATGGTGTGAGAAAGTGGTCTAGTTTCAACCTTCTGCATGTTGCTGTCCAGTTCTCCCAGCACCATTTGTTAAAGAGGCTGTCTTTTTTCCATTGGATGTTCTTTCCTGCTTTGTCAAAGATGAGTTGGCCATACGTTTGTGGGTCTAGTTCTGGGGTTTCTATTCTATTCCATTGGTCTATGTGTCTGTTTTGGTGCCAATACCATGCTGTCTTGATGATGACAGCTTTGTAGTAGAGGCTAAAGTCTGGGATTGTGATGCCTCCTGCTTTGGTCTTCTTCTTCAAAATTCCTTTGGCTATTCGGGGCCTTTTGTGGTTCCATATGAATTTTAGGATTGCTTGTTCTAGTTTCGAGAAGAATGCTGGTGCAATTTTGATTGGGATTGCATTGAATGTGTAGATAGCTTTGGGTAGTATTGACATTTTGACAATATTTATTTTTCCAATCCATGAGCAGGGAATGTCTTTCCATTTCTTTAAATCTTCTTCAATTTCCTTCAGAAGCTTTCTATAGTTTTCAGCATACAGATCCTTTACATCTTTGGTTAGATTTATTCCTAGGTATTTTATGCTTCTTGGTGCAATTGTGAATGGGATCAGTTTCTTTATTTGTCTTTCTGTTGCTTCATTGTTAGTGTATAAGAATGCAACTGATTTCTGTACATTGATTTTGTATCCTGCAACTTTGCTGAATTCCTGTATCAGTTCTAGCAGACTTTTGGTGGAGTCTATCGGATTTTCCATGTATAATATCATGTCATCTGCAAAAAGCGAAAGCTTGACTTCATCTTTGCCAATTTTGATGCCTTTGATTTCCTTTTGTTGTCTGATTGCTGATGCTAGAACTTCCAGCACTATGTTAAACAGCAGCGGTGAGAGTGGGCATCCTTGTCGTGTTCCTGATCTCAGGGAAAAAGCTTTCAGTTTTTCCCCGTTGAGGATGATGTTAGCTGTGGGCTTTTCATAAATGGCTTTTATGATCTTTAAGTATGTTCCTTCTATCCCGACTTTCTCAAGGGTTTTTATTAAGAAAGGGTGCTGGATTTTGTCGAAGGCCTTTTCTGCATCGATTGACAGGATCATATGGTTCTTCTCTCTTTTTTTGTTAATGTGATGTATCACGTTGATTGATTTGCGAATGTTGAACCAGCCCTGCATCCCAGGAATGAATCCCACTTGATCATGGTGAATAATTCTTTTTATATGCCGTTGAATTCGATTTGCTAGTATCTTATTGAGAATTTTTGCATCCATATTCATCAGGGATATTGGCCTGTAGTTCTCTTTTTTTACTGGGTCTCTGTCTGGTTTAGGAATCAAAGTAATACTGGCTTCATAGAATGAGTCTGGAAGTTTTCCTTCCCTTTCTATTTCTTGGAATAGCTTGAGAAGGATAGGTATTATCTCTGCTTTAAATGTCTGGTAGAACTCCCCTGGGAAGCCATCTGGTCCTGGACTCTTATTTGTTGGGAGATTTTTGATAACCGATTCAATTTCTTCGCTGGTTATGGGTCTGTTCAAGCTTTCTATTTCCTCCTGATTGAGTTTTGGAAGCGTGTGGGTGTTCAGGAATTCGTCCATTTCTTCCAGGTTGTCCAATTTGTTGGCATATAAGTTTTCATAGTATTCCCTGATAATTGTTTGTATCTCTGAGGGATTGGTTGTAATAGTTCCATTTTCATTCATGATTTTATCTATTTGGGTCATCACCCTTTTCTTTTTGAGAAGCCTGGCTAGAGGTTTGTCAATTTTGTTTATTTTTTCAAAAAACCAACTCTTGGTTTCGTTGATCTGCTCTACAGTTTTTTTAGTTTCTATATTGTTTATTTCTGCTCTGATCTTTATTATTTCTCTTCTTCTGCTGGGCTTAGGCTGCCTTTGCTGTTCTGCTTCTAGTTCCTTTAGGTGTGCTGTTAGATTTTGTATTTGGGATTTTTCTTGTTTCTTGAGATAGGCCTGGATTGCAATGTATTTTCCTCTCAGGACTGCCTTTGCTGCGTCCCAAAGCGTTTGGATTGTTGTATTTTCATTTTCGTTTGTTTCCATATATTTTTTAATTTCTTCTCTAATTGCCTGGTTGACCCACTCATTCGTTAGTAGGGTGTTCTTTAACCTCCATGCTTTTGGAGGTTTTCCAGACTTTTTCCTGTGGTTGATTTCAAGCTTCATGGCATTGTGGTCTGAAAGTAAGCATGGTATAATTTCAATTCTTGTAAACTTATGAAGGGCTGTTTTGTGACCCAGTATATGATCTATCTTGGAGAATGTTCCATGTGCACTCGAGAAGAAAGTATATTCTGTTGCTTTGGGATGCAGAGTTCTAAATATATCTGTCAAGTCCATCTCATCCAATGTCTCATTCAGGGCCCTTGTTTCTTTATTGACCGTGTGTCTAGTTGATCTATCCATTTCTGTAAGTGGTGTATTAAAGTCCCCTGCAATTACCACATTCTTATCAATAAGGTTGCTTATGTTTATGAGTAATTGTTTTATATATTTGGGGGCTCCGGTATTCGGTGCATAGACATTGATAATTGTTAGCTCTTCCTGATGGATAGACCCTGTAACTATTATATAATGTCCTTCTTCATCTCTTGTTACAGCCTTTAATTTAAAGTCTAGTTTGTCTGATATAAGTATGGCTACTCCAGCTTTCTTTTGGCTTCCAGTCGCATGATAAATAGTTCTCCATCCCCTCCCTCTCAATCTAAAGGTGTCCTCAGGTCTAAAATGAGTCTCTTGTAGACAGCAAATAGATGGGTCTTGTTTTTTTATCCATTCTGATACCCTATGTCTTTTGGTTGGTGCATTTAATCCATTTACATTCAGTGTTATTATAGAAAGATACGGGTTTAGAGTCATTGTGATGTCTGTATGTTTTATGCTTATAGTGATGTCTCTGGGACTTTGTCTCACAGGGTCCCCCTTAGGATCTCTTGTAGGGCTGGTTTAGTGGTGACAAATTCCTTCAGTTTTTGTTTGGGAAGACCTTTATCTCTCCTTCTATTCTAAATGACAGACTTGCTGGATAAAGGATTCTTGGCTGCATATTTTTTTCTGTCTAGCACCCTGAAAATCTCTTGCCAATTCTTTCTGGCCTGCCAAGTTTCAAAAGAGAGATCAGTCACGAGTCTTATAGGTCTCCCTTTATATGTGAGGGCACGTTTACCCCTTGCTGCTTTCAGAATTTTCTCTTTATCCTTGTATTTTGCCAGTTTCACTATGATATGTCGTGCAGAAGATCGATTCAAGTTACGTCTGAAGGGAGTTCTCTGTGCCTCTTGGATTTCAATGCCTTTTTCCTTCCCCAGTTCAGGGAAGTTCTCAGCTATGATTTCTTCAAGTACCCCTTCAGCACCTTTCCCTCTCTCTTCATCCTCTGGGATACCAATTATGCGTATATTATTTCTTTTTAGTGTATCACTTAATTCTCTAATTTTCCCCTCATACTCCTGGATTTTTTTATCTCTCTTTTTCTCAGCTTCCTCTTTTTCCATAACTTTATCTTCTAGTTCACCTATTCTCTCCTCTGCCTCTTCAAGCCGAGCTGTGGTGGTTTCCATTTTGTTATGCATTTCGTTTAAAGCATTTTTCAGCTCCTCGTGACTGTTCCTTAGTCCCTTGATCTCTGTAGCAAGAGATTCTCTGCTGTCCTGTATACTGTTTTCAAGCCCAGCGATTAATTTTATGACTATTATTCTAAATTCACTTTCTGTTATATTATTTAAATCCTTTTTGATCAGCTCATTAGCTGTTGTTATTTCCTGGAGATTCTTCTGAGGGGAGTTCTTCCGCTTGGTCATTTTGGATAGTCCCTGGCGTGGTGAGGACCTGCAGGGCACTTCCCCTGTGCTGTGGTGTATACCTGGAGTTGGTGGGCGGGGCCGCAGTCAGACCTGGTGTCTGCCCCCAGCCCACCGCTGGGGCCACAGTCAGACTGGTGTGTGCCTTCTCTTCCCCTCTCCTAGGGGCGGGATTCACTGTGGGGTGGTGTGGCTCGTCTGGGCTACTTGCACCCTGCCAGGCTTGTGATGCTGGGGATCTGGCGTATTAGCTGGGGTGGGTAGGCAAGGTGCACAGGGGCAGGAGGGGCAGGCTTAGATCGCTTCTCCTTAGGTGATCCACTTCAGGAGGGGCCCTGTGGCAGCGGGAGGGAGTCAGATCCGCTGCCGGAGGTTTGGCTCCGCCGAAGCGCAGAGTTGGGTGTTTGCGCGGAGCGAGCAAGTTCCCTGGCAGGAACCGGTTCCCTTTGGGATTTCGGCTGGGGGATGGGCGGGGGAAATGGCGCTGGCGAGCGCCTTTGTTCCCCACCAAACTGAGCTCTGTTGTCAGGGGGCTCAGCAGCTCTCCCTCCCTTTGTCCTCCAGCCTTCCCGCTTTCCGAGCAGAGCTGTTAATTTCTGACCTCCCAGACGCTAAGTCGCGCTTGCTGTCGGAACACAGTCCGCCCGGCCCCTCCGCTTTTGCAAGCCCGACTCGGGGGCTCTGCTTGGCCGGCGAGCCGCCCCTCCGCCCCGGCTCCCTCCCGCCAGTCCGTGGAGCGCGCACCGCCTCGCCGCCCTTCCTACCCTCTTCCGTGGGCCTCTCGTCTGCGTTTGGCTCCGGCGACTCTGTTCTGCTAATCCTCTGGCGGTTTTCTGGGTTATTTAGGCAGGTGTAGATGGAATCTAAGTGATCGGCAGGACGTGCGGTGAGCCCAGCGTCCTCCTAAGCCGCCATCTTGCCGCCTCATTTGCTTATTGCTATTTTTAAACTTGTTTTCTAGTTCTTGTTCTTGGTCCTTGTTCTTTTATGATTGAGTTTCTATAGTGTTTGGCTTTCTTTCTTTTTATTTTTTGTGTACATGTTATAGGTTTTGGGTTTGTGCTTACCTTGAGGTTCATATGTAACATCCTAAGAAAATATCAGTCTATATTAATTTGTTCATTTAAGTTCATTCTTAAAAGAAAAAAAAATTGTTATTTTTCCCTTCTCTTCCCCTTTTATTCCCTTCTTTGCATGTTATGTATATGTTGTCATCTTTATATATTTTTATTAAAAGTTTTCATATGTCTATTTATGGCTGTTTCTTTTCCACTTAAGGAAGTCCCATTAATATTTCTTGTAAGGCTGGTTTAGTGGTGATAAACTGCTTTAAGTTCCTTTATCGTTTTACCTTTTTATCTCTCCTTCAAATCTGAGTGATAGCCTGGTAGAGTGTTCCTGGTTGCAGGTTTTTCCCTTTCAGTACTTTGAATATATTGTACCACTTCCTTATGGCCTGCAAAGTTTCTGCTGAAAAATATGATAGTGTTAAAAGTTTTCCCTTATATGTAACTTTTCTTTCTCTCTTGCTTTAAGATTCTATCTTTAATATGACATTTCAACAATTATGTGCTGTGGTGTTGGTCTCCTTGGGTTCATCTGTTTTGGAACTCTGTGCTTCTTGGACTTAGATGTCTTCCCTTCCTAGGTTAATGAAGTTTCCATGTAGTATTCTTCAAATAAGTTTTCTACACCTTTCTCAATCTGTCTCTTCTGTGACCCCTATAATGCACATATTTTTTCACTTAATGTTGTAATGTTGTCCAAGGGATTTCTTAAACTAGCCTCCCTTTTTTTTGGGGGGGGGTGCTGTTAAGCTTGTGTAGTTTCTATTACTGTCTTCTAGATTGCTGATACATTCTTCTGCATCCTCTAATCTGTTGATTTTCTGTAGTGTTTTTCAGTTACTGTATTCTTCAACTCTGATTGGTTCTTTTAAATATTTTTCTCTTTATTGAAGGTCTCACTGAGTGTGTGTGAGTGTGTCTTTACAACCATTACTTTAAAATCTTTATTAAGTGTATTGCTTGTCTTTGTCTCATTTAGTTTTTCCCCCCTCTGAGCCTTTTCTTTTTTTATTTTGAAGGATACTATTCTGTCTCACCATTTTGCTTGACTTTCAGTGTTTGTTTTGAGAATTAGGCAGAATATCTACGTCTCTTAAACTTGGAGTTGTCTTGTGTATGATGTCCCCTATGTAGATGGTATGTTTCATGCCTTTTGCTTGCTGGCTGGAGCTATGTCTGTATATGCTAGTTACTTTCAGATCCTGTTCTAGTCTGGCCTTTTAAGGTGGAAGGAAAGAGTATCCCCACAGTTTATCAGCCCTTTTTAACCCCAGCTTTTTAGGTGTGTATCCCAACACAGCCAGAGCTGAATGGGGTTTTTTTGACCCTGGGCTCAATCAGGTTGCAAGCTTCCTGTGATGACCAGACCGGTCTGTTAAGATGGCCTTATGCTCAGCTCAGGTCTAGACTCTTAAGTTGTGTGGGAATATAAACCATGTGGTTCTTCAGTTTCTCTGAAGGGAACACCTGGAGAGTGTTCCCACAGTTCCTACACCACTTACAAGAGATCGAGTGTTATCTCTTTTATATGGTAGTTGCTCTTTTAAATCATGGATTTCCCTTCTGTGCCCAAGGACAGGAATATGTTTTTAATCCCTCAGTACTATCTCTCCCCACCGCTGTGTGTGGTGTTGGGGGTGGGGGGAATCTTTGTTACCATGTCTTCATCTTGCTGTTTTCTTTCCATTCTATCTTTGGTTGTTCAGTAGCTGTTCGTTCAGCCCTCAGTTCTTCAGGAGGAATTGTTCTGTTAATAGGCAAAATTTAGTGTTCTATGGAGGGGGTGAGTTCAGGGTCTTCCTACTTCACCATCTTGGACCAGAACTCCAGAATGTCTGATTGTTGTTGTTGTTGTTTTGTTTCTTTTCTTTTTTTTTTTTTTTTTAAGTTTATTTGAGTAAGAGGGAAAGAGAGAAAGAGCATGGGGAGGGGTAGAGAGAGGGAGAGAGAATCCCAAGCAGGCTTAATGCTGTCAGAGCTGCATGTGGGGCTCAATCTCCCAGTCTGTAAGATAATGACTTGAGCTGAAATCAAGAGTCATTTAACCAACTGAGCCACTCAGGTGCCCCAAAAATCTGTTTTTGAGATCACCTCTCAAATGTGGAATGCCACTCCTGGGGTGGAGATTTTTTTTTTGGTGAGACCTAGTCTTTGCCACTCCTACCCATCTGGATGCTGCCCATTGTCCCTCATTGTGGAGGCTCTCTGTTCATCCAGTTTTCAGGGCTTTTTTTTTTTTTTTTAGGAAATTATTCCATATGTGGTTGTATAGTTGTTGTGTCTGTGGGAAGAAGTGAGCTCAGGATCTTCCCATGCCCCATCTTGAAACTTCCTCTTTGCCAAGTTTTATTTCCAAGAACCCAAGTTCATTCTTGTAGCTCCATCATTTTTTTTTCTTTTTTTTTTTTTTTCAACGTTTATTTATTTTTGGGACAGAGAGAGACAGAGCATGAACGGGGGAGGGGCAGAGAGAGAGGGAGACACAGAATCGGAAATAGGCTCCAGGCTCTGAGCCATCAGCCCAGAGCCCGATGCGGGGCTCGAACTCACGGACCGCAAGATCGTGACCTGGCTGAAGTCGGACGCTTAACCGACTGTGCCACCCAGGCATCCCTCCATCATTTTTAACACATGACTTTTAAGTCAACATATTTGTCTGTATCAAGATGACAAAAGGCAAACAACCATATTGCATCTCGTGGAATTTTTTGATGGGTGAGTTCTATCTTTATCTTTTTCCCTCCCTTTGCATCCTTTTCCCCTATTTTCATGAATCCTTTCCCCCCTTTAGATTGGCCTAGTTGTCAAGATTGCTTTATTTTCTATTTTTCTTTTTTCTTCCATTTTTTTTTTTCCTTTGGGACACTCTACATATTCTGTTTACTCCGATATTGTGGTTAACATTTAGACTCTGTTTCCAGCAGTCTATTTTTTTCTTTTTTTTTTTTTTGCCCTGAGCTATAGTGAGATCAGAATACTTTGTATTATTTCCATTGTTTTTACAGCCTGAGGAAATGGCAAAGAAATCGATAAATTCAACTGAGGGGATATGTATTCCAGTTGGAATAACTTAAATTTGTTTTCTCTCCTGAGACTTTTATAATGGCAATTATGAAGTAATAACATTTTTTCCTCCTAGCGGTGGCTATGATAAGATGATTAAAACATTCCAGTGGGAACAGACCAGAAAGAAGGCTTTCCAGGATTCGTTGCACTTAATCAACTTGTGTGAGGGTTGGAGACACTATTCCTTTGGCAACCTACCTTCAACTCTAGATCCTATTTTGTCTTCATTATATAGCCCTCAAGCCCTTCCCTCTTTACAAGATCAGTTCCCTACTTTTATTTTTTTTTTTTATTTCCTACCATAGGGAGTCTAAATATTTCTAGTATTTGACCATCCTCCAGAATTTCCAAAGTGCTCTCGACATTCAAGTTGTTCATTTCCTCTAGAACCACAGAAGTTGGGGTAAATGTCCATTGTCATATAGTCACATGAAGAAAAGTTTGCCATTGATGTTCCCAGACTATAAATGGGACAACAAACATAGGTTCCTGGTAGATAGAAAGCCACCTTACTCGAAGAATAAGTGGATATTCCACCTACTTCCCTAATACAGGAAAAGTGATTTCCTAATCATATGCCTTCTAGTTTGGCTTTTTAATTATTTCTTTTGGCAAAAGCCACACAGAACACTTAGGACTTCCCTACTGAGAAAGATTGTCTTGGACAAATTAGATTGAGCCCTATGCTAAATGAGTATTTTTACCTTAAAACTCTCCTTTTGGCAAGGTAAATAATATTCAGGGAAAATATTTACAGCCAAATTAGATTTATTAGTATAAAATGGAAATAGCTTTAATATTCCCAAATAGGTAAGGATGTGAAAATGGTAGTTCTCAATCTTGGGAGATCATGAAACTTTTTTTTTTTTAAGTTGTAAATTACACAGTAAAAACTGATAAAACGTAACCAAGCTGTCAGCTCTACAAGGTCAAATACAGTGTCCGTGCTGTTCACCATTTTATCCACATGTCTATTATAGTGTCTGGCAGTATAAATGTACTAAAAAAATAAATGAAAAATGAATCTGGTTATGTCCCTGCAAGAAAAGTGGGATAAGGTTGTAGATGCTCTAGTGTGATCAATTCCAAGACCCCACTTCCAAATAAAGGTTCACATCTAAAGAATACTATACACCTAAGATTTTACACAAAATATTTTTTTTTCTCTCAATGGAACTTGAAGTGTTTGAGTCTTAGTGAGTACATTCCATTAAAAAAAAAAAAAAAACTCAAAAGAAATCTACGTCACATTGAAATCTACCAAGTTCTAAGCAGCCACATTTTTCTTAGCTTAACTCCTAATTGCTATAAAATTTTGACAAGCATTTCACACATTCAGGATTCTGTGCTCTAAATTTCAGATCCTTTAATCATCTTAACACATCAGAACCAGGGATGGGTACTGTAGCCACTAAGGCGTGGAATGGCTAGTGCTTCCTTCTTTCAAGCTTGGAGTAACAGACAAGATACAAAGTAAAGCATAGCCATAAAGCCAGGGTGTCTATTTCAAAGACCAACTGAAATTTAAGAACCAGGAAAGTTTTCATTAAGCTGAAGAATAAGAGAAAGTTTGAGACCTTTTAGTTTTAGAGGGCTCCAGAAATAGCAACATTGAAATCAAAGAATATTTAGGGTTTTGAATACATGGCTAGGTATCTTTAAAGTGCCTACTCTGCAAAGATTTATTTTAAGATTACAAAAAGGGAGAACAATATGACACTTTGCAATTTTCAGCACTTCAAAGTTTATTCATCTGATCCTCGCAATTGTGTGAACCATTTGATTTATCCTCAATGAGGTAATAATTCGCAAGAGATAGTCCATTCATTTATTCACTCATTCAACAAACTAACATGGAGTCACTTTGCTAGGCACAGGATAAAATATAGAACCCCACCATGTTGTGGACAAGCAGACAAATGAACGGATAAATAAGGACAATAAAATTCTGGCTATCAGCAAAAATTTGTAGTTCAATCCCAACCTCATTCTCTATGGCAAAATAAATCATACCAAAATATTCATGTGTCATTGCTTGAAGTACATACAGAAAGGCTCAACTTAAATGTTTTGAATGATGAGAACAAATAAAAGTAGAAAACACGCCATTTCACATAAAGATGTCAAATTCTTCCAGTTTTTCCAGAGGCAGGCTAGTGGGGGGAGAGTAAAGAATGTGAGCTCTAGGATATACTACCTGTGTTTGCATCCCAGCCCTGCTTCTTTCCAACTATGCAAACTGCCCAAATTATTTAACTCCGAATACTTTATCATCCTGAAATGTGAACAATTTGGGATAGAATACCTCAGGTTAAGATATGAAACACTTAGGGGCGCCTGGGTGGCTCAGTCGGTTAAGCATCCGACTTCGGCTCAGGTCATGATCTCACGGTCCATGAGTTCCAGCCCCGCGTAGGGCTCTGTGCTGACAGCTCACAGCCTGGAGCCTGCTTCGGGTTCTGTGTCTCTGTCTCTCTCTGACCCTCCCCCATTCATGCTCTGTTTCTCTCTGTCTCTGTCTCAAAAATACACATTAAAAAAAATTAAAATATAAAAGACTTAGAATGTTGCCTGGCTTGTAAAAAGTGGTACCTAAGTGAAAGCTATTACAAGGCATGTCATTTCATAAATGAAACCGCAAACACAACAGTCTGAACACAAGCATTTTACACAGGATACAGGAACAAGATACAATATACTGTATTTCTGAATCACATATATTCAACTGTTAACACTAGTTAACCTTTGAGTGAAGACTAAGAGTATAGTGTAATTCTATTTTTTTTTTTCCTTGAATGGTTTTCCAGTTGTCCCAACACCATGTATTGTAAAGACTGTTACTTCCCCCATTCCATTAAATGATTTTGGCACTGTTGGTGAAAATCAATTGACCATAGACACATGGGTTTGTGGACTCTGAATTATTTTCCTTTGATCTATATGTTCCTCTGCCAGTACTACACTAGCTTTGCATTGTTTCCTTTGTTTTGTTTTACTCTGGGTCTTTCAGAATTGCATATGAATGTTAAAATCAGCTTGACAATTCAAGAAATCAACTGAGATTCTGATAGTGATTGCCTTGAATCTCTAAATCAACTTGGGGAATATTCCCATCTTAATAACAGTAGGTCTTCCAACCCATGAACATGAGATGTGTTTCCTTTTATTTAGATCTTCAATTTTTATCAAATATTTTGTAATTTTCAGAGTATGTATTCTGTACTTCTTAAACTTATAAGTATTTGTGATGCTATCGTAAATGGAATTTTATTTTTAGGTTGCCCATTGCAAGCATATGGAGACACAGTTGCTTTTTTTTATATATTGTTTTTGTATCCTGTAATCTTGTAGAACTTGTTAGCTCTAACAGTTCTTAAGTGAATTCCTTAAGCTCATCTATATACATGATTATGTCATCTGCAAATAGATAAAGTTTTACTTTTTCCTTTCCAATCTGGATGCCATTTATTTCTTCTTAATTGCCCTGGCAATGAAATTATTGCAATCTTTAATAGAAGTGGGAAGAGTGAATATTTTCTAGTTCCTGATCTTAGGGGAAAGAAGCTAGTCTTTTGCCATTCAGTATAATGTTAGCTATACAGTTTTTCAGAGATGCAATTTATCTGGTTGAGGAAGTTTGTTTCCATTTCTACTTTGAGTGTTCTGTCATGAAAGAGCTTTGGATTTGTCAAGTTCTTGTGTACTGAGATGATGATGTAGTTTTTCATTTATGCTTTATTGGTGATGGTGTATTACATTATTTTCAGATGTTAAATCATCTTTGCATTCCTGGGACAAATCCCACTTACTCATGTTATGTAATTCTTTATATGTTGCAATTTAATTTATTAGTGTTTTGAGGATTTGGTGTCCATATAAATGAGAAACTTGTAATATTCTGGTGATATTTTTATCTGTTTTGTTATCAGGATAATTCCAGCCACATAGAGTTGGAAAGTGTTTTATTTTCTTCTTCCTCTTCCTCCTCTTCTGGTAGACTTTGTGAAAAACATGGTATTTCTTTTTTAAATGTTTGGTAAAATTCAGCCATGAAGCCGTCTGTTCCTGAGCTTTTATTTTTTGGTCGTGTCTTTATTACTAATTAAATCTGTTTACTATAAATTAGGTTATTCATTTTTTCATACATGAGTTTTACAAGTTTGTGACTTTTTAGGAAATGTGTCCATTTCATTTTAGTTATTTAATATATTAGCATACAGTGCTTCAGTATTACTTTATAATCCTTTGTTTCTATCAGATCAATCATAATGTTTTTTTCATTTCTAACTCTGATAATTTGAGTCCTCCTTTTTTTCTTAATCTAGATAGAAGTTTATGAACTTTGCTGATCTTTTCCAAGAACCTGCTTTTGGTTTCATCAATTTTCTATATTTTGCTATTCTCTATTTCACTAATACCTGTTCTAATCTTCATTATTTACTGTTGTTTAGATTGATTTTTTTTCAGTTGCTAAAAAGGGATTATTAGGTTTTTAATATTGTTTAAATATGATTTCACTCTAGAGATTGCTTTAGCTTCACCCCATAAGGTTGGTATGTTGTATATTCATTATTATCGAAGTATTTCCTAATATCTTTTTATTCATAGGACCCACTGATTACTTAGGAGTATGGTTTTAAATTTCCACATATTTTTGATTGCCCCAAATTTCTTGTTATTTCTAAATTTGTTATGCATAGTTTACCACAAAAAAGTCCAGAGAACAAGAAAAATATTGTGTTAACTGCAAGAAGACAATAGCAATCAAATAGTAACATGGTAGACATAAACCCAATCATAGCAATAATTACATTAACTAGAAATGGACAAAATACTTTAAAAGGCAGAGATGATCACACTGGATAAAAAAGCAAGATAGAACTTTATGATGTTTATAAAGGAAGCTCTATACATGTAAAGGCAAATATCAAACATAAGACAGTATGACTGTGTTGATATCAAACAAACTAGAGTTCAAGACAAGGAGTAAACCACAGAAAGAGGACCATGTCATAATTTTAAAAGGGAAAAAACTCCTATCAATAAACACACATACACTTAATTTAGTTAATAAGATAATTTGAAAATACATCAAGCAAAAATAATAAGACTGGACTAAAAGGAAAATGGGCAATTCCATAAACCTATTTGTATATTTTAACACTTCTTACTAAATTGATGTTTTTAAACCCAATAATTATACAGAAGATTTGAGTAATACCTGGGTTGTTCGAAGGTTACATTTCCTGAGAAGCAGACTCAGAGGCCAATATTTGCACACAGAAATTTGAATGAAGAATGCTTTTGTAAACTTTAAAGTCAAGGAAGCAGAACTAACCAGCACTGAAATGCTACAGAATAAAATTACAGAATTTAAGTGTGGTCTTGGTATAAGGATAAATATTAGAGTCCAGAAATGACCACTGCATACAAAGTTAATAGATATATTACAAAATGACAAGAGAAATCAATGAGAAAGGACTCTTTTCAACAAATGTCATTTGATAGGCTGGTTATTCATCCCATCCCCCCCCAAAATGAACACATATATGTTAGTACTTATATATTTTTTATATTATATGAGAATGGACTTTTGTCCAGCATATATAAACAACTACTATAATTATAAGAAAGTTGATCTATTTAAAATGGCAAAAGTCTTGAACACTTTCCAAAGTAAGATATAAGAATAATAAGCACATGATAGGATTTCAACTTTATTAGTCATCAAGAAAACACACACAAATCATGATGACACAGCATCTTGCACACACTACAAAGGGTAAAATTAAGATTTACAGTGTCAAACATCAAAGAGGATATGAAGCAATTGGATCTCTCATGCTGATTTGAGTGTAACATTGTTCCATCACTTGGGAAAACAGGTTAATAATTTCATAAACACTAACATAAAGACCCATAAATTTCACATAATGAATATGGCTGTAACTAAAAATAATTTTTATTACAGCCATATTCATTATAGCCTCAAACTGAAAAAAGAAATCAGATATCCATCAACTGGTAACTTTTAGGAAAGTTAACACCTGAATCATTCTCAGCAGTAAGAAGAAATGAATCACTGATACACTCAACAATACAGATGGATTTAAAAAAAAAAATCACACTGAACAAAAGCCAAACACAAAAGAGTATATAAGGCATAGATTCCTTTGTTTGTTGTTTATTTTGAGAGAGTGTGAGCAAGGGAGGGGTAGAGAAAGGAAGAGAGAGCATCCCAAGCAGTGCAGAACTGTGATGTGATATTGTGACCTGAGCTGAAATCAAACCACCCAGAGGCCCCTATGCTGTACAAGTTCTTAAATAAACCATAAGGAAAGATAAAAGTAAGCTGTGGTGATATGGTGACAAAACTATCAGCGACTGTTTTTGTGTCAAAAGAGGGGTGTAACAGGGGAGGCCATTGTTTGAAAAAGAGCCTGAGGAACTTTCTGAGGTAATAAAAATACTCTGTACCTTGATTGCAGTGGTATTTACATTCGTATATTAACTTCTCCAAACTTCCTGAACTGTGCATTTAAAGTCTGCGTTTTATTATATGTAAAGTATCTCATTTTAAAGCAAAATTTAATTTTTTCTCCTAAATTATGATATTGTTACATGACTATTACACTTATGCTTTTTTCTAATATTTTTCAAGATCAGAATTTAATGATTCATCACTTACATATAACACCCAGTGCTCACTCCAACAAGTGCTGTCACTAGTGCCTATCACCCATTTAGCCAATACCTGCACCCAACACTCCTCCAGCAACTCTCAATTGTTCTTTGTATTTAAGAGTCTCTTAAGGTTTGCCTCCCTCTCTTTGTATCTTTTGTCCTTCCCTCCCTGTGTTAATCTGTTTTGTTTCCTAAATTTCCACATTTTTTTTTTTCTGAGACAGCATGAGTGGGGGAGGTACAGAGGTTGAGAGAATCTGTTTTTTTTTTTTAATGTTTGTTTATTTTTTGAGAGAGATGGAGACAGAATGCGAGTGGATTAGGGGCAGAGAGAGAGGGAGACGCAGAATCCAAAGCAGGCTCCAGGCTCTGAGCACAGAGTCCAACACGGGGCTTGAACCCATAAACGGATATCATGACCTGAGCTGAAGTCGGATGCTCAACTGACTGAGCCACCCAGGCTCCCCGAGAGACTCTTAAGCAAGCTCCACACCTAGCGTGGAGTCCAGAGCCCTACAAGGGGCTCTATACCATGCCCATGAGTCTTGACCTGAGCCTTAATCAAGAGTCAGGCTCATAACTGACTGAGCCACCCAGCATGCCCCAAACCAAAATTTTAATACATTACTTTTCAACCTTTGAAAAACAAAACTACTTAAAAATGAAACCTCACAAATCAGAAATTAAAACTAAGATGCCAGAGATAAAGGAAGTCACGGTTTAAAAAGCATTGAAGCCACTTAAATATAGAATTAAATGATTATAGAAATTATGGTTGTGGAATAGAATATAAATTTTTAAAATTTGATCATGAAAATATGAACACCCATGGTGGAGTCAGGAGTAAATAGAGCAAGTTTAAGCACATTCATTACATCAGCTTTTATCATATAAATTGTTCTAATTATAAAATTTTGCTACAGATGTCAACTGGATGCTAATACATGTAAAACATTTTTTGGTGAAAATTTATTTATTTATTTTTCCAATGTTTATTTATTTTTGGGACAGAGAGAGACAGAGCATGAACGGGGGAGGGGCAGAGAGAGAGGGAGACACAGAATTGGAAACAGGCTCCAGGCTCTGAGCCATCAGCCCAGAGCCCGACGCGGGGCTCGAACTCGGAGCGCGAGATCGTGACCTGGCCGAAGTCGGACGCTCAACCGACTGCGCCACCCAGGCGCCCCTTTGGTGAAAATTTTTGAAATATATATATTTTAATATATAACATAAATGTAAAATATAAAAATACATACATATATATATGTAATATAAAAGCACTGTGAATGTGCTGAGGAGGTCCAAGGTTGCATTTATGTTGAAGTATCATGTTCAGTCATTATGTATTAGGCTCAAACATTAAAGGTATGCTTTAAAGTTGATAAAGTTCTTTCATGTATAGAAAAACTGAAGATTTAAATTAAATAGTAAAACAAAGCTAGAAAAAAGTCCCCAGAAAACAGACATGGTAACAATAAGTTTACAGAATATCAACATTTGAGGTAAGTCTGGGACTGGAAAAACTAAAGGGTTTTTGCTAAACTCAGCAACATGAGTTTATATGAATATTCTAAGAGCTTTGCCATCAACAGTATGACTTAGCTCCAAACTCCCAATCTCTGTACGCTTCTGTTACATTACATATTCCTTAAAGGACGACTGTAACGGGTCCATTGTGGATCAGGATTTAAAATGGATTCATTGGGGCACCTGGGTGGCTCAGTTAAGCATCCAATTCCTGGTTTCAGCTCAGGTCATGATCTCATGGTCTGTGAGTTCGAGCCCTGCATTGGGGTCTGTGCTGCTGGTATGAAGTATGAAGTCTGCTGGGATTCTCTCTCTTCATCTCTCTCTTAGCCTCCCCTCTAAATAAACACTAAAAAAAAAAATAAAAATAAAATTGATTCATTGTTTATGGCCAAGAAGGGAGGGTAATATAAAATGGACCTGGGCATGTGATACCCGCTCCCATGTAATTCCCAGAGAAGAGAAAATAGTTGTGAGATGGGAAGACACCAAAATGTGGCTACTACATGAGATATGTAGTTTTGTTTTATTCTTTGTGTTTCATACCCTATTTACAACATTCGTTATTTCTTTTGTTGAGATTATCTTCTCGCATGTATTTCAGAGAAAGTCGGCCTGGATTTATCTAGCCCACTGCAAGTCCTTTTGCTCCAGTTCTAATAGAGGTAACAATTTTTTAAAGCATTTATTAGAAGAATCCTCTAGGTCAATTAAATAAATTAAAAAAAAACTAAAAATGAAGCTTTTCATTTAATTTCTCTATTAGCCTCTCATCATTAAAATACTAACCAGTTCTAGGCTTATATTAATTAAACCAGTTCAGCCTCCAAATAATTATTAAATAAGTCATGTGAAATTAAATTTTCAATAAGTTACATTGTAAGGCAATTGATTAATTTTTGTCACAATTACCTGGATTTTTCCAAAGAAATTCTTCAACTTAATTATTTACCAAATACTTTTAACAATTGTATAGCATTAAACTAGGAGTCAAAAACCTTAAAGGTACATAGAAGTAAAAGTGTCCATTGAAATTCATTGGTTTCTCATTGCACATATTTCATTGCACATATTTCTGGCTTAATGAGGAAATTAGATTTGATAATCTACATAGTTTTCTCATGTTATCATTTATGATAATGGTGTAGTGGAAGAAGCAGAGGCTTTAGGACTTAGACAAACTGAATTCAAATTTTAGTTCTGTTCTTTTAGCAGGTATATAATTGTCTTCAATTTCCTTAACCACTCTGAATCTCATTTGAGTCCTATAATGGAAAAAAGATGCATAACATAATTTGTAACTATAAAATGTATTTATAATGAAAATGTTAAGTCAAAACCTCACACATGGTGATTGCCTCATTAAAGGTTACACTTCTAAGTTTTCCCTATAAGGTATAAAAGGATGAAGAGAGAAATGCTGACACAGGGCTGAACATAATGGATATTGAATGAATCGTTGCTTCAGGAGGCAGAGAAAGAATGAGAACAGAGAATTTTATGATTAATAGTAGCAGATACCAACCAAGTCATGGAATCAACCATCTTAAGAGCAAAGGAACACGAAGGAAAGCTAATAACTTGGCAGAAGTTGTATTCTTTGTATAGAATTTGTGCTGCTTTAGAATTAACAAAGTGCTCTGTGTTAATTTTATCCACTTTCTGTGGTGATAAATAACCTTTTCTATTGCTCCTATGTCAGACATCTCAGACAAAATTCTGCTGCAGTCTCAAATAACCCCCTAAATCTCAGTGACTTCAACAGGAGTGAAGTTTTGTCTCAAGTTCCCTATCTGTCATGGATTAAATGCAACTTGTTGTCTTCATTCTGGGACACAGGATGAAGGAATAATTTCTATTTAGGACACTTCCATTATCATGGCAGAGGAAAAAGGGAACAATTTCAGAATGACATGATAGTTCCAAAAGTTTCTACTCGTCAATAACACACATTTCTACTAAAATTTTATTGGTCAGAACAAGTTCCAGGTAAGACTGAAGTTAGTAAGTTGGGGTATGTAGTCCTCCCATAATAAAGGATAGAGAATATTTTGTGTAATGATCAATAGATTCCATTCTTCCTCCATTAAAAAAACCCTCTTATGTATTAGATAAGTCCTTAAATATTGATATAGATATAAATTCATATTTCGTTCTGGTTTTAATTAATAGATTCTAGTATCCTTTTGTTATAGGTCTGGTATATTTCTTATTTTTTAATGTTTATTTATTTTTGAGAGCGTGCAAGTGGAGGAAGGAGTAGAGAGGGGGACAGAAGATCTGAAGTGGGCTCTGTACTGACAGGCTGACAGCAGCAAGCCTGATAAGGGGCTTAAACTCACCAACCGCATAACCTGAACTGAAGTCGGTTGCTCAACCGACTGAGCCACCCAGGTGCCCCTATGTCTGGTATATCTTATTTTTTTTTAATGTTTATTTATTTTTGAGAGAGAAAGAGACACAGTGTGAGTGGAGGAGGGGCAGAGAGAGAGGGAAACACAGAATCTGAAGCAGGCTCCAGGCTCTGAGCTGTCAGCACAGAGCCCAACATGGGGCTTGAACCCATAAACTGTGATAACATGACCTGAGCTGCAGTCAGATGCTCAACCAACTGAGCTACCCAGGCACCCCTAATATATCTTAAAGGAGAACTCTCTCAAGTGTCTGGCTGATGCACCAAGATATATAAAGGTTTGATCATGGGCCTTTGTCATGCTATAAAAATATTGTCTTTAGCTGGCATAAATTGTTACATTACCAACAGTTTTGAATAACTACTGAAACCTAATGCTAAGGAGAATTTCTCAAGTCTAAAATATCAGAGTTAGGAAAAAAAATTAACTTTGGAAGGACATAGAGAAAAATAGCCTTGTCAGCTTAGTAAGATTACCATTGACATCTGCTGGATAGAAAATTAAGCAAAAAATAAATAAATAAATAAATTTGTCAGCTTGTGAGAACTATTGTTCTGACTGGAATGTGTTCCATGTGTTACACTAAAAAATTTCCAGAGCTGGCTATTAATTTCCTTTTGGCCATCCAATTGTATTTGAAAGTCATTCTCTTGTGACATTATTATAGTATCTAGGAAACTATTCCACAATATTTCATTGAAATGTGACCAATTCTTCTGTCCATGTATATTAAACATCCTTATGTGTTGGTTGTTGTGATATGTATAGGAAATAATCAGATTCCAATATTAAGAGTATTCATTATTCCAGAAACTACATTAATTGCTTATATATGTTTCACATCATCAAGAATTCTGGGGGAACCTGGGTGGTCAGTTGGTTGAGTGCCCGACTTCAGCTCAAGTCATAATCTCATGGTTCATAAATTCAAGCCCTGCATCAGGCTCACTGCTGTCAGTGTGGAACCTACTTCAGATTCTCTGTTCCCCTCTCTCTCTTCCACTCCCCCACTCACATTCTCTAAAAAATGAAGAAACATTAAAAAAAAATTCTTAAGGTTTGGAAATTTTACTCTTACAAACAAGTTAGCTTGCCACAGTTCCATTGGTGCAGGTAGACTACATGAGACTCTTGGTTCATAAAATGATGTTTATCACTCCTAGCAATTGCTATAATAGCTGCATTTATGTTTGCACTGTGTTTCCAATCCCAATTTCTACACAGCTATGTGAAGAAAAACAGAAAGCAATTGTACCTGCTGTGGGTTGTGTTAGAGGAGAACTTTGTGATAGGACACTAATATTTCATAATTGGAAACAAGCATGCCTGTCCTTTGCTCTGAAGGGAAATGTTTACTTGATTATATTTGAGAATTCTCTTTGCATTGGATAGAAATACTCTCTCTATTTTCCAAAGGTATTCTCTATACAAACATTCTTAAAAAGATAGTTCAGAACAAAGAGTAGTAAATGCCTCTCTTATGATACCTGAAAAAACATGCATGAGCCCTGGAGAATCCTCCCCCTACAATATCGGCCCCTCATTGATACTGTCTTAGCTCCTGGTGAACTTCCCCATGTGTATACCACTCTGTTGTCCACCCTCATTAATTTCAACATGGTAGACCCAAACAAAGTTCATGAATTTGTCTCCTGTATCATTTAAAACTGCTGTCACTAGGACTCAAAGCAGCAGGAGGGGGCCTGCAGTATTGACCATTCTCCCTCCCTGCATCCTCCCTCCTGAATCTTCATGGCTGGACTCAGCTAGCTGAATAAATCCCATAAAATACCAAGTTTTACCATAGAAATCCAGGTAATTTT